>NC_134688.1:180086110-180412777 GCF_050947455.1 Rhinoderma darwinii
CACACGCCCTAACGGAAAAATAACACGTTATGACTTTCAAAACGCAATGATGCAAAATGATTCTAAATGAAGGCCCAGACTCATTTTTAGGTCCAGTAGAATTTCACTAAACACCTCACATCATCATCAGGTGGACCCCATGGACACAGCGGTGATGAGGAAACTTTAGGGCCTTGTGCGGCTTATAGGGCTGGTGAAGAAGTCAAAGATTAGGCAATAAGTGAGCGCAGATATTTTGTATAATACCCAATAAACCCGGCCTGTGCATAAAGGATTGGTTCAAAGCGTACCACACCAATCCATGGATTATTCATTCACCCCATTATTACATCATCCTATTATGACCTGATGCACTCCGCCCAGCTTATATATACCCTGATGTACTCCGCCCAGTTTACATATGCCCTAATGTACTCCGCACAGATTACATATACTCTGATGTACTCCACAGTTTACATATATCCTGATGTACTCCTCACAGATTACATATACCCTGATGTACTCAGCCCAGCTTACATATATCCTGATGTACTCCTCACATATTACATATACCCTGATGTACTCCTCACATATTACATATACCCTGATGTTCTCCGCACAGATTACACATATCCTGATGCACTCCGCCCAGCTTACATATACCCTGATGTACTCCGCCCAGCTTACATATACCCTGATGTACTCTGCCCAGCTTACATATGCTCCCACATTATAAGATAAAATACCACTAAAACACCAAGCAAAATCTGCGCTTCAAAAGCCAAATGGTGGTCCAACTGAGCCTAGCCGTGTACACAAACGGCAATTTATGACCACATGTGGGGTATTACTGTATTCTGGAGAACCCGCTTAACAATTTATGGGATGTGTGTCTACGGTGGTACAAGCTGGGTACAACACATTGGGCACTGAAATGGCATATCTGTGGAAAACGGCAATTTTCAATCTGCAACATTTATTACTCATTTTTGCAAAACACTTGTGCGGTCAAAATGCTCACTACACCCCTAGATAAATTCTTTGAGGGATCTAGTTTCCAAAACGGGGTAATTTATCGGGGGTACCACTGTACTGGTACTATAGCTCAATGCAACATGGGGTCAAAAAACGAATCTTGTAAAATCTCCACTCCAAATACTAAATGGCGCTCCTTCCCTTTAGAGCCTTGCTGTGTGTCCAGATAGCAGTTTATGACCACATGTGGGGTATTTCTGTACTCTGAAGAAGTTGCTTTACAAATGTTACGGTGCTTTTTCTCCTTTATTTGATGAGAAAATGAAAGATTTTGAACCAATGCTGCGTCTTATTGGAAAATAATGTAATTTTTCATTTTCACTGCCCATTTCTAATAAAATATATGAGACACCTGTGGGGTCAAAATACTCACTACACCCCTAGATGAATTCCTCAATGGGTGTAGTTTGCCAAATGGAGTCACTTTTTTTGCACTGTACTGGTACCTTAGGAGCTTTACAAATGCGACAAGGTGCCGAGAAATCAAACCAGCAAAATCTGTACTCCAAAAGCTAAATGGCGTGCCTTCCCTTCTGAGTCCTGCTGCTTGCCCAAACAGCAGTTTATGACCACATGTTGGGTATTTCCGTACTCTGGAGAAGTTGCTTTACAAATGTTATGGTGCTTTTCATCATTTATTCGTTGAAAAAAATAAACATTTTGCGTTACAGCTTCATCTTATTGGAAAATAATGTAATTTTTAATTTTCACTGCTCAATTCTAATGAAATTTATGAAACACCTGTGGGGTCAAAATGCTCACTACACCCCTAGATGAATTCCTCAAGCGGTGTAGTTTCCAAAATGGGGTCATTTTTGGGGTGTTTCCTTTATTTTTGCACCACAAGACCTCTTCTAACCTGACATGGTGTCTGAAATATAATTTAAGAAAAGGAAGGCCCAAAAAAATTTCTAGGTGCTCCTTTGCTTCTGGGGCTTTTGTTTCAGGCCCGTAGCACACTTGGGCCACATGTGGGATATTTATAAAAACTTCAGAATCAGGGCAATAAATATTCAGTTGTGTTTCTCTGGTAAAAACCTTCAGTATTACAGGAAAAATTTATTAAAATGGAATTTCTGCAAAAAAATATTAAATTTGCAAATTTCCCTCCACTTTGTTTTAATTCCTGTGAAACGCATAAAGGGTTAAGAAACTTTCTAAATGCTGTTTTGAATACTTTAAGGGGTGCTGTTTTTAAAATGGGGTGATTTGTGGGGTTCCTAATATATAAGGCCCTCAAAGCCACTTCAGAACTGAACTAATCCTTAAAAAAATAGGCTTTTGAAATTTTCTTGAAAATTTGAGAAATTGCTGCTAAACTTATAAGCCTTGTAACGTCCTAGAAAAATAAAAGGATGTTCAAAAATTATGCCAATCTAAAGTAGACATATTGGAAATGTTAGCTAGTAACTATTTTGTGTGGTATAACCATCTGTCTTACAAGCAGATACATTTGAATTTAGAAAATGCTAATTTTTTGCAAATTTTCTCAAAATGTTGGTGTTTTTCACACAAAAATATTGAATATATCGACCAAATTTTTTCACTAACTTAAAGTACAATATGTCACGAGAAAACAATCTCAGAATCGCTTGGATAGGTAAAAGCATTCCCAAGTTATTACCACATATAGTAACACACGTCAGATTTAAAAAATGAGGCTGTGTCATTTGGTCCAAAAGTGGCTGGGTCCTGAAGGAGTTAATATTGTTGTTGTTGTTATTATTATTATTGTTATGCAACATGTAATATATGTAACCTAAAATATATAATTTTCTTATGCAGAGTAATTGAGTTGCAAATGGATTTATTACTGGATATCCGAATCCAAGAATATTTTTTTAATATTTCCTCCATTCAATGACCTCAGAGACAGTTTACAATATTAAGCAAGCATTTATTACTCTTTCACTTCTTAATAAACACACAATTGATACTAAGTTCCAAAATGAATGTGTCACGGATGTAACTCAATTCTATATATGCTTTATGAACCTTTTTTTATTCCAAAATTGTTAAATTACACTTTGGGGAACTCCCAACAATAACATTTCCTTTCCAGAAAATTAAAACTTTTATTGCAGTATTGTATCCAGGATAACGGACACACCAAATAGTCAAAAAGAATGAAAATTACAGGCAGTAATAAAATAAAAGTAATTATATTTTATGTAAGTTTTAATATATTGACGAATATTGTCTAACAAAGATGTCATGGCTGGAACCTAAGCACATATGCTTTAGTCAGTTCTTTTTAGCAATTCAACAGAATGAGACGGGTAACAATGCCCTAAGAGAGTGATAAATGTACATATGTACTTAATCACAATTGAAAGCATTGCAAATAATTTTAACAAAGTTTAATTTTGAGAATCTACTCAGTATAGTGGTAGATAATCACAGAGATTTACAAAGCAAAGACTTCTGAAATAAATCTAATGTTGATATAATGCCAGAGGTTGGGCCACTCAGATTGGGAGTTACTCTACATATTAGTGAAAAAGAGCAAAGGGATACTTGAAGCAGAGCTGAAGTGTATGATTGGTTTCTGCAAAACAATAGTGGTTGTATGCCTACACTTTCCATAAGGTAAAAGAGAACTCAAAGTTGCAAAAATAGCAATACTTTTACCACTCAGACTATGATTTAGGCTGGGTTCACACGACCTATTTTCAGACGTATACGAGGCGTTTTTTGCCTCGTTTTACGTCTGAAAATACGTCTCAAATACGTTGTCAAACATCTGCCCATTACTTTCTATGGGTATAACGCTGTATTGTTCCCACGACGTGTAATTTTACGCGTCGTACGGCAATTACGACGCGTAAAATTACGCCTCGTAAAAAGAAGTGCAGGACACTTCTTTGGACGTTTTTGGAGCTGTTTTCTCATAGACACCAATGAAAACAGCTCCAAAAACAGACGTAAAAAACGCCGCGAAAACAGCGCGAAAAACGCAGCGAAAAATGCGAGTTGGTCAAAAAACGTCTGAAAATCAGGGGCTGTTTTCCCTTGAAAACAGCTCTGTATTTTCAGACGTTTTTGGTCACTACGTGTGCACATACCCTTAAGGTAACTCAGTTAATAAAGGGATTTTAGAGACAGGTAAACACCATCTATTTACTATTCAGATCATGAAAACATTGAACAAATTTCACAGTCAGCATGAATATTATTGGATATATTGCTGTGAATAATTTACTGTTGCCCATTTGATTTGTTCAGAGCCATTTAATATCATAATCATGCATATTTATGCCCTAATAAATAACATAAATAAAGAACGAAAGAAAAGTTGCATGATTAATCATAGACTAGGACTGGCAATACTTACTACACTGCTGGTGGTTGAAAGTTAAATGCTAAAGCTGGCCATACACATAAGATGAAAGTTGGCAAACGATAGTTCCAGATGGCCGACAGCAGACTATTGTGTGCCAAAAAAGTGATCTATGATGTTGGATTTTTTTCGGCCATTGTTGGCTGAAACTAGGCGTGTATGGCATGATTGGCCAATTACGGGTGATCATTCACCACTTGGCACAAGCAAATTTTGATGTCTTACCATTTTTTATTTAACTATGTCCCTGATCTGCCAATTTGGTCTGACATTTTGATGGTCAAATCGTTTGTACCAAAGATCCGGCGTACGATTAATCAGGTAAAGAGAAGCGGTCACTAATCAGCTTCTATAAAGATAATAATCCTTTTTTACAATTTTTATTTCACGCAACCAAAAGCAACATATTTACACTTGTACATAACTGGATGCAGTTCCCCAAAATAAGTTAGTAGAAAATACCATTGGGGGGAATATATTAAGGCTAGCGTTTCAAGCAGCAGCCTTAAATTTTCGTCAGGGGAAATTGTACCAAATATATGTACACTTCCTAATTTATTTGTGGCATCTTTGACTGTCCATGCAACAGAAATGCAAATCTACGCCTGCTATGAGCAGGTGTAGATTTGCACCATAACTTACAGCAGTTTCTGATGTAAATTATAATAAATCTATCATTCCAGCAGATGCCTTGTCCCTTTATGGCTAAACCCGACCCCTTTTCTTGCCACTTTCAGAAAGTGGTGAGAAAAGTAAAAAGTCTCAACTGTGGTGTGCACCAAATTTTGCTACTTTTTTATGCCAGGAAACTAGTGTAATCCTGTTCATATATTCCCCTCCCCCCACTGTCTTTTGTTTGAAATCAATTTATGTTAAAGCCACAATGTAGATGTAGAAATCTAGATGAGAAATACTACAAAATGAAACAGAAATAGATAACACAAAAAACAAAGCCACAATATATTGAGAACAATAAGCAAACATAGAATAGACTCTAGACGGGAATGTATCAAAATTGGTGCAAATAAAAGGTGAAGTAGTTACTAATAGCAAACTGTCATTTTTCAGAAGCCCATTGGAACATGAATGCAGCGACATGATAGGTTGCTATGGGAAATTACTCCTCTTTTCCATTTCATCAGCTTTGATACATCTCCCCTTTTGAGCTGAACGATGACAATAGGCAAACCACAACTGATGAAAAAATGGAAGCAAGACATGGAAGACATATATAGAAGATACACTGATAAAAAAAACTTTTAATGATATCAGGTTACATAGTTACATAGTTACATAGTTAGTACGGTTGAAAAAAGACACATGTCCATCAAGTTCAACCAAGGAATGGGAAAAGGGAAGGGAAAAATGTCTACACATAGGAGCTGATATTTTTTTGTTCTAGGAGAATATCGAAGCCTTTTTTAAAGCCACCTACTGTCCCTGCTGTGACCAGCTCCTGCGGTAGACTATTCCATAGATTCACAGTTCTCACAGTAAAGAAGACTTGTCGCCTCTGCAGGTTGAACCTTTTTTTCTCCAGACTGAGGGAGTGCCTCCTTGTTTTTTGAGGGGGTTTTACATGGAACATTTCCCCATATTTTTTGGGATGTGCCATTAATATATTTATAGAAATTAATCATGTCCCCCCTTAGTCGTCTTTTTTCAAGGCTAAACAGGTTTAATTCTTTTAACTCTCCTCATAACTTAGATTCTCCATATCCCTTATTAGCTTCGTTGCTCTTCTTTGTATTTTTTCCAACTCCAGGGCATCCTTTCTATGAACTGGAGCCCAGAATTGAACTGCATATTCTAGATGAGGCCTCACTAATGCTTTGTAAAGTGGTAGTATTACATCCCTGTCCCGCGAGTCCATGCCTCTTTTAATACACGACAATATCTTGCTGGCCTTTGAAGCAGCTGAATGACATTGCATGCTGTTATTTCGTTTATGATTTTCAAGTACACCCAGATCCTTCTCAACAAGTGAATCCCCCAGTGTAGCTCCACCTAGGACATATGATGCATGCAGGTTGTTGGTACCCAGATGCATAACTTTACATTTATCTACATTAAATTTAAATTTGCCAACTGGATGCCCAAACACTTAGTTTGTTTAAATCCGCTTGCAATTCACGAACATCTTCCGTAGACTGAACTATATTACATAGCTTGGTGTCATCTGCTGGCTGTCACTTATAATACTATTTTTTGTCACATAATCCTGTATATATTCCCTCAATATCCCCTCAAACATTTTCCCCACGATGGATGTTAACCCCTTAAGGACGCAGCCTAGTTTGAGCCTTAAGGCTCAGAGCCCATTTTTCAAATCTGACATATTTCACTTTATGTGGTAATAACGTCGGAATCGTTTATAGAGGCTTGAGGATTAATATCACACCAAACTCTTATAGAGACAATATAGCCTTTGTTAAAGGCTGGGAAGAACTTCTCACTGACAGTTCTATGCGCTTGCTCCAGTATCTACTGGAGTTTGAAAAACAGAACTATAGCACTGTCAGTGCTCAACTTGAAAAAGAGATCGCTGACATACAGGCCTTTAGTTCATGCCCTGAGTTTGGGACCTCTGAGATTAAGTTACAGAAAATTATAGAGAAGTTACAGGGAGAAATAAAGGAACGGAAACACCGGAAATACGTCCGTGATCGAAGAGACTTTGATCTTGGACAGGTCTATACTTATAAAACCAACTCATACTCCAAACCTAAACGTAATACGGTGTTTACCGATTTCTCTGAGTCGGACACCTCAGGAACAGAGGAATTTAGAAACAGTACCGATAGTCTTAGACTTGGTACCAAACGGAAGATCAAAAATAACAGACCAGGTATCTCTAAAAGAACCCCGACTGTACCTAGACAATTCACAACTAACGTTCCCAGCCGTATTACAACATGTCCTTCCAGTACATCAAGTTCCTCCTTTACCTCATCTATGCCGGTCCCTTCTTCCATGATAAACCCTGTGAACATATTGTCCACTCCTCACCCCTCTCGTACCAATCAGAACCTATATGGAGGGGACAACACAGTCAAACAATCTATTGGTCCCCCCACTACTTTCCCTTTTTTAGGTCCACCCAGTCTGAACTGGGGGACAAAATCGTAACACCTAATACACATATAGGGAGAGATGATGAGATGCAGATAATAAACTTGTCTTCATGCCAACTTAGCTCTCACCAATTAACTTTACTCAAAAAGGGTTTGTCATATACTCCTACTCCATCTTATGATGAATTTACATGGGTCAAGGACATCAACCTTTTTGCACGAAAATTGGCCCTACACAAGTACTTCAAGGGTAATATATCTGAGAAAACTTCTCAGGATCGTACAGAACGTAACACCTTGAAAGATCTTGAGAGTTTGCTCCATGAGAGCGAATTCGGTGCTGTAGATGTTGTTGGACCACTCTCAACTCTACGTCCCAAGTCCAAACTTACACCTCCATTCTCACAATATAGTCATATAGACACCTTTGTCAGGATGGTGTGCAACGACCTTAAAAAACTTAAAACCAAGAAGTCTACCATCTTTGGTAACCTTAATGATGACGAGAGACAGGCTCTGGACACTCTATGCAGAGATGACAATTTAGTCTTCAAACCCTCTGATAAGGGGGGCAACATCGTGATCATGAGCCATGCTGACTATGTCCGCATGGTTCATAGGTTACTTGATGATAATACCACCTATGTCACTCTGGATGTGAACCCTACGGCTAACTATCTTGCCGAATTATATTCCCTCCTCAATGGTGCTAGAGATGAGAATCTCATCACTAGTGATGAATTTAAGTGCCTTTATAACTCCACCCCCACTCTGGCGACCTTTTATGCGTTGCCAAAGGTGCATAAGGCGACCTCTCCTCTCCCTGGTAGACCCATTGTGTCGGGTAATGACAGCCTGACACAGGGCATCAGCCTCTATGTCAATGAAATGTTAATACCGTTTGTGTCCTCTTTGTCCTCCTATCTTAAGGACACCAAGGACACCGTCACCAGGATCCATGAGATCAACGTAACTCCTACTACAATGATAGCGAGCATAGACGTGGAGTCACTTTACACCAATATTCGGCACGAATTAGGACTCACCGCAATTAAATACTTTCTGAATACTAAAGGTATTCAATTTCAACGTCACAATGATTTTGTTTTGTCACTTTTACGTTTCCTACTTACGCACAATTATTTTATTTTTGATCATAAATATTATCACCAAATAAAGGGTACAGCTATGGGCACTGTTTGTGCACCCACTTACGCAAACCTTTTTCTAGGGTGGTGGGAAGACACCATTGTTTTTTCTGATAATTTCTCCTCCTTCACTTCACACATTTCTTTTTGGTGGAGATATATAGATGACATTCTCATTCTTTGGGATGGGGATGTCAACACTTTTTGTGACTTCATGTCTATGCTCAATGCCAACAAAATTGGCATGAAATTCACGTATGAAATTCATGATCATACCATAAATTTTCTTGATCTCAAGATATCCTTGGATCCTGATGGCGGTGTCCAAACAGATGTCTTTCGTAAGGCTACTGCGACCAATAGCCTCTTACATTGGCAGAGTCATCACCCTTCTGCCCTCAAGAAGGGTATACCCATTGGCCAATATTTAAGGGCCAGACGCAACTGCTCGAGTGAGTTAGCCTTTCAGAATGAATGTGACGGTCTGTTTAAAAAGTTTACAGCGCGGGGCTACCCTAAAAAGTGGCTACATAGGGCATATGCTAGAGCAAGAGCCTCTGAGAGGAGGCAACTACTGTCGAGTGGAGAAAGCAAAATTACCAAAGCTAAGTCATCTGGAATCATTCGATGTATTGGCACCTTTGATGCCTATTCTCCTCAGGTTGTCCAGATTCTTAAAAGACACTGGCCTATCCTGACGGCTGACCCTGATCTCAGGGATGCAGTGATGGTTAATCCGAGTGTCACCTACCGTAGGGGCAGGAATTTACGGGAATTCTTGGTACACAGCCATTATTCCAAACAATCCCACACTACCTCGACATGGCTTAGATCACCCTTGAAGGGCTTCCATTCATGCGGCAGATGTTCCTTCTGCCCCCTAATGCCGACGGTTAGAGACTTTTCTAATCCTGTCGACGGCAAGTTATATCAAATCAAACAGTTTTTGAACTGCCAGAGCAGTGGGGTGGTCTATATTGCAAAGTGTCCCTGCCCCAAGTTATATGTGGGTAAAACCATTCAGGAATTGAGAAGACGTGTGTCAAGACATATAAGTGCGGTGACCTGTAATGAGGATACCTCTCTCTCTAGACACATTATAAAGTTTCATGGAGGTAATCCCAGGTTGCTTAAATTCTGGGCTATAGCCCAAATCAAAATGGGACCTAGAGCGGGTAATTTGGACCGTAAACTCCTGCAGGAGGAAGCGAGGTGGATCCACCGATTGAATACCATGTCTCCTTTAGGTCTGAATGAGGGTTTCACCTTCAGTGCGTTTCTCTAGTTCTACAGTTAGACATCGAGAATTTTTTTCGTTGTAATTTTTGTCCATATTATCGGACTTCTGTAGAATCACATATGTACATATAGGAACTACTTATAAATTGAACATTACTTATTTGCCATTGCGTTCTCTACATTGTTGTGGAGAGCTCTTCCTAAATCATGTAAATTATAGAATATTGTAATAATATGAGAATTGTTTCTAATCATATGGTTAGATTAATCGGCGTATTTGCACTTCTTATGGCTGTGATCACATGATGGAGGCGGTTTGTTGTCACTGACATATCACATGCATAATTATTGATCCTGTGTCGACCCCCAGAGGTTTGGCATATCTCTGATTGGAGATGTTTTATGTATATATATATATTTATTTATTATTTTTTTGTGGTCGTGAATGACATTATTTCCTTCCACGCCTCTTATTTGTGGGGTATTACTACACTGTCTGATGCGTGCTGACGCATGGGGAAGTTACCTCTTTGATCTGACTTATATATTGGTACACTTGTGTTTTAATTTTTAATTTTTGATATTATCGAATACATTGACTTGGATTTTTGAGCCTGGTCCGGACCTAAATCGTAATATAACAACTGAGTGCCAAATATGGAATTCGAGCTATTTACTCAATCACTCTATATTTTTCTTAATAGACTATGGCTTCCTCTCTATCCTTCTACCCTTACACCGGTTTGACAGGTGGATATATCTCCTTGAATACCATTCGTAGGTATGATTACACATAGTGTTAAACATCGATGGGTAGGGTGAGCCTTTCTGTTACCAAGTCACTGTTTCAGGCATCTGCGCAGGCGCTAGTGACTCACTCCGTGAGTCGCAATTTGAGCTGTTCGGAGTGTACTAAGTCCTTGTTTTACCTCCGTGCGCATGCGTTGTTTCCAGTCTCTGATTGAGCCATCTTATCTTGTTGCTTATTCGTCAGTCGAGTACAGCTGAGAGGCCTGTGTGTCTCCTACATTGCCATAGGCCATTTGGCCGGACACACCTTCGGACGCGTCACCTTACGTGTCTATATCAGGATCATTTTCATTTTGCGCCGCCATTAGCCCCGTGTACCCCTGAGGACGCTACTTAGTAGCGAAACATGTCGGGGGGGCTGCTGATATTTTAGACAGTGCCGATGACCGGACCTAATGTTACCCACTAGTAATTTAACTGGATAGGGAAGTTCATTCCTACGGTGTACCTAACATATGCCTGATCAATCAGGTGATACATTTGTGCGTCCGATCTCGGCTTGTGATAATTTTAAATTCTAAGTGTGATCTGTCAAGCTATACGTAGCTAATAAAGTACGATTCTTTTCATATATTAGTGGTGGCTGGGAATTTGGGTTTGGCTGTTGCAGGTAGCCTTTTTCCGTGTTCATGCCTCTTTTAATACACGACAATATCTTGCTGGCCTTTGAAGCAGCTGAATGACATTGCATGCTGTTATTTCGTTTATGATTTTCAAGTACACCCAGATCCTTCTCAACAAGTGAATCCCCCAGTGTAGCTCCACCTAGGACATATGATGCATGCAGGTTGTTGGTACCCAGATGCATAACTTTACATTTATCAACATTAAATTTAAATTTGCCAACTGGATGCCCAAACACTTAGTTTGTTTAAATCCGCTTGCAATTCACGAACATCTTCCGTAGACTGAACTATATTACATAGCTTGGTGTCATCTGCTGGCTGTCACTTATAATACTATTTTTTGTCACATAATCCTGTATATATTCCCTCAATATCCCCTCAAACATTTTCCCCACGATGGATGTTAACCCCTTAAGGACGCAGCCTAGTTTGAGCCTTAAGGCTCAGAGCCCATTTTTCAAATCTGACATATTTCACTTTATGTGGTAATAACGTCGGAATGCTTAAACCTATCCAAGCGATTCTGAGATTGTTTTCTTGTGACACATTGGGCTTCATGTTCGTGGTAAAATTTGGTCGATATATATATTCAGTGTTTATTAATGAAAAATTGCAAAATTTAGAGAAAATGTTGAAAAAATAGCATTTTTCAGAATTTAAATGCGTCTGCTTGTAAAACAGACGGTTATACCACCCAAAATAGTTACTAGTTCACATTTCCCATATGTCTACTTTAGATTGGCATAGTTTTTTGAACATTATTTTATTTTTCTTGGACGTTACAAGGCTTAGACCATAAACAGCAATTTCTCATATTTTTAAGAAAATTTCAAAAGCCTTTTTTTTAAGTTACCTGTTCGGTTCCGAAGAGGCTTTGAGTGGCCTGTGTATTAGAAACCCACATAAAACACCCCATTTTAAAAACTAGACCCCTCAAGGTATTCAAAACAGCATTTAGAAAGTTTTTTAATCTTTCAGGCATTTCACAGGAATTAAAGCAAAGTCGAGGTGAAATTTGCAAATTTCATTTTTCTTGCTGAATTTCAATTTTGTTCCATTTTTTTTCTGTAACACAGAAGGTTTTACCAGAGAAATACTACTAAATATGTATTGTCCAGATTCTGCCGTTTTTAGAAATGTCCCACATGTGGCTCTAGTGTTCTCGTGGACTAAAACACAAGCCCTAGAAGCCAAGAAGCACCTAGTGTATTTTGAGGCCTCTTTTTTATTAGAATATATTTTAGGCAGCATGCCAGGTTTGAAGAGGTGTTGAGGTGCCAAAACAGTAGGAATCACCCAATAGTGACCACATTTTGGAAACTAAACCACTCAAGGAATTAATTTATGGTTGTTGTTATCATTTTGACCACACAGTTTTTTCACAGTACCTATTTGAATTGGGCTGTGAAATTAAAAAAATGTCTTTTTTTCAAATAAGATGTCATTTTTGATCAAAATTTCTTATTTTCACAGGGAATAAAATACCCCATTTTGTTGCCCAATTTGCCCTTAGTGCGGCAATACCCCATTTGTGGTGATAAACTGCCGTTTGGGCCCATGGCAGGGCTCAGAAGGAAAGGGCCACCATTTGGCCTACTGGAGCTTTTCTGGTGGTAAAACATGTATGCAGAAGCCCCTGAGGTACCAGTACAGTTGAAACCGCCGAGAAGTGACCCCATTTTAAAAACTACACCCCTTAAGACATTCATCTAGAGGTGTAGTGAGCATTTTGACCCCACAGGTACTGTGTAAAAGATAATGCGCAGCAGATGGTGCAGAGTGAGATTTGCAATTTTCTATATATATGCCATGTCAGTGTCAGATATAGTGTGCCCAGCATGTGCCACCGGAGATATACACCCCATAAGCTGTAATGTGGGTTCTCCCGGGTACGGCAATACCCTACATGTGGCTGTTATTAGCTGCCTGGGCACACGGCAGGGCTCAGAAGGGAAAGTTGAGGGGGATAAGCTGTGCGGAGTGCATCAGGGTAAATTAAAAATTAAGGGATGTATGATAAATTCGAAAACAATCTTTCATATAGAGCCCTGGTTTTTCAGGACACGTGTCGCATTGGTATGTTGTGTCCTTCCTTATCCCCCTCTTTGAGCAGACTCTGCACCTCTTTTGACTCTTTCCCTTCTTGCCAGTTTGGGGAACTTCTCCTGGAAAGTGGTGCCCTGGTACGATGCGTGTGGCCTCGCTTCCAGAAGTACTGGGTGCCCCCCCTTCTTGGTCCCTAAAGATTAGGTTCTTGATAACCACCTCTTGAAATTCCAGGAAAGTTCCCCTCTGGCCTGCACATCGACGTAGCACGTACGCATTGTACAATGCCATCTGTATGATGTGCACGGCCAGCTTCTTATACCACACCCTCGTTTTCAGCATGGCGATGTAGGGTTTCAGGACTTGATCTGACAAGTCCACCCCTCCCATGTACCTATTGTAGCCCAGGATGCAGTCTGGTTTGAGGGTCTCTGTACTGGTACCTCGTACAGGTACATGGGTACTGGTGTGGCCATGTATTGTTGTCAATACAAGGACATCACTCTTGTCCTTGTACTTGACACACAATATCTTGCTGCTAGAATGTGCCCTGCTCTCACCCCTTCTGAGTGTTTGCCCAAGCAGAGTCTTAGGGAGGCCTCTCAGATTTTTTCTAGCAGTGCCGCATGCCACAGTACTTCTGGAAGCGAGGCACTTGAAGAGTGGGATCTAGGTAGAGGTGGTAACCCTGGTCCAGCAGTGGCTGCACCAAATCCCACACAATTTTTGCATTAATTCCCAATAAGGGGGGGGGGATTCTGGGGGCTGAATACTGCTGTCCTTCCCTTCATATATCCTAAATTTGTAGGTATACCCTGATGCACTCTCGCACAGCTTATACATCTTCACGCCATACCTTGCCCTCTTACTCGGCAGGTACTGGCGGAATTGAAGCCTCCCTTTAAAATGTAACAGGGACTAATCAATAGAAATACACTTCTCGGGGGTGTATGCTTGGGCAAACCGGGCACTGAAATGGTCTAATAGGGGTCTCAGTTTGTACAAACGGTCAAAACTGGGGTCATCTCGGGGTGGGCACTGCTCATTATCCGTATAATGTAAGAAGCGAAGTATTGCCTCATAACGCATCCTGGACATGGCCATACGGTACATCGGGGTGTGGTATAAGATGTCCGTGCTCCAGTAGGTCCTAATGGACGGCTTTCTCAGAAGCCCCATGTTCAAATGAAGTCCCCAGAACTTGCCCAACTCTGCTGCATCTACAGGGGTCCACCTGTGGGATTGGCATAAAATGATGTGGGGTTCTTAGTAATATACTGTTGGGCATATAAATTAGTCTGGGAGACCATAAGATCTATAAAGTCATCAGTGAAGAAGAACTTGAAAAAGTCCATTTCACTTTATCCCTGAGCTGCCCGTGTACTCTGGGATTTGGGGCTCATAAATGTCTGGTGTGGGGGTCCAAATGGGGTCACTTCGCTCGGGGGATTGAACTGCGGCGGGGTCATCTCGCTCGGGGGCTTCGTGGTGGTGGTCCTGGGGCGTCTCCCAGGGGGTTCCTCTCCTTCATCACTGGATGAGGAGGTGAATAAGTAAAACAGAGTCTCACCACCCGACGACTCTGTGTCGGAGGCAAGAAATGAATATGCCTCTTCGGCACTAAATGTCCGTTTGGACATGTTTGACTGCTTCCCTAACTAGGGGCAAACGGCTGCTACCTAAACCAGCCAAAAATATTGATGTTTTTATAGAACGAGTGGGCTTCCCTGACACTAAACCTAACTGGGGCGAGGGTTTCTAACACTAAACCTAACTAGATTTTATTTGAACTTTCCTGAGACTAAATCTAACTACGGCGACTATTCCCTGACACTAAACCTAACTAGATTATTCCGAGCTTCCCTAACACTAAACCTAACTACGGTGATGGGTGCCTGACACTAAACCTATCTAGATTATTCCGAGCTTCCCTGACGCTAAACCTAACTACGGTGATGGATCCCTAACGCTAGATCTACCTACGGTGATGGATTCCTGACGCTAAATTCCCTGACGCTATACCTAACTACGCTCTTGGACAGTTCCCTGACACTAACTAACCCTAATACTAAACTAACCAGTTAAATTGTCAAAATTGGCTAAACTAACTATTTATTTTTTTGTTTTTTTTAAATTTTTATATATTTTTTTGTTTTATATGTTTTTTATAAAGAAAAAATAATCCCCAGGGACCAAGAAATTGGTCCTGAAGACTAAGAAGTGGTCAGTGATAGGTGATCACTGACCAAAAATGTGGGGGGAACACAATGAGGAAGGGTACAGGAATGGGTAGTGGATGGGAGAGGTGGGGTGCTGAAAAAAGTTGTTTTTGAAACTTTTTTTTAACTTTTCTTTGACTTTCTCTTCTCTCTCCCTATCTCACAACCACTCTGAACGCCTCGCTATCTCCGACAGAGGCGTTCAGGGCGGGAGCGGCAGGTTGTGAGGTCAGAGAGAGGAAATGAAGTGACCGATCGCCACTATTGGACAGTTACTCACTAACCGACCAATAGTGGCGATCGTGGAGGCGGGACCATCGCGTCAGGTCTCGGCGTATTGAGCTGTGATAGCCTGCTGTCGGAAACAGCAGCTGTCACAGCTCGTGCACACGCCGATGGAAAATGGCGATTCATTTTCCCAGCGACGTACTATTCCGTCGCTGAGTGCGAACGTATTGGTTAGCGCGACGGAATAGTACATCGCTGAGCGCGAAGGGGTTAAGCTTACTGGTCTATAATTACCCGGGGAGGACCTAGAGCCCTTTTTGAAAATAGGCACCACATTTGCCCTGCGCCAGTCCCTTGGCACTATACCAGTCACAAGAGAATCTCTGGATATTATGAAGAGGGGGACTGAAATAACTGAACTAAGCTCTTTAAGAACTCTAGGGTGTAACCCATCTGGTCCCGGGGCCTTGTGCACATATATTTTATTTCATTTAGCTTGGACCATATCTACATTCATCGAATTCAGTCTATCAACTGATATATTAACAGCACTGGCACCAGCTACATCAGCTGCTCTTTCTTCTGTTGTATATACAGAGCTAAAGAACCCATTTAGTAACTCTGCCTTCTCTTGATCCCCTGTGACCAACTCCCCATTACCACTATCTAAGGGTCCTACATGTTCAAACCTTGGCTTTTTTGCATTTATATACTCAAATAATTTTTGGGGGATTTGTTTTACTATCCTTGGCCACCTGCCTTTCATTTTGTATTTTTGCTAATTTTATTACATTTTTACAGATTTTATTACGCTCTTTATAATTTCAAAAGGCTACAGATGTACCCTCAGATTTGTATTTTTTAAATGCCCTTTTTTTTGTCATGTATTGCCCTTTTTACAGAAGGTATAAGCCATGTGGGGTTTAATTTTAGTTGTTTATACTTGTTACCTATAGGAATACATTTTGCACTATAATTACCCAAAGTAGTTTTGAAAATCTCCCATTTATCATTTGTACCATTATTTGACATTAGTTCTTCCCAGTCTATATCCTGAATTGCAGCCCTCATCCTGGGGAAATTGGCCTTCTTAAAATTAAGTGTTTTTGCCCTCCCAGCCTGTGTTTGTTTTTTACAGTATAGGTAAAATGTAACTATATTGTGATCACTCTTACCAAGGTTTTCACGAACATTGACATTCCCAACCAGCTCTGCATTATTAGAAATGACCAGATCCAACAGAGCTTCACCTCTAGTCGGGTCTTCCACAAACTGGCCCATAAAAGTTTTCTGCAACAGGTTGAGGAAATGTCTCCCCTTTGCAGTTGAAGCCGAACCATGATGCCAATTAATATCCCGGTAATTAAAATCTCCCATTATCACTACAGTAACAACCTGTGCAGCCTGCTCCATCTGTTTGTATAGCTGACCTACCATCTCCTCGGTTATATTGGGGGTCTATAGATTACACCAAAATACATTTTTTCAGTGTTTACCTCCCTTTCTAGTTCCACCCACAGAAGAACATTTACTGACTAATAAGAATGCTGCAGGAATCAATAGTTAAATAGTTAGCAACCCGGTTGAGGACTGCCCGTGGCATGTATACAGCGGGGGTTCAAGTTTGCAGCCCAAGTGATTGGGCCGCTGAATGTCGGATGCCTAGCAATCAGAGACTGCCAGGGATCCTGAAGAGAAGACAGAAGTGGTTTTCACCGATCCCACTGCCTGTAAACCTAGTTGATGACGCGTCGTGCTTCAGCTCTGCCGGAACTGATGGCTGAGCAAAGACATGGAACGTCAGAGGAAGTGAAAAATTTACTCTTGGTGCGCACATTAGAAGTAATGCCACAAGATATAAACAGACATTATATTAGGAAGTTAATTGTACATGTCACATTAAGTTAAAATAGAAATAGAATTTATTCCTGGACAACCCCTTTAAGTCTGCGTGGAAGTAATAATTTTTTTCAAATAGATTTACATTTAAATTCATGTGCTGATAGCATGCCACTTCCTGCTGATACAGACGGACATGGACATGACATCACTCATTGTTCTGCATATATCTAATAGTGCCAACAAATATTTGCGTATTGTTCTGCGTGAAGCATTAATACAGTGCCATTATGCTTCAGTTTGTGTCCAAGTTACACATTTTTTGTCAAATAAATAGATTTAAATCTTGGTGCTTGTAGGAAAACTTCTTTAATATTATTAATCCTGGTGTTTATAGAATGCCGCTGCCTGCTAAAACACTCAAGGTTTTGCATATATCTCATTGCTAATAATAGTGGCACCAAAAATTGTCATATTATTCTGCGTGAAGCAGTTATACAGCGCCGTTATACAGCGGTCTGTGTCCAAGCGAACACTTTCCAGGATGATTAGCCATACTGTCACCGACACATATAATTGTGGTGAAAGTTGTGAATAAGATATATACAGTAGATATATCGTTTTTTATCATTTTTTTCTTAAAAATAACATCAAACCTATTGCTACTCCCCAAGAAGGGATCATTTTTTTGACCACTTTTTAAAAATCCATTGGTTCTTCCGATACCACCGACTGGCAGGCACCTGCCTCCAGCAAGGGATCATTTTTGGACCATTTTTTTTTTCATTTTAAAAATAATAAAACGTCAGACAGTGCACTGTGTTTTTAAACAGGCTGTTATATGTTGCTGTCACTTTTACATTACGAATGCTCTTTTAGTGTTAAAGAGCTTGAAAGGGATTAGATGTAGTCCTAGAAGGCCTCAGAGTGTCATACACAACTTTTCAGGGCAATCAGGGCACTTTTAATTCGCAACTAATTAATTCTGACCGTATCAAATCTTTCGGCTGATTTGATCAAATCGGTCCCGAAACAAATTTCTACTAATAATAATAATAATAATAAGCAAACACCTCCATTATTTTTTAGTAGTCATATGTAATGTCACCAATTGGATTATATATTTATATTTATCTGTATCTAGTATATATCTATATTTTTGTCCAATTTGCATTTTTTCTTCCTCTGACTCAGTAATTTACCTGAGTGATATACCATTGCATAGAATTTGGACCTAACTTTTTTTTAAATTCTCAGCATACCCCTGCAATAATAGTACCCACAATTAAGAGCAAAATGTTTATAATTGTTCTTATGTATTATTTGAAGGGGAGACTTTATGTTTCTGCTCTAACTTATTTAGATGAGCTGTAAAGTATTGTAACTGACCAAACTCGTTTTTTAAAATCGCATAAAACTTAAAACAAGTCCCCCTAATAGTTGCCTTGTTTGCACACCAAAGTATTGGTGTAGATACATCCAAAGTATTAATATATAAAAAATATTTTTGTATAGAACTCTCTAGCTCCAAATCATATAGGCGTAAAATTTGCAGATTCATCCACCAAGAACATTTCTTAGTAGTATGTGGGGAGCCTTTAGCGAGTGACACCAAAATAGGCGTATGGTTTGAAAATGTTATTGGAAGCATTTCCACTTTGTTCGCATGCGGTAATAGATAATTGTCCAACAAAAAAATCAATATGTGGGTACTGTATATTAAAAGACATTTAGAAAAAAAGCAATAGTCCCGTTCAGAACCATTTAAATATCACCAGATATTATGCAATTCGGTAGCAAGCAAAATAACCTTAATAACAGTATGTTTCTATAGTTTAGGGTTGCAGATATCAAGATCTAAGTTGGTGATCGCATTAACCGCTTCCCGACTGCCCACAGTAAATTCACGTCGGCGTTTACTGGGCTCTGTGCAGCGCCGACCTGAATTCACGGTCGGTGTTAAAAGCGCGATCCGGGTGTCTCAGAGTAGTGCTGACACCTGGATCGCGCTATTAACACCTGCCTCTGATCCCGGAGACATGATCGGGACCTGATTGGTTCAGGTCCCGATCACGTGATCGCAGAGAAAGTTTGTTGTAGCAACAAACTGGAAAGTTTGTTACTATAACAAACTGGAAAGTTTGTTGCTACAACAAATTTTCGGGCACCGATTCCAGGTGCTGTAGTCGGTTGCATGGCAAAACCGGAGACCACACTACAGCCTCTGGGCCGAAGGCCTGTCCTCATAGGCTTCCTGTCATTGCGACTGTCAGCGTCACACTGAGGGTATGTTCACACGGCCTATTTACGGATGTAATTCGGGTGTTTTAACCCCCGAATTACGTCCGAAATTACGGCTTGAAAGCGTTGACAAACATCTGCCCTTTGAAATCAATGGGCTGACGTTTGTCTGTTCACACGAGGCGTATATTTACGCGTCGCTGTCAAAAGACGGCGTGTAAATAGACGCCCGCGCCAAAGAAGTGTCATGTCACTTCTTCAGATGTAAATGGAGCCGTTTTCCATGGACTCCACGGAAAACCAGCTCCAGTTACGTCCGTAATGGACGCGGCGTTCAAGCGCCTGCACATGCCGTTACGGCTGAAATGACGGGGCTGTTTTCTCCTGGATAACGCCGTTAAGGACGCTGCCGTGTGAACATACCCTGACAGTTTATAATACATTACACTACCTAGGTAATGTAATGTATTATAGCAGCTATCAGTGCTGCAGGTCTTCAAACAAGTAAAAAGTTAATAAAAAAGTAATAATTTTTTTTTACGTTTTTGTACGTTTTTGTAAGTAAGTTTTTGTAAGTTACAAAAACAAAAAATGCAATTTTTCCTATAAGGCTTTTATTATAGGAAAAAAATGAAAACGATAAAAAAGTAAACATATTTGGTATCACCGCATTCGAAACGACCCAAACTTTAAAACTATAATATTATTTTTCCCGCACGGTGAACACCACAGAAAAACATAATTAAAAAACATAATTAAAAAACAATGCCAGAATCACTATTTTTTTGGTCATCACCCCTCCCAAAATATAGAATAAAAAGTGATCAAAATGTCGCATGTACCCCAAAATAGTACCAATAAAAACTACAACTCATCACGCAAACAACAACCCCTTACACAGCTTTTTTGACTGAAAAATAAAAAAGGTATGGCTCTCAGAATATGGTGACACAAAAAATAAATACTTTTATCGAAAAGTGATTTTATTGCACAAACGCCACAAAACATAAAAAAAACTATATACATATAGTATCGGCGTAATCATATCGACCCGCAGAATAAAGTAAAATGTTATTTATAGCGCACGGTGAACACTGTAAAAAAAAAAAGGACAAAACACATGATGGGGTTTTTCGTCACTTTGCTTGCCAAAAATATCAAATAAAAAGTGATAAAAAAGTCGCATGTACCCTAAAATGGTACCAATGAAAACTACAGATGGTAACGTAACAAATAAGCCCTCGCACAGCTCCAGGGGAGAAAAAATATAAAAGGTCTGGCTCTCAGATTGTGGCGATGCAAAATGCGTAGAGCGTTCCAAAAGTGGATAACATAGGGCACCATTTATCAGTGCGACACCGGCCACATATCTATGAATTATTATATATTTACCGCATTATTATACCCTCTTATTATGCTCTGATGTACTCTGCACAGCTTACATATACCCTGATGTAGTCCGCACAGATTACATATGCCCCCCACATAATAAACTGAAATACCAGCAAAACCCCAAACAGAGCTATTACCAAGCAAAATCTGCGCTCCAAAAGCACCAGCGTTCCCAAACACCAGCTTACGTCCACATATATGACATTTTATATCCGGGAGAACCCACTGAACATTGTATGAGGTATTTGTCTTCAGTGGCACAAACTGGGCACAACATATTGTGCATTAAAATGGCATATCATCGGAAAATTGTAATTTTCACTTTACACCATCCTCTGCGCATTAACCACTTCGTGCACCACGACTTAATAGCATGTTGTGGTGCGGGGAGTTATATATGGAGCGGGCTCATGTGCTGTGTATTATAGCTGACACCCGGAACTAACGGACAGGAACAGTGATTGTGCTGTTACAGGAGCCTGTAAAAATGACAATATACTGCAACACATTAATATTGCAAGTTCAAGTCCCCTAGGGGGACTAATAAAATGTGTCAAAAAAAAAGTTTCAAAAGTTATTATTAGTGAAAAACATATATAATATATTTAAAGTACAAAAAAAACCCTTTCCAGTTTTTCTCTAAAGTAATGTAAAATAAACAAAATTGGAATCACTGCATCTGAAGAAGCCCGAACTATAACAATATACCATTATTTAACTCGCACTGTGACCGCTGTAAAAAATAAGGAATAAACGCCAAAATCTCAGTTTTTTGGTCACAATAGCTTTTAAAAAAATAATAATAAAAAGTGATCAAAAAGTTGTATGTACCAAAAAATTGTACCAATAACAACTACAGCTCGTCCCGCAAGAAATAAGCCGTTACACCACTCAATCGACCAAAAAATAAAAAAAAGTGATGCCTTATGTGGTGAAACAAAACGTTTTGTTTTTTTTAACAAATAGTTTTTACTTTGTAAAAGTAGTAAAATGTAAAAAAACTGTATCAATTTGGTATCACCTTAATCATATTAAGTCTCAGAAAAAATTTAAGTTGTTGTTTTTACCGCACAGTGAAAGCCGTAAAAACTAAACCCAAAAAACAATGGAGGAATCGCAGCTTTTTCCAATTTCAGCCTGCAAAGAATTTTATTTTCAGTTTCCCAATACATTAAATGGTACTTTAAATGGTGTCACTAGAAATTACAACTCCTCCTGCAAAAAATAAGCCCTTACACCACTCTACTTAGTGAAATTAGAAAGATAAAAAAAGTTATGGCTCTTGGAAAGCGGGGAGGGAAAACTAAAATGAAAAAGCAAAAAATGGATCCGTCTCCTGACAGGGTTAATTAAATGCTAATGAAAAAGCATTTATGACCACATGTGGGGTACTGCCGTACTTGGGAGAAATTGCTTTACAAATGTTGGGGTGCTTTTTCTCCTTTATCGACATGATACAGCGGCCAGCCGCTATCACCCCCACCAGTTTTCCAACATGGCCCCCTGCCTGATGAAGGTAGCTTAGACCGAAACTTCGCACTCTGCCACTGGCATTAAAAACAAAATAAAAATACCTTTTGCTTCAAAATTGGTGTGCCGGATACTCTTTTATAAAGTACAATATGTAACGAGAAAACAATCTCAGAATCGATTGGATAGGCAAAAGCATTCCAGATTTATTACCACATAAAATGACACATGTCAGATTTGAAAAAATTGGGCTGGTCCTGAAGGCCAAAATGAGCTTGGTCCTGAATGGGTTCCAATCCCCCCAATAGTGATTTTTCCTGCAGCAGAATCCAGTAGCCTTGTGAGAAGTGTGCTAATAAATTTATGCTGGCGCTTATTTGGGGCGTATAAATTCAAAATAATATATTGGAAATTTTCTATTAAACAGTATAATATTATACAGTATATCTTAAATTAACTTATACTTCCATGTTATAAAGGTGACACCTAGGTGTTTTACTGACTGCTATCAGCACCCCTACTTTTTTTACTTTTTTGGTAGCAGAAAAAATATATGGGAAATTCTTATTGTAAAATCTATTCAATTACTTTGCCACCAAATGGGTTTCCTGCAACAATGCAATATCACAAATTGGTATTGAGGGCCTCTTGCCATGCCATGAACTGTTTTTGAGGTGCATTCAGACCATTAGCACTCAAATAGGACAATCAGCCCCATGGAAATATGCTATTCAAAATGTAACTTTCCTGTATCCTGTAAGTTAAAAATAAATAACAACAACGAAAAAAATTATGCCACAAATAACAGGTTGGAAAAAAAAGAAGGCGAAAAGACAAAAGAAAAACATGACATCATATACACCGCTAAACTCGCATCTTTAGACAGGGAAGATCTACACTGTTTTAGGAGGTCATTGTTTATTGCCTTCATTTGCTGAGCGTTAGTCCTGCCAGGGGAGGAGTAGAAAAAGTGGGAGGCTGGCCTTTCACCAATATCATCTATGCAGAGTCAGTGGAGATCTCAAACTCCCATTTCAGAGGTAGTTTCCCAGGAATACAGAAGTAGCCGTCTTTATCTTGACTTTTAACGAATTAAATAAACAGTGACTACATTGCTTATATTGACTTTTTCAATGTCTTTTCAATGGCTTTTGTTGTGTGATATCACGCTGCAGCAAGTTATCAGAGTCAAGATAAAGATGGCTACATCTGGACTTTGTATAGTATTTTTTATAATTTTCCAGCATAGTTGGCTTCAGCCTTAAAGCTCTGATAAATTCTTCCTTAATATGGAAGAAATTTACTTTCACTATTATATCCCCTGGAGTGGAGGCAGGGGTAAACCTCCTGGCTTGCTGAGCCTATGGGCTCTTTCATTAATGAGATCCATATCTGAAACTTCAGGTAATATGAGCGGTAATAAATCCCATATGTATCTCAATAAGGCATCATTAGATACAGATTCCGGTATTCCCCTTTAACGCAAGTTATTTCTTCTTGCTCTCTTCTAAGTTCATTAATTTAATAGCTTGGGCATCCAGTTGTTCTGAAATGAACTATTCAAGTCAATCAGAGCATTATATGTTTTAGCCAAAGTTGATGTTTGTGTTTCAACCTTTTTTGTGCAATCAGCTAAGTGAACCATTTCATATTTTAATTCTTTTACCATGGATTTAATATTTGGATGTATACTATTCTGTAGCTTATTGAACATTGGTTGTAGCGAAGACTCTGTTAAGGGTTGAACACAAGGGGCAGTGTTTCCCCTGAGGAATTTGCAATGTCATACAAAATAATGGAAGGTGGAATAGTATTAGCATTAAAAGTTTGCCATGATGTTTCTGAAGACTTCATATTCTGATTGTGTTGAGGTGGGAAGTATGTGATGAGTATTGTGGGCTTAATCACCTGTTTTCTCGTGCGACCTATTTTCCATGGAATGTATTGAACAATCACAAAGTTAGGGTTCAATATTGAGGAGCGGCAGCTTCCTTGAAGTCTTGCTCCACTTGTCCTATTTTCCTCTCCTGTGGAGCCCCCTAGTGCCCTGTTTCGTGCTGCTTGAGCACCTCAATGCTAGCACTGACCTGCCTCTTACTCACCTGCAGAGATGTCACCATGGTGGGTAAGTTTGCCGGTCCCTTCCTCCCTGTATTTTTCCTTCTTTTACCATTCCCCTTATCAAGAAACCCTCACTCACCGCTGCCTCTGGATTTTACGTCTTTACTTCATTATGTTGCAAATTTTAATTACTATAAATGCATATTTTGCAATTTTTCAAGCTAGAACTGTTTGTATTGTTATTTTATTGATGTAATTAATTAATTAATATACAGTAGTATTATACTAATAAAACACCAACATGTCTCAAAAGTTTCTTGGAAGTTGTTGTTTTTTATATGATTAATATGATTATTTTTCTCTATTGATCCATTATAAATTGACATATTTCTAGTAATGTTTTCTCAAAATATATATTATATTCAATAAAGTTTATCAATAATATAAAGAAAAATAGGAACTTTTTAAAATCATTTTCCACACTTGCCATGTTCACTATATAACTGTAATTATAAATAAAGTATTTATGTTACTCTTTATTTTCTAATTCTGTGCTAAATTGTAAAATTTGTCAAGCAAAAATGTAATTGATTTTGAGAGAAAAAAAAAATTAAAAGCGTCATATATATTTTACTGATAGCAGCAACAATATAATCATTGAGTGATAAAGATAGGAATTTGAATAACTGGTTTGTAATAGGAATCTTTTGATTCTATAATGGAAACAAACATAAAATTGTTGGTAGTGTTTAAATGACAATTCTTTATACTATTGCCATTTTATGAAGTCAATAGCCGCTGTCCTATATATCATAGTGCCAGAAAAATGAGACGCTACAGGGGAAGTTGTCATTCTTCTATGGGAAACATGACAGCTCTTTCATATAAAAGAATTGCTCCTAACTACACGTATATCATTATTGTTACTATCCCTTGAACATACAACTGCATCAGAAGAGCTACTGGTTAAGTATCTTTCTTCCCTTGGGCATTTGCTTCAGCTATAAGACATCTCTTTGATATCATCTAAAACCAAAAGCAAATATGTTCTATCCATGGGGCATTCATAGGGACTAACGGAAAGATTCTATATTTACAAATATGCTGTTTACAGTCTCCATTACACATACCTAGATATGACCTCAAATATGTTACTTCAAAATATCTTTCTTGAGGGCAGATAAGGTAAGCACTAGACTTACTGAAAATTTCTTTTTTTATGCATGTGCTATTCTTATACTACTCTTTTTTTCGTAGATTCACTGACGTAGACTATTTTAAATCCAATATTTAATATGTTGGATAATTTTAGGGACTATTTTTTAAACTGGTCAGACAATATTTGAGGTCATTAGCTGCAAACACTTTACTCCACCTCTGAAAAAAACCAACTTTGCTTTTAATTAAAGAATATAATACAATGTATAGATGTCGATATTATAATTACCTTAGTTAAGTGGTATTTAAAAATATACCCAGGACTATCTTGATAGTCGGTAATATCACTTTTTTTAAAGTTTTGCAATGGTAAACTTTACATGGTAAGAATGTGTATGGGGATTAGAGGAAATATGGAAGATACATGCTCATTCTTGCTGGGGTTCTATAACCTTATTTGCATTTTTTATTGTGAAATATTAATATGCTGGTTATTTCAATAGCAGTTTTCACGTATTTTGACGCATGTTTGGCCTCTCTATAAGGTACAAAAAAAGCACGATCGTTTATAAACATTTATTTAATATTTTGATTTTACCATTCTAATCTGTCATTTTGTATACACCCACTTGGCAACACCTTTTTGACATCATGCGATGACTTTAATGGAATAAAAAAAAAATACATTTTGCCACAGAATCATACCACAGCCCATTTGTAATGAGGCAATTGTGACATGTGAATACAAAGTGCAGGAGATGCAAAAACTATTTCCCAAGGAAAGCAAATCTTTAAACACCAATACATTCATTTGGATACTAATAATGTATTGTATAAAATGCAAGCATGAGATAACTTTATGTGCAAACTAAGGATTGCCTACTCCACTACTTAATTCATTTGCATCATGTTACTAAAGACACTAAGATACACTAGATAAACTAATATGATAAAAGTACATAGAAAGCATGATAGCAGATAATTTGAGGGCAGCACACTATATGAAAAAACTGTAAGAAGAGATTATTTATTTTATTTTTATAGTTTAAACCTAATTTTATCACTAATATTTATAATAAAGACATTATATGGCTATCTCTATGCTTTGTTAGGACATAAGGTTTCAAAACCAAACTTCGGCTGCCTTTGAGTAGATAAGAAGAGGATCACGTTGAATAACTTGACTCATTGGCTTATTGTTTACAGTCATATAATATTCCACTGATGTATTTAATAACTATTGCTTAATCATAATTACCTGGGATACATTTAAATCTAGTTTAGAATAAAAGCATTCACTTAGCTAATATGAGGTCACCCTAAAATAGAACATTTATTGTAATATTGTTACAATGTTAATTAGACATCATTTATAAGTTCTCTATTTCACCAAATACTACTAATAAAAGTAGGTTATACCACATTATTGTATAAATTGCAACAGATAAATATAGATACATAAATATATATAAAATACTTCGATAGTAATGTTCCAACTTGATTGAAACTTTTTAAAGAGCATTTACCTTTTCTAGCTGAATTATAAGTCCCTCTATATAAGTATGCATTGGCAAAATTGTGACTATCCTTGGAAAACTGGGACACATGAGAATCCTTACTAAATAGGGTATTATTAGTATGTAGAGCACAAGAGCAGAAGCTATTGTTACATCCATAATGGTGACAGAAGGCTATTAACAACTGAGCAATGTGAATGAACTGGTCTTACATCCTTTATTCAGTAATGTCAGACATTTTGACCTACCCCGTTAAGTGCTCTGCAAAGTTTTCTTGTATCCCATGGCTTAGGAAAGTCTTGAGACAGTTGATACAGTGTCAAAACACATAGTAAATATATATTATTTACTATAAAACATAATCTTTGGGGATTCCATAATATTATACGAAAAAAATTAAAGCATAAAATACAAAATACAAAAATTATAAATTAGATAACCATACAACTTTGAAATTATTACTTCAGTGTGTTGAACCATAAATTCTTTAACAAAAATAATCCTTATTCTATTATAAAATATTTGGCTTTTTCTACCATGATGTGTGTTGTAAATGTATATTAGTAAAGTATAAACTGTAATTTAATTTAACACTACACAACGATTGTTGCATCAATATATAAAGAGATATCCGTTCACTTGATTAGTTGAAATTGTATCACTGCCTATATGAACGATTAAAATTAGATTTTTATTATAGGAAAAGCATACTAAAATAGGGCTAAATAGCCAAAATTACTAATAGAGGCATAAGCACGGTTGACCACACAGGAGGGGGGGGCAATTGAGGGTACTGATTGGAAGCACCAAACACTACTAAAACGATAAACCCCCCTGACTGTGTTATGAAATAAACACCTGGTCAATCCGTGCCAATGAAACGTGTCCCTATTTAGCCCTATTTTAGTATGGTTTTCCTATAATAAAAATCTAATTTTAATCGTTCATATAGGCAGTGATACAATATAAACTGTAATTTAATTTTTTTTAAATAATGATCGAGAAAGTTTTGATGTCCTGCATTTGGTAGGAAGCAGTAACTGAATACCCTTACTAACTAAGTACTGGCACTATGATCAACAGAATAATGACTTTAAGTCAATTATTTGTCAAGTGGAACATACAGTAAAATGTCTAATGCACACCCAAGAAGATTTCCATATGCCAAAAATCTTACACTTGACAGACAAAGTCCCTGAAGCTAGAAAACATGATGTTGCTTTGTAATTAGGCATAGTTATCCAATATGGAAATTAGCTCTCAAATTGCTGAAGGTTACACTTTAAGCTTCCTCTTGTAATAGGATATTTGCTCTAGAAGAAAAGGGAATAATAAATTAAGACTATGAACAAAGCGATGGAGTGGAATAAATATAACCCTCACCTCAACGAAGTGTGAGCTGACATGTAGTTTGATAAAAAAAAAAATATGTAAATGATTGAAAGACCTAAGCCGAGGTATACATCAAGTGATATTATTTCTCTAACCACTTTAATCATGACTCACGCTCTGAAAGATTCCAAATGTAGGTTGCTATAGAAGAAATTTCTGTACGATTAGTGTCTCTGAACAAATGCAATGAGCTAAAGGAAAAAAAAGACAGAAAGAGAAAGAAATGTAGCGGGGGTTAAAGCACGGTTTAATAATTCCAATCTCAGTCATTTTTTTCATATGTATTGTATGTGTGAGTCCATAGTACAGCATAATGTGTCATAATTTGGCCTTCCATTCTGACAGCAGTGCTTGAGTTGGGCATTAAATCATTGCCCCGAGGAATTCTCATTCTGGCAATTCCTGGCGGTAGGACTGTCATCTCCTCCCACACATTACCTATCATTTTTGACATGATTGGATCAAAATTAGTCAGTACATTTAGATGTAAATTGGGACATCCAAGAATAATAATGAGCACAAAAATATAGCCCTGTGTAATTGACATGGCAACAGCTTAGTACAGTCTTCCACAGCATCTCTGAGATTATTAGCACGATGATAACAAAAGTACTATATCAAAAAAAAAGTGAGGAAAGTTTTTTTTATTGAGGTGGATATTTATTTAAAGCTTAAAATGAATGAAAGTTGTTGTGATATTGCTCCTACAGATAAACAAACTTAAGTGTCACACAGTAGATTTTATTTAATCCCTTGGTGATCATTTCTAGAAAGTTAGCACTTGACATATTTACTCTGCATCTTAAAAAAACATGAAATATTTTAAAAATGTTAACTAACATGTTAACTAAAAAGTTTGCAATGTTTAATATTATGGGAATAGTCACAGACAATTTTATTTAAAAAAAAATAGTGAAAAAAATATACTATTATTAAAACATGTTCCATTTGGAAAACTGTCATTGGTTTATTTGTTCACTTAGTCAAGACTTCTAAAATACTCTTTATATCTACGTAAATCCTTTTCAAATCCAATGTTATCTGCAATTGACACAGATTTGTGTTCTTAATCTGCTATAAAATGTTAAGGCCATTTTGTGTTTACTTCAGATATTCTTTTTTTGTTAACTTTTTTGGGCTATATAACGATTCACAAAATAATTAAAGGCAATTTAAAAAAAGACACCATCTTCAGGTTGAGACTTTATCCTCTTCATACTTATAATACATTATAATTTAGGTCAAAGTATTTTTTCTGCAAATTTTAAATATTGGTGAGTTGAGTTTCCGGGCAATAAAACTGAAATATAATATGAGAAGGAAATATATTTTTAGATCCTGTGTTGAATGCTATACAGTAGTTTTGTGGAAATTGGATTTCCTTTTCAGTCATATTTAATGCAATCAATTATATAATGGATCATTGATAAAAAAAAAAAAATAGTTATTATACCCTGATATCACGTTCAAATAGTAAAGGCCATCAACTTTTTTCATTGGAAGTACTATATAAAAAAGATAATTATTTTATACTTTGCATCTCCTTGAAAATCTATTGCGATGTCACTTTTAGGTTCTGTAATTACTATTTGTATACAATTATTTATATAAATTGATAATTCTATTTTGTAAGGACAATTATTCAAGGTAAATACCAGTGACTGAACTACTATACTTAAGCATTTCATCATTATGATTGATATTTTTGTAAAATTCAATTGACATTAATATTAAGACCTTAACTTTTTACAGGGTTTCAAAATTTTACTAGGTTACATGAACAAAGCTACACCATAAATACAGTAGATACTAAATGGGGAAAATATGTAATATACACCAAATGGTTTATCAAATTATTGATGATGATTAATTCCTAAAATTGTAATGGGTTTACAAATAAATAGCAACAGGAAAAAAATATGTTTTTTTATGGATTTAAATCTAAATTTTTAATTTTTTATTCTATTAGAACCCAAGTGGAGTGTTCATGATATATTTTTTTTTCTTTTACACTTCTAGTATGGAAATTAAAAGTACCGAATAAAGATCTATAAAGTACAGTATGTTACATTTCCCAACCACTGCCAAATTAAATTTACCAAACGAGAGGTATCTTAATAAAGAAAAAAGTACCAGTTATTTAACAAACAGTTAGTGATTGCTAACTTTTGCACACTAGTGAATAAACAAGGTAATCATATACTTTCATTCTACAATCTTCAAACCCTATCCTGAATGGTATAATGCAGAGGCACCATCACTGTGCCATTGTTTATGTCAATATTTGATAGCAAGACAGACCAGGATACTTTATTTTCTGCAAAGGGGTGTTTGGTTCATTTGGAGCCTGGACCTTCCAAAACAAAAACTTACAAGACATGCAAAAAAATTGAAAAATGAGCCTAGTTGATCAAATGCCTTTAAAGTCAAATGCTCATGAGATGGCAAAAGAAAAAAAAACTGTATGTATCTGAATTATATGTAATACAATCTCAAGAAATGTCTAAAATATACGTGCGTTTTATTTCACAATATTAATGTTGTGATTTTACAATGCAAGCAGATAATAAAATGTTGTTATAATTTACATTTTTTCCTATTGTTTTATATGTTTTATATTTAACAAATTGTTATTTCATCCAGGTTTAATATGACTTGTAGAATACACATTTCATGTGTTTTCAGTGCTTTGTTTACAGTCTGACAACCAAGCTGCAAAATCAATAAAGGTTGAAATGGTAAAAGTCATGAAAACGCATCAATTCCATTTGAAAAAATAAATTTGTACTCTTAATTTAGCAAAATATAAGAACAGGTAACATGTTCTGATCCTAGGATTTCAATATTGGGGTGATTAGGCTAAATGTAATTCCTCTTGTATTTGACTATCATACAAGGTAACAGTGGAAAACAAGACAACCCTGTTCATATTTTGAAGTTTTGATGCAACTTTTTTCCTCATTTTCTTTTTTAGTCAACAGAAGAGTTCATCCTACATGGCAGAAAAATATAATAAAGCATTAATAATTCCCAGCAGGGCTGAGATTCATCTGGGCCCCAGGGAATAAAGATCTTGTGCTCTTACCACCCACTATAGAGGTGTTTTTTGTTTCTTTCATTTATTACATTTTCCATTTTTTTCCGTTTTTTACTGCAACCTGCATAAATTGAAAAAAAAACAGTTTGTAAAATGTACGATCAAAACTCCTTGCAGCACCATTCCTTCGCACTCAGATGCAATGACCATGCTACAGTAGCGTTTCATCCATAGTGACATTGCATCACAGAGCCACATTGTCAAATGGTTGCCATGAGATGTTAAATTTCTAAGGATGAAATGTCACTGCAACAAACTCTGGCCTAAAATCATTGAATAGCCTGGCCAAGTGACATGATGTCATTGCCCTGAAGCTTAGGTACTGGATAGGTTGTATAACATTCAGTACATTAGACTTTCCTCTTCTAATTTTTGCAGGTTGTTTTTTTTCTATTATTGGTCCCAGTAATGCACCAAATATCTTTATAGGTGTCAGAGGTTTGTTCTAAACCTGTGCTATTGTTACGCCACTGGTGGTGCTCAAGACCGCAATACCAGGCAATGGCTATCATATCGGTCAAGCATGCATCAATACTGACAGAAAACATAAGGAACATGTAACTCACCAGTGGATAAGCAGGATACTAATGCTAGTAGAAGATGGACACAATGCATAAATGGAATGGATGGCAGATGAATAGCTTGCAAGCAGTTAACAGATGAATAGACAGTGAACAAGAACTAACAGCACTCACTGACCCTATCTGAATACTATACCACAGCAGGGTAGATCTCTCAGAGGACCAACAGGTCCCACAGTACAAACTAACACATAGACAAGAAGACACTCACCATCATGAATCTGGAAAGAGTTTAGCACATGCCAGAAAAAGTATAACCAGCACCTGAATAATACAGGCCTGAAGTACACTACCGTTCAAAAGTTTAGGGTCACTTAGAAATTTCTTTATTTTTGCAAGAAAAGCACAGTTTTTTTCAATGAAGATAACATTAAATTAATCAGAAATACACTCTATACATTGTTAATGTGCTACATGACTATTCTAGCTGCAAACGTCTGTTTTTTAATGCAATATCTACATAGGTGTATAGAGGCCCATTTCCAGCAACCATCACTCCAGTGTTCTAATGGTACATTGTGTTTGCTAACTGTGTTAGAAGGCTAATGGATGATTAGAAAACACTTGAAAACCCTTGTGCAATTATGTTAGCACCGCTGTAAACAGTTTTGCTGTTTAGAGGAGCTATAAAACTGACCTTCCTTTGAGCTAGTTGAGAATCTGGAGCATTACATTTGTGGGTTCGATTAAACTCTCAAAATGGCTAGAAAAAGAGAGCTTTCATGTGAAACTCGACAGTCTATTCTTGTTCTTAGAAATGAAGGCTATTCCATGCGAGAAATTGCCAAGAAACTGAAGATTTCCTACAACGGTGTGTACTACTCCCTTCAGAAGACAGCACAAACAGGCTCTAACCAGAGTAGAAAGAGAAGTGGGAGGCCCCGCTGCACAACTGAGCAACAAGACAAGTACATTAGAGTCTCTAGTTTGAGAAATAGACGCCTCACAGGTCCTTAACTGGCAGCTTCATTAAATAGTACCCGCAAAACGCCAGTATCAACGTCTACAGTGAAGAGGCGACTCCGGGATGCTGGCCTTCAGGGCAGAGTGGCAAAGAAAAAGCCATATCTGAGACTGGCTAATAAAAGGGAAAAGATTAATATGGGCAAAAGCACACAGAAATTGGGCAGAGGAAGATTGGAAAAAAGTGTTATGAACAGACGAATCGAAGTTTGAGGTGTTTGGATCACACAGAAGAACATTTGTGAGACGCAGAAAAACTGAAAAGATGCTGGAAGAGTGCCTGACACCATCTGTCAAGCATGGTGGCGGTAATGTGATGGTCTGGCGTTGCTTTGGTGCTGGTAAAGTGGGAGATTTGTACAAGGTAAAAGGGATTTTGAATAAGGAAGGCTATCACTCCATTTTGCAACGCCATGCCATACCCTGTGGACAGCGCTTGATTGGAGCCAATTTCATCCTACAACAGGACAATGACCCAAAGCACACCTCCAAATTATGCAAGAACTATTTAGGGAAGAAGCAGGCAGCTGGTATTCTTTCTGTAATGGAGTGGCCAGTGCAGTCACCAGATCTCAACCCCATAGAGCTGTTGTGGGAGCAGCTTGACCGTATGGTATGCAAGAAGTGCCCATCAAGCCAATCCAACTTGTAGGAGTGCCTTCTGGAAGCATGGGGTGAAATTTCTCCCGATTACCTTAGCAAATTAACAGCTAGAATGCCAAAGGTTTGCAATGCTGTAATTGCTGCAAATGGAGCATTCTTTGACGAAAGCAAAGTTTGAAGGAGAAAATTATTATTTTAAATAAAAATCATTATTTCTAACCTTGTCAATGTCTTGACTATATTTTCTAGTCATTTTGCAACTCATTTGATAAATATAAGTGTGAGTTTTCATGGAAAACACAAAATTGTCTGGGTGACCCCAAACTTTTGAACGGTAGTGTATATATAAGCCCAAGCACAGCCCAAACACAGTGATAACAGAAATAATTGATTAGCAGCAGTCCTGCTGACAATCGTAACAGGTGTCCATTAATATTATAGGTGTCTTTATGTTAAAAGTAGTAAAACATAAAGAAAAACTTTATAAATTTGGTATCACCGTATTCATTTGACTCACAGAATAAAGTTAACATGACATTTTTACTGAAGGGTGAACACCGTCAAATTATAACCGAAAAAACAATGGAGGAATTGCTATTTTTTTACATTTCACCATACATTTTTTTTTTTAATGTTTCTTAGTACATTATATGGTACATGTAATGTTTCCATTAAAAACTGCAACTCCTCCGGAAAAAAAAAAGCCTTTATACGGCTATATCGATGGAAAAAAATTAAAACGTTATGGCTCTTGGAATGCAGGAAGGAAAAATAGGAAAGTAAAAAATGAAAAACAGCTATTGAACAAAGGCTAAGCCATACACATTAGATTTATTAAACATTCATTTAGCTAACAGCTATTACTCCAGATTTATTGATACACATGGATGCTTAACATGTATTCTGAATTGGGAGAAGACAGTAAGACTGCTGCCAGATACCTTTGGCAGCGTTTCACCTCTCCTGAGAACAAAAGGATTGGGCATGTTGAAATCCAACTGCTGGATCCTTCTCTCCGACATCTGCGTCAGGGGCGAGTGGGGAGGCTCCGATACACATTAGATGGTTGGCCAATCCTGCTGAAATCGACAGGTTCGGCTGATAATAAACGTTAAATATTTTAGAAGGTTAATACATTTCACTTTAAGTGAATAAGTCATTGTGTCATCATGTAACTGTTGACTAGTATTAGTATGCCCTAGCATTATATGCATTATAATTTCTAAATATATGTAAAAAAAAATTTTTAGGTAATAAAAAATAATAATCAAAAGTAAAAGTTCCCTAATGAGTTTAAGAAACATGTACACAATAAATGTATTAGAATGAGCTGAGCTGCACTACCAAAGTCCATGGAAAGAGTAGACCTGTTTCTGTAAAGAAAAAAAATATATTCTTCTAAGCTCATCCAACAACACCTTTAACTAACCTCTTGAGGACCCTTCAATTTGCCTTGAAGGACCGTTAGATTTTTTTTAAATTTGCTCCTTTGCAGGGCAAGTTGTACTTTCCTTAAGTGCAGATTTATCATGTATATGAAATAGTGTTAAATCGCTTTTCCGGGTTTTTAAAATTGATGGTCTATCCTTAGGATAAGCCATCAATATAAGATTGGTGGGGGTCTGACTCTGCACCCCCGCCGATCAGCTGTTTGAATGGGCCATGGCGCTCGTATGAATGGGACAGTAGTGCAATACCTTGCACAGCCGCTACAAATGTAATGGCACATGCAAAGTACAAACGAGATGGAAAACCATGTAAACAATGAAGAGGCTGCATCGCTCATACGAGTGCCACAACCTCTTTAAACCGCTGATCGGCTGAGTTTCTGAGAGTCCGAACACACCAATCATATATTGATGGCCTATCTTCAGGATAGGCCATCAATTTTGAAAACCCGGATAACTTCTTTAAATGTACATAACTTTGTGAAAATGTGAAAAAGAGAAATTCCACCACAGTTTTAAGTTATTTAACCGCTTTTCTTTTCTGATAGATTGTGAGGAAACCAAACATATCTATTATGTGTTGTCTTGAGAGTTATGGCTCATGCACACTACTGTTTCCATTTTGACGACAGAAAAACATGGATCCTAGTGGCTTCTGTGTGCTGTCCATTTTTTTGCGGACCCATTTACTAGAATGGTTGAGGCAGAGCCCAAATCCAGACAGGAATATGACCTGTTGTACAATTTATGGAACAAACACAATGATCCACAAAAAAAAATAACGCACGTGTGACTGGCTCCATAGGAAAAAAAAATAAAGAGAACACTGCATGAGTCCTTATACTAAGGCTGCGTTCCCACGTAGCGTAAATGCTGTGGAATTTCCGCAATGGAATTCTGTGCGGAAATTCCGCAGCATTTACAGTAGCACTAAAGTGAATGAGATTTAAAAAATCTTATGCCCACGCTGTGGAAAACAAACCCTTAAAAGTCGTTCGGAAAGTGTTCTGCAGTGCGCTTTTCAATTCCGCAGCATGTCAATTTATGTTGCGTGTTCTGTGCGAAGATTCTGTGTGTTTGGCCCATAGACTTCAATGGCGAGCAAAAATTCAAACAACAGATTAATTTTGTTGCGGGTCCTACAGATTTACGCAGTAAAAAAAATGCTGGAAATCCGCAGATACCCATATACATTGCTATTACCAATGTTTAACACTAAATACGCAGGTAAAAACGCAGCGATTCCGCAGCAATATGAGCAGAAAAAATGCACTATTTTTTTGGATTTCTGTCACAGATTTACCAGCGTTTTTCTTAAAATTCTGCTGCAGATTTTCTGTTGTGTGTGGGAACATCTCCTAAGGCTGGGTTCCGACATAGCATAAATGCTGCGGAATTTCCGCAACAGAATTGTGTGCGGAAATTCCGCAGCATTTACAGTAGAAGCAAAGTGGATGAGATTTAGAAAATCTCAAAATCTCATGGCCACGCTGCGGAAATAAAGCACAGCTTAAATGTTTATAACTTGACCTGCGGTATGGAATTTAATTCCTCAGCAGGTCAATTTATGCTGCGTTTTTGTTGATTTTCTGTTGTGGGTTTTCCCCATTGAATTCAATGGGGATGCAAAACCCGCAACAGAAAGCCAAACGTTGCAACTGTTTTTGCGTAATCGCAGTGTTTACGCCGCAAAAATCGCAAAGCTGCAAGAAAAAAAAACATATTTACCAAGAACGCCCTCCTGCAGTCGCTTGACTTTTTCAATGACTTTTTAATGGATTTTGTTGTGTGATATCACACTGCAGCAAGTTATCAAAGTCAAGATAAAGATGGCTCCATCCGTATGTCTCAATCATCTTTGATCAGAGGTTTCTCTGATCTCTGCTGTTGGAGCCAGTCAGTACACATCAGCATTACGAGAATGCTTGCCACACTTGTCAAAAATGCTGCAAATGGCACCAAATGTATCAATATAGTGAACATGGGATGTTTAATTAAGTACGATTTTTGATTCCTCTTAGCCACAATGAACATGGCTAAGGCTTCGTTCACATCAGCGTCAGGGCTCCATTCAGAGGTTCTGTCAGCTTTCCATCAGGGGAACCCATGAACGGAACCCTGACTGAAACAAACGGAAACCATAGGCTTCCGTTTGCATCACCATTGATTTCAATGGTGACAGATTCGGAGCAAATGGTTTCCGTTTGTCTCCATTGTGCAAGGGTTCCATCGTTTTGACGGAAGCAATATCGTAGTCGACTATCATAAAGCCTACGTCCACATAAATTTGGCACATCCCATATACTCCTTTTTTTGGCACAATATGAAATACAATCACTTAGTAAGGCCCTGTTTTTTACCGAGCCATGTTAGGGCACCCATAAAGGTGCAAGGACCTTGCTAGGCTATCAACTTAATATAACTCTATGGGAGATACAGAAACCGCTGAGATTTCTTACTTGGGACCACCATACAGATGTGTCCCCTCTAAAAGGGGTTATCCCACCACAACTACTTATCATAGAAGGAAAAACGACGAAGGATTCCTCGGCAACAAGCTTGATGCTATGAGTAAGAACAGTCTTATTCTAAATGCATAAGCACCTATACGCTTAACCTGTGCTCTAATTGGATTTTAACCGGATGCACGAATAAAGTTTTATATAAATATATTATGGATGTGCCGAGGAATCCTTAGTTTTTCCTTCTATGAATATTTTTTGCCAGTCTGCAAGCCCCCCTCTACGTTGCACTCCGGTGAGGAACTACATAAACCAGAACAAACGTATTTGGTGAACACACTTTGGCTTTTTGCTGCTTTTTTCTATTTCACAACTACTTACCACATAGACTTATTCACGGTGATAAATGTGTAATCACTGGGGGTCCCACCGCTGGGATCCCCACTGATCAAGAAAACGTGGGTCCCGAGTACCCTGTAAGAATGGAGTGGCAGGCTATGCATGCCTGCTACCACTTCATTCATTTTCTATGGGACGGCTGAAGCTAGCGCTGTGGGTCCCCCAGCAATCAAACACTTATTACCTATCCTGTGGATAGGTGATAAGTTGTTGCGGTGGGACAACCCCTTTAACTTTTCTTGAATTGTGTTAAAGGGTAGTCCAGTTTCAGCTAATTAATGTTATTCTTTCTAGAATTAAAATTTATGCAATTTTCCAACAAACTTTCTGTACTAATTCTTCTCGGTTTTCAAGATCCCTGTTTTTTTTTTATTCAGTAGGATAATTTATTGTTTACTTTCAGTGGATAAAATTCTGTCCATGGACTTGTGATGACCACACAGGTGCACAGCTCGTTTCAGTAACAGTATTTGTATCAGAGCTGTGTCTTCTAAAGGGGGTTTTACACTGGGCGATTATCGTGTAGACGAGCGTTCATAGAACGCTCATTGACGATAATTTCCCTGTGTAAACAGGGCAGCGATCAGCAGATGAACGAGCAAACGCTCAATCATCTGCTGATCGTACTGTTTTAAAAAAGCAAAATATTATCGTTGTCGGCATCACATCTCCCAGGGAGACATGCTGATGACATGATAATAATGTATGGGACGAGCGATCGGAGTAACGACCGCTCGTTCCCATCCATAGTTCCTTATGACAGAAGCAAATGAGCGCTGATCATTGATGTCTGGTTGATCGGCACTCGCTGCACTGGCCGAGTAAAAGGGCCTTAACGAGCTGTGCACCTTTGTGTTCATCACATGGCTATGGACAGAATGTTATCCACAAGAAGTAAATAATAAATGTTCCTACTGAATAATAACAAGCAGAGATCTTGAAATCTGTAAGGAAGTAATTGAGAAAGTATTAGAAAATGTTATAACTTTCAATTGTACAAAAAAATAACATTAATTTGCTGAAATAAGAATGCCCTATACAATTTGTCAAGATACTAATTGAATACAATCTTGTGCCATCCAGCAAAAATCTTATATGTTAAAGTATACTTTTTTTAACATATCAGCCTATGGATGTCATCGTCATACTCATCCCCCGGCGGCCACAGCCTTGGATTTGTGAGCGCTGGCTCACATGTCCTTCCTAGGAGATGCCAGCGCTCACTTCCGCTCCGGTCCGCTGTGTCCCGTAGGGTGCGTGCGCGCTCGTGCTCGGTCTTAAAGGGCCAGCGTGCGCACAAATGGAATCATCATTATCAACTGCCCATCATTCCCTGGACTATAAAAAGGGCCCTGCCCTTCTGATGCTTGCCTGAGCATTGTTAGTGTTCCCATGTCAGTCTTGCAAATAGTCCTTTAGTGTTATCCTGTTCCTGTTGTTACCCGTGCCCTGTATCCTGTTTCCCATGCTGTGTCCTTGTTCCAGAGCCTGTTAGTGTTGGAGTCGTTTCCCACGGCACCTGCTGTCGTCTGCCACGTCCAGTGTCATCTGCCACGTCCAGTGTGATCTGCCACGTCTGGCGCAACCTGCTGCACCTGCTGTCATCCGCCACGTCTGGCGTAACCTGCTACATCCATCGCCATCCATGCCAAAGCCTCGGCCACTGTCTGGACTATTCAGGTACCCTAATGCGGGACTTTGTATTGCTGGGGTACTCTGTTATTTGGCCAGCTGCCTCCCCGCTACGGCGGTGCGGCCTAGTGGGTCCACATACCCACAGACCGTGACATGGACATAGCCTTTAATTTTATGTATCAGTCAATATAATCTACATAAAGAGTTGAATATCTTTATAAACACATAGCATTTCTGGTATAGAGTTACATCAGGTCTTGTAAGCCAAAGAATAATTTGTTTTCTAATGGTTAGAGGGATTGTCCAAAATTGAGAAAACGTAAGTTTTTATTTTTATTTTACAAAAACAGTGACACACTTCTATCTGTCTAGTATTGTAAATCAGTTCCACTGAAGTGAATAGGGTGAGCTGCAATACCACATACAACTTGTGGACAGGTGTAATGCTTTTTTTGAAGGAAAGCAGCTATGTTTTTCCAATACTGGACAACCCCTTAAAGGGGTTGTCTGCTTTGGACAATCCCTACTTGTTAAAAGGGTCTCTTGACAATAAAGTAATCACAAAGTGATTAGGAGCTAGTGCTAGGAGCCCCAGCAATCTGCTATAATCTCTGTAGGAAACCTAGGAGTAATCCCAGGTCAATTTACCTGCAGTGCCACCACAGGGTAAGTAAAGTACTACACAGTGCTCATTCAAATCAATGGGTTGTCTGTGTTATGCAGGACAGGACAAATCCTCCAGAACAAGAGATACTCTTTGTAACAACTCTCCGCTCTGGAACTCTGAATATCCTAATAGCATATATGAAATTGGGTTTTGTAAACCGGACAGCCCCTTTAACCTTGGAACCAGTCAATAGGTTGTCATCCAACACACCCAAAATAGTTTAGTTGATGAGGTTGAACACTTTATAGTAACATGAGGTAAAAGACACATATTCTGTTTACAGTACCAATGAAGCTGCCGATTCAAAATCTCCAAAACCCCTGGTCCCAATGTAAATGTAACACGTTTTAAATCTTTTAAACAAAAATCTACTATACTATATTGTGTTTGTGACTTACCATTAAAGGAGTTGTCCAGGCACAACTGACAACCGATTAAAGATAGGTCATCAGTATATGATCGTGGGGGTTAACACACCCGGAACCCGCACCGGTCAGCTTCTCCGGCTGCCGCCGGGCGCCAGATGTTATGCCGGGTATGCAGAGTTCGGAGCCAGAAGCAGATGGCTCTGTACGCTGCATAGCGGCCGTGATGCAGAATTGCAGCTCTGCTCCTACTCCCTCGAATAGGAGCAGAGCTGCAGTACTTCAGCTCGGCCGTTATTCTGAACCGGAGGCATCTTCTTCCCGCATGGACATCCGGTGCCCGGAAGCAGTTGGAGCAGCTGATCGGTGTGGGATCCGGGTGTCGAACCCCTACCAATCATATTCTGATGACCTATCTTGTAGATAGGTCATCAGTTGTCCGTGCCCAGACAACCGCTTTAAAGAAATGCAAAAGAATGGAGAGATAGAACTCATATCCACCTGGTTACCTCCACAAAGCACTACACTCTTCAACAGGTTAAGGGTTACATACAGATTGTTTAGAATATAAAAGTTCAAAAAGAGTACAAGTAGTCATATATTACTCAGTGGTTTATGAAATAACTTATTACCATCTGACACCCAATATGGGCAATTTGTGTTCAGGCAGCACATTGTTTTAACATCTACTATAAAACCCATGCAGAATTTTACAGTCTATGCATTCTTTTTTTTATCCTGCTCATTTTGTTTTCCTGAAAATATCATTATATGCTATATTATATCTCTATGCTATTTAGAAATTAGGTGTGATATATGAATATGTTTAAAGTCTGCCCAGTAAAAGTATGAAGAAAATGAATGTGTATAGCAGCATTCCATTGTACAGAGCAATGCTGTCATATATTTAATATGTTTTCCTTCAATGTTGATGTAGGAAAGACTAGTGTCAGATTATGATTTTAACAACTGAAAGGCAAAAGCTAGTTACCTGTAATAAAATAGAATTATTGCCTATATGTTATCATGACAAGATAATGAATATACCTCATGAAGACACGTTCATTGTATCAGCTATTCTCTCACATCTATGTTCTCTTGCACACAATTTTATTGTATTGTCCCATTACCTTGGAATACAAAAAAAGTATATTAGCAGATGTCTTTAAATTTAGACAGTTAAGGGTGTACATTTTGTCAGGGGATCAAGTTGAAAAGGTCAAATGCCTGAAGCCACATATGTCACAGTCTCTAGCTACCTGGCAACTATCTACCATCCACACTGACTACGAAATGTGCACACTGAAACGCAGTAATTTATTTAACTCTGCATTATAGGCCTAGAAGTAATAAGCTAAGCAGAGACAATGAAATAATACATTCTTAGGTTGCGTTTCTTTTTTTCAGCACCTATCCTCTGGATATCTGGTGTTTTGCCAATTACAGTAGATTATTTGAACCACAGATTCATATAAAAGATCCTTATTACCAAAGTTTAATTTACGAATGCATATCATCAGCACCCATTTACCTTTGAGGTGGGACCCAGGAATTATCCGCTGGGGCCCGACAGACCTCATTGACTTCTAATGGGTCTATCTGGTTCCGATGTTAGCGTTATTCCCGATAAATCTGATGGAATCTGCGACGGAGCCTGCGATGTAAGGGTATGTTCACATGCAAAGTCAAAAACCGCTGAAAATTACAAAGCTCTTCTCAAAGAAAACAGCCCCTGATTTTCAGACGTTTTTGAAACTGAAAAAGTTTTTGGAGGCATTTTTTCTACACATTTCTGGAGCTGTTTTCCTGTTGACACAATGAAAAACAGCTATAAAAACGGTACAAGAAGTCACATGTTCCTTCTTTTTACAGGGCGTTTTTTTAAGCGTCGCTTTTTAAAACCATGGCGTGAAACAAAGCCCCGTCTGAATGAAATGCCATTTTTCCCATTGATTCAATGGACATATGTTTGTAGGCTTTTAGCTACCATTTTTTCAGTCGTATTTCGAGGCGTTTATGCTCGAAATACGCCTGAAAACACAGCGTGTGAACATACCTTAAATGTGAACAGAGACTTAGACTAGCACACCACACAGACTTCTTTGTAGCAATCAAAACATGAACAAGCGATTTTTTAAAAAGATATCCAAATTCCAATTTTTATAGTATTCAATATTGGAAAAAAGTAGCTACTAACTATAATCTCTCAGAAATCTCATCAAGTGGCAATTTAAAAAGGAAATCGCTAACAATTTTGAAAAGATTTTCAAACTTAATACATTTCTATGAACAGAGTGATATTTTATAGTGAAGCGATAAAAAGTATCAGTGTAGCACTAGCCTAAGACCTTATGACCACAGAGTTTTGGTCCTAACTGACCAGATACTTTTTGCATTTTTGTCACATAGAGGTTTAATGGCCCTTACTTTTTTATTTTTTAGGCTTTGCTTTTCATTTTTGAAGGTTCGGGAAAATGCAAAAATTATATTTTTTTGTATTTGTTTTTCTTTAATATTTAATATCACCAATACACACTAATATGAATTAAAATGTTTTTGAAAGTAGCTTAATTTCATTTGTTGCTATTTTTTTTAATAATAATTTTTTGTTCTTCAGGGGGCCGCCACCTGTAATAGCATCTGTGTAGTGTGTCACTGCACGAAACATACACAGATGCTGCCACACAGGGCCTAGAAGATTAGGGATGACAGCCGACCCTATCTTCTATGCTGGAGACGCATCAGCAATGACATGCGCAGTTCACAGCGTAACTGAAGCGGGAGGGGACGCTAGAAGATCCTGCGGCACCGCTGACAAGATTCTTTGGGCACCACTGCCCTGATCCTACAGGCGCCGCTGACAAGAAGCAGGGGCCGCCGATGACAAGATGTGGGGACCTCCCCTGACAAGATGTAGAGGCTCCTGCTGACAAGATCCGGCGCAGCACCTTGTTAGTGCGGGTGCAGCACTTTGTCAGCAGCGGCCCCAGGATCTTGTCAGTGGTGAGCGTAGCATCTTGTTACTGGCAGGCACATGATCTTGTCACTGGCAGGTACATCATCTTGTTACTGGCGGGCACAGCATCTTCTCAGCAGCGGGCGCAGTACATTGCCAGCTGTGGCCACAGCATCTTTTCAGCAGCAGACACAGCAACATGTCATCATGTCAGCAGTGACAAGCACCTGAACTTTATGGGTAGCCACAAGGATAAGGGGATGTGTCAGGTCACAAGCAGGGAGAGGAACCAGTTTTACACATCCCTCTGGACTACTTTAACGCCCATTCTGCCCTCACCAAATCGCTGGAAGATATACTCCAAGCCACATTTTCTTTGACACTTCAGTCTATCACACAGGTATATCAACACTTGCCTTTAGCACATTTCATGGAAATCACATTACAGATATGCCACAGGTTATATTTAACACCACGTAGGGGGGCACATACATGAGACATCAGATTGCTTTAAATGTAAGGCTTGAGACGTAGGACTGTATCATTATTTACGAGAGTGTCCAGTGAGTAGAAAACTTTGGAAATTTTGAAAAACGGTTGTTGTCTTTACCAATTCACATTTGATTAACTTCACTCCCCATCATCCATTATGGGCAATATTTTGTTATTTTGACCCATTTAAACTATTCTTGGAGAGGTTCTCCTACATCATGGACTGGGTGGAGGCTTCATTGAGCAAAGAAAAAGAGCAACCGTTTTTTTGCTGTCTGGAAAAATATTTCTTGAGGTATTGCCAGTACATATCAACAAGCCCATAAACCTTAGACCCAAGATGAAAAGGATTCATTAATTATATCGCAAATTTATCTGGTCTGGGAAATGTCCTAGAATAGCTTTACATATCATACAACAGCATGAATTGAACGTTGGTCTAAATTTTCCTAACATCAGGCTATACAACCTATCCATTTGTAAGCACGAGCTTGGCTAATATGCTTTTTGGAAGATCATATGTCTAAAGCTGTCCATGTTTATATTTGTTGTAAAATTTCAATACAAACAGTTAAGAGAAAAATAATAACAAAATTGGGGAGGTGTTAGGGTTAGTTCACACTTTTTGGTGCTGATTTTGACACTTAAACCGGGTCGGAATCATCACCGAAAAATGTCTGAAATTTGCCCTCATTGATTTTAATGAGAGACAGAGGCCTTTTTTTTTTTCCTGGGGCAGCTTTTGGCCACTCACGGGAGAAAAAAGCAGCATGTCCTTTCTGCCTTTGACCTCCCGTTGAAAACTGCGGCGCTTGTTTCTGTTCGTTTTTCGCTGCTTTTTTGCCCGCGGTTCTTGCATTAGCTTCGATGGCCTCAGGCGAAAAACGCTGCGAAAAAAAGTGCAGGCAGTTCAAAATCTGTTTCAAAATTCCTGAAGGAATCCTGAGGCAGATTTTTTTGTATCTGCGTGAACAGGGCCTTATACATCTCAGAGTCAGCTTTACTGATGCTTTCCATTTTGGTTTTTTTTACGCATTAGATTTTATTTGTCACTTAAACAACATTTTCCTTTTCCTCCACCATTTTATATATGGCCCATTTACCCATATGATCTAAATTATAAATGATGTAAAAGTCATTAGACCTATAATGTGCCTTGAATTAGGAAATTAATCATGCTAAATATGAGTAAATATTCATATCAACTATTACAAGATCTTTGCTCCAGGGTTTTGGTTTAATAATTAATTACAAATCTGGCCTTACTGTGTATATATTTCTAGAAATGTTTAGAGTGTTCTTTGTCTATTATTTCACAAGCAAGATACAAATCTCCATTTTGAATTTAATTTGGTGCAGGTTATGAGTAAAAATGTCAAATATTGGTTAAGCATTAAATAAAATTAGAAGTGGGATTAATAATGTATTATATAGTGCTTATGACTTGAGACAGACTATTTTGCTTCATTTCAATAAGCCATCAGCTGGCTGTAATACAATAATGTGGTTAAGGGTTATTATATGTCATGGACAGTATTAGGGAGTATACTGTCTGCTACTCCAGTCTTGAAATATCTTCACGCTCTCCGGAAAACAAATGACAAACAGGTGCAGAGACTGTGTTGTATGATGTGTCCACTAATTAACTCATTCCTTCTTCCACTCCTCCTCTTATGTTACATTGTATTGTCCATTTTAAAACATGATAATAGACAAGCTAAGTGATCTGATTAATAGTTTGTACTTATTGGTCTCTTTCATGAACATACATTACGCTACAGATGTACAAGAGCTGAATTTGACAGTTAATGCTTTGGGGCTACATTGTTTGTGCACTGTGATAATGCAGTAGGCTTAGCTTTAACACTATTTAAAATCAAACAATGAAATATCACTATTAAAAAAAAAAGTTGAGTCTGTTGAAGAGGATTTGGAACCCATTTTCGTCACCTCAACAGAACCCTGATATTGTGTTAGGGGCTATTCACATCTACATTGGAGGCTCCGTTAGGGGCACCCATCGCAGATCTGGCAGCGATTACCAGAATAGCTTCCTGCGCTATTGTTCCCGACATAATCACGGACACCTTGTCGGAAAGCTGACGGAACCCATTAAAGTCAATGGGTTCTGTTGGCCGCCGGTGGTATCCATTGTGCAACAGAACCGTTGCTTCTGTTATTCCCTTGTTCTGCTCCTTTGACAGAGCAGAACAATAAAATACCACAACGCAGATGTGAACAGGCCCTTAGACTTCTGTCAACTGAGTGAGGACACCTTGATCAACTGGCTTTTCTTCACCATGTGACATTTTGTGTCATATAGACAGAGCTTAGATTCCATTTGGTATTTTCTTAAGGCAAGTTTCACATACAGTGTTTTGAAGCATTTTCGGTGGTGTTTGTGTGGCCAGATGTTAGATTAAAGTCTATAGTGAAATGTGTGAATGCCTACTATTGTTGAAGTTTTGTGTTCAATATGCTTTAGGTATTACATAGTTCTCAATAGGCTTCTCTATATAACTTAAATAACACGAAATAAAAAATGCCACTAAAAACACATGTAAAGACGCCATATAAAGCATTTGAAATGCTTGGTATGTTTTAAATATATTTTAAAATACAGTGGAAAAAAAGTGTTGCCTTAAGGTATTTATATGTACATTTTTCCAAACATCTTACCTGCAAGAATTATGCCTTTACGGAGACTCGGCACTGTTCTTAGCTGGCATGGCTACTCTCATTTAGCTTTGGGGACAACACAGTGTAGGCAGGAGTCAGGAAAATGTACAGCATTGAAGGAGGATGTGTGCGCACCCTATGGTGTCTGCAAGTGTACAATACCCTTTATGAAGATCTGAGCATGTTCATTGAGCATTTTTCACGTTCTTCCTTATGTATACCCAGAAATTTGATAAGCTATTCTGATTTTCAGGATACAAGCATGCAAACAGCAATAACTGCCTAGGAGTAACTCTTGTAATTTTGATGTATTTTTATTTTATACATTTTATTATTTTGAACATAAATTTATGCACACAGAGGACATTAAAGGAGTTATCCGGTATGTAAATTGTTCTTAGTACAGGCTGGAAATTAAATAAATAAACCAAAAAAGCAATACTAACCTGCCCCCAGCTATCCAGTGCTGAGGCTCTGGCGGTACTGGTGGTTGCTTACATGCACATAGCATCTAACCGCGGTAGCCAATAAGAGGGCCCAGCGGGGCTCAGTAGTGACTAATTGCATTTCTGGCATAATGGCAGAAATACAACACATGACTGCTGAGCCCCCTGAATGGCTGCAGTGGTCACCCACTACATGTATGTAAACAACCACTGGGAGTGCCACAGGAGTGTCAGGTAAGTATAGCTTTTTTGGTTTATTTCATTTTCAGCCCCTACTAAAAAAATATCACATCCTGAATAACCCCTTTAATAATGCTCTCTTATAAATTATTAAATATGCTTGTTTTTCTAATTTTCATTCAGCGATTTTGAATTTTTCGATGTATTTCAAACTTATGAAATGATCTAGTCATATCTAGTCATCTAAGCATTCTTTTTTTCACTACAAATTTCTGGGTATAGGAAATTCAATTACACTAACAGAGAGGGAAAAAAACATTATAATTAAAATGAAATTAAGTGTATGGAGTGGTAGACAAACTTATGATTTTTATGACTTTTTATGATTGAGGGTGGGAGCTAAGATGAGCAGAAGATGGCTGATAGTAGGATGTGGGACAAGAAGGAGAAAAATCAATAAGTAAATGGTGAAAGGGTGGGAGCTAAGATGATCATGTCAAGGCAAGAAGTGGGTATGGAGAATATCAAAATGAACGATGTAGCTGATAATTCCTGGGTAGGCTGGGAATGGCAGAAGAGGCATGTTCGAAGACAGTCTAACTATATTACTTGTTCTGCCTAGTGGGCCTGCGCCTGACCAAATAGCATTTTTGCACATGGCGCAAGTGCCACAGGTGGAATTTTACCATATGGGGCTGTACATCACATATTTCTTTGGGACCCTTGGTGCGAATTGAGACATGGAAAAGAGGGGGATGTCAGTTTTTATCCACAGCTTATGTAAGCAATGTCCCAGATGGTCTGTGTCACAGCATTGTGGCAGATTTCACGTGTTTGTGGCATTTGCATAGAAACTCTACGCTGGCGTTCTTCTACACTTATTTGCTAAAACCTCCCTTCCTGAAGCTGCTGAGAAAGAAAATCATATTACTTATAAGTAATTATCTGAACACTTTCTAGAACTGTCACATTTTGTTTTCTGTCGTCTTCTGCTGCACCACTAGCAACATGTGAACAGTCCTCCAGGATGAGGGCAGCAATATAAAGCAGCTTTATGGTTACTCAATATGTTAATGGCAGACTATTTGTAGCACAAGACTTGTGATAGCAACTATTTCTCAACTGTTGCAGTTCATAGGAATATATTGGGGCAGATTTACTAATGTTATTGCGCCTAGACCTTGTCGTAAAATGTGCAAAATGTGGCACGTTTGTGACGCATAATGTCGCATCAAGTTTCAGACCTATTTTTGAAGTACATGCGCCAACAGATGTTTCTACCTCACTAGACACTAAAAAAACGTCTCAAAAAGTGGCTTTGTGAAAAGGGGGCATGATTTAAAATGCACCAAAATTGCATCAAAACTTGATGGAAGAAAACGGTCGTAAACTAAGCCAACCAAAAGTTGATATAGGGGAGGGAAAAGTTTGTAACAAATCTGGCAAGATGCGCCAAATTTATTACACAGCGTACACCACCGTTATAAATTTGGTCCATCTTCTTAATGCCACGGATGTTTACGGTGTCTAAATTTTAGACAGCATCAGTAAATTTCATGCAACCGTCACTGCATAAACCTATCAATAAAAAGGCCTGGAGCAAAACTGTTAGGCCCTGTTCGCACAGTTTTTTGCCGCAGTTTTTGCAGCAGATATCGTGGCAAACAGCGGCCAAAATTGACTCCCATTGATTTCAATGGGAGGTCGAGGCGTTTTTTTTTTACGAGAGCAAAAGAAAACACTCGCGGGAAAAAGACGTGACCTGCCCTATCTTGAGGCATTTTTGCCTCAAAAACCCCATTGAAATCAATAAGAGACGGAAATAAACGTGGTTTTTTTACATGTTTTTTGCCGCTATTTTTCCCTTTGTGTGTTGTAGAAATAGGTAAAGAAAACCGCCTTAAACAAACACGGCAAAAATCTCGGCAAAAAAAACACGTAAAAAAACATGTGTGGTGGAAAACCACTTAAAAAAACGGAGTTGATTTTTCCAGGCAGAATTTTCTGCCTACAAAAAAATCTGGGTGCCTTACAAGCAAGTTGCACTTGAAGGTGTTGCACAATAATTGACATTTTGAAATTGAAGCAACTGTGCTACAAAAGTTTGTATGTAGCCTCAGACTTATTGATTTATTTCTCATGTGACAATTATATAAAAATCACGTGAATGTTGAATGTACAATATATTCTTATGAACTGCAACTGTTATACATCAAATGCTATCTCTGGTGGGCTGTAATCCATTCCCAACCAAAGAATTTCTCAGCTTTTCATTTTTTCCTTCCCACCTTCAAAAAGCCATAACCTTTTTTATTTTTCCTTCAATATAGTCCTATGAGGGCTTGATTTTTGTGGGACAAGTTGTCGTTTTTCATGGCACCATTTATTGTACCTTATATTGTACTAGAAACAGGAAAAAAAATCTTTGTGGGGTGTAAAATTAAAAAAAAGAGTGATTCCTCCATAATTTTTTTTCTACTTTATTTTTACGGAGTTCACCATGCAACTAAAACAACATGTTAACTTTATTCGGCGGGTCAATATGATTACAGCGATACCAAATTTATATAGTTAATTTTATATTTTATTTCTTTTACAAGGAAAAAACGGACTGTAAAAATAAAATTTATTGTGTGTCGCCATATTCTGAGAGCCATAACTTTTTTATTTTTTGGTCGATTGAGCGGTATGAGGGATTATTTTATTGCAGGATGAGCTGTCATTTTTAATAGTACCATTTTGGGCTACATGCACATTTGTGATCACTTTTCTGGCGTTTTACTTTTGTTTTTTTATGCCATTCACCGCGCGTATTAAATAATATTATAGTGTAATAGTTCTGACTTTTATGGATAATATGTTTATTTTTTTATTTTTTCTACAATGCTTTAGGGGGAATCAATGCTTCACAATATGTTTCACACCAAATCCACAGCGGATAAACTGCAGTGATTTCCACAGCTACATTGTGTTTCCGCAGTAATATGTTTGGCAAAAATGAACTATTCGCTGCAAAAATGCACTGATTTACCGGCGGAATTATGAGAATCCGCAGCGTATGTGGCCCGTGGGAACATAACCTTAGGTGATGCAAATCCTGTGTTGTTTTCCCGAGTACTGTTAACTCTGTTGCATAATTTGAACTAACCAAACAAAGTTGCCACCAAGTCAGATAGTGTAGATGGATATTTGTCTCTTAACACATTTTGTAGGTCATGGGATATGTTAAATTCTGAACTAATTGATCATATTAAGGTTTATAGTACATAAAAGTGCTGACACATAATTCATTATTTTCTGAATACACCTTAACGTAGACAGTATTATCTAATGATGTCACTAGGATTAAAAGGTAATTTTTTGTATTAAAAATTATAAGACCATTTAAGTGGAGCTATAAATTCAAATGTCGTGACCATATGCATAGATTTACCAGTTAATACTAACTAAGGCCCCTTTATCCATCATCATATGGTTGCTCATATAACTTTTCCAAGCTTCATATATTAAGTTGATTGCCTTTGACATTTCAGCAACTTTAAATAACCACCTGCCACCTAGTGACTAAAGTTAAGATTAATCTTTAGTAACACTATACACCTATCTCATTCACATCAATAGGCCATTGCATTTAGCTGACAGATAGCCGAGAGAGTTGCTATAGAAGAACAAAAACAAACAGTGGACTGTATGTTCTAGAAGTGTATTCTTCCCTTTGTAGTATGATTAAGTGCAGCTCAGTAACTTCATTTTGATTGCTGTAGAAATTATACACCATTGTAACAGTAATAGTAACAATAGTATTTGCTATTTGTATAAGACTTTGGGGATTGCAAACAAACGCATATTGATAGATAGATAGATAGATAGATAGATAGATAGATAGATAGATAGATAGATAGATAGATAGATAGATAGATAGATAGATAGATAGATAGATAGATAGATAGATAGATAGATAGATAGATAGATAGATAGATAGATAGAGATGCCTTCATCAGAGGTGGTGGTGATCTTTTTTTAAAGACCAGAACGTAGTTAGATCAAATTTCTGGTGTATTTTTTACATAACTTCTAAGCTCTGTTCACATCACATTTTGGCGCCATGTTTAGTGTGTACGTCGGGAATTGTGTCAATAGAGCTCCATTGACAAATGGAGGCCAAAATAGTGTCCATTGGGCCTCTGTCTGGCAGGTATGTATCAGTATGCCACAAAAACAAGGTATAGAATAACATAATAGACTACATATACGGTATTTAACATGGTATCTTTTGGGTGATTGATGCCACTGTATGTCATCCGTCACAGGCATCCGTTAAACGTATAAGTTATGATTTAATAGTTTTTCATGACGTATCCTTTAAACAAATTCCATTATAGACTATGGGTGACAGATGCATTAAATGGACGCCTAACAGTGGCCTCCATCACCCATGGGCTATAGCTGTATCCAGGGTCGGCCTTATGCCCTCTTCAGATTGCAATTTCACCCTACGCTAATTATATACATCGGGAAAGCTCCCAATGTACACAATAAATGTGTTCTCTCTCTCTCTCTCTCCCTCTTTCTCTCTCTTTCTCCCTCTCTCTCATCTGTTATCACAAGAAGCAGTTGGGACAGAGAAGAGAGTTGGAATCACAGCTTCAGTGCTGCAAAGATTACTAGAGCCAGTAAGGAAGTTCCGGACAAGAGCCAGATAGGAGCCAGATTCATTTCTAGTCCTCTACAGTGCTGTGTTCCCTCATTTTCTTGCTGACCAGTGATTTCTGAAACTGGTTATGGTTGCTGTCCTGGGATGGGGTAGGTTGTAAAGCTCCCTTCTGCTTTAGGAGACTGTCTGCATGAGAGAACCTGAATTGTGTATGTATGAGTGTGTAAATATGTGTATATATGTATGTATGTCTGTGTTTTTAATGATCACATTTGGATACATAGATACATAAGTTTGAAAAAGACACAGGCTCATCATGTACAACTTTTCGCAATCCATTGCACGTCTTGCTAGATTAGTTATAACTCTCAATGCCGTTGGTCAGTAAATAAACATCTAGACATTTTTTTTAAATGCGGACATAGTATCTGCCATTACTACCTTTTGGGGTAGGGCATTTCATAGTTTTACTACTCTAACTGTAAAGAAACCTTTCCTATTGATGTCTGAAACAACTTTCTTCCACACGCAATTAATATCCCCTGGTCCTTAGTAAAATCCTTGGAAAAAACAAGTCATGTGCTAGTTCTATGTATTGACCACACATATACTTATACATGAATAACTTTTCAATCCTATTATTGTAAGAGAGACTCCCCATCCCATTTATTAATCTAGTTGCCCACCGTTAAAACTCTCCACCTCTCCTATATGCTTTTTACCAATGTGGTGCCCAAAGCTGACTCCCATATTCAACGGCCTTACATGGGATTTATAAAGGGGTAATATTACCTTTGAATCACAGGTTTTTAATCTCACCCTAAAGTCTTACTTGCTTTTTTGGCTGCTGCTTGACATTGAGTACTGCTGCTTAGCTTACTTGTAAACAGAATACCCAGGTCCTTCTCCTGTTCCGCTATCCCCAGTTTCATTCATTTTAATGATTATGCATTAATACTATTACTGCGGCCTAGGCGCGTTACTTTACATTTATCAACTTAAAATTCACCTGCCATGTTTTTGTCCATGCTGCCAGTTTATCTAGGTCTTTCTGTAATATTTTACAATCAAGCTTTTTACAAAGATTTGTATCATCAGAAAAACCAACAGATTACTATCAATCCCATCAACAAAAACATCAATAATTATATATTTTTTTTTAAACTAAGCCTAACACAGATCCTTGTGGTACCCCACTGCTGACTATAGCCCATTTTGACTCTATACAAATTCTAATAACTCTTTGTTTTCTGTCCCTTAACCAATTCTTAACCCACGTTCATACAATTTCCCCCAGTCCCTGCCACTGTAGCCTCAGTAAAAGGTTTTTGTGTGGTACAGTATTAAATGCTTTTGCAAAATCCAGATATATCCTATCAGTCGCATGACCAACATGCTTGAGAAGGGCCCCATGGAGTGGGGCTGAAATGTCGCATGTGGTGGTGTATATATTGATCCAGTTTCCACTATTTATGGAAGTGCTGCCTCGCTTTTTCGTATATAACTGTCTATTTTCAGACATTGGTCACGTGTCCGAACGAGGATTTCTTTTGCACCATCTCACTATTGGATAACAGTGCTGCTTTTTTACCAACAGTATCGGCAGTACTGGACCACCGATGATTGGCAAAGGGTTGCCTTCTTCGATGAGTCACGTTTTCTGCTTCATCGAATGGATGGACATTGGTGTGTCCGATGAGAAACATCAGAGAACAAACATCCTGCAGCCATTGCTGGAAGAACATGGCAGCGTTATGGTCTGGGGATTTTTTTCATGGCATTCTCTGGGCCCACTCATCCATATGGAAGGCACTCTGAACTGATTTGGGTATGAATCCATCGTTGCATATCACATCCACCCATACATGCTTTTTGTCTTCCCTGGGGCAGATGGAATCTTCCAGCAAAAAAATGCGACATGTCACACGGCTAGAAATGTCAGACAGCGGTTGAAAGACGACCAAGACTTCCAAGTACTTCCTTGGCCCGCTAATTCGCCAGACTTGAACCCAATTGAGCATCTGTGGGACCACCTCGATTGTCTTGTTCGTTCTATGGATCCTCCCCCACGCACCCTCCAGCAAATGTGGGATGCACTGCAGTCAGCATGGCTTCAGATACCTGAGACAACCTACCAGCATCTTATGGAGTCATTCCCAGCTCGTCTAGCTGCTGTCCATGCTGCACACGGCGTTATCTGGATATTAGCTGGTGGTCATAATAATGTGACTCGAGGCTCCCGGGAGGCCCATGGCTTCCCCCAGTGCAATGCATTTTTGCTGCAAATCATGGCAAAAACCGAGACAAAACGGCATTGTGTATATCCTGTAAAGGACCTGCAGACATAAAAGTCACATGACCTTATGTCTGCAGTTCTTGTTACTGATTAGAGACTGAAACTCCTAGAACAGCAGCAAGAGAGAAGACTGTGAGGTGAGCTGCGTGGCAAGTATAAGGGGATCATGGATTTGTTTAAGGGGTCTGGGGTCTGTGTTTAGGGGTCTGTATTTAGTTGGTCTGGGGTCTGTATTTAGGGGGTCTGTAGTAGTTTAAGGGGGTCTGTATATTTAGGGGTCTGGTCTGGGGACGGTATTTAGATGGTCTGGGGTCTGTATTTAGGGAGTCATTAGTAGTTTAAGGGATCTGTTCTGGGGTCTGTATTTAGAAGTCTGGTCTGGGGTCTGTATTTAGGAGGTCTGGGGGTCTATATTTAAGGGGTCTGGTCTGGGGTCTGTATTTAGGGGTCTGGTCTGGGGTCTATTAGTTTATGGGGTCTGTATTTACGGGGACTGGTCTGGTGTCTGTATTAGCTTAGGGGGTCTGGTCTGGGGACTGGTCTGGGGTCTGTATTAGTTTAGTGGGTCTGATCTGGGGTCTGTATTAGTTTAGGGAGTTTCGGGAGTTTAAGGGGTCAGGTCTTGGGTCTGTATTTAGGGGTCTGGTCTGGGGTCTGTATTCGTTTAGGGGGTCAGGTCTGGGGTCTGTATTTAGGGGTCTGGTCTGGGGTCTGTATTAGTTTAGGGGGTCAGGTTTGGTGTCTGTATTTAGGGGTCTGGTCTGGGGTCTGTATTAATTTAGGGGTCTGGTCTGGGGTCAATATTAGTTTAGGGGGTCAGGTCTGGGGTCTGTATTTAGGGTTCTGGTCTGGGGTCTATTAGTTTATGGGTCCGTATTTAGGGGGACTGGTTTGGGGTCTGTATTAGTTTAGTGGGTCTGGTCTGGGGTCTGTATTAGTTTAGGGAGTCGGGTCTGTATTTAGGGGTCTGGTCTGGGGTCTATTAATTTATGGGTCTGTATTTATGGGGTCAGGTTCGCTGGGGTGTATTTATTTAGGGGTGTCTGGTCTGGGTACTGCAATAGTTTGGAAAGGTCTGGGGTCTGTATGTATTCTAATTTATTAGTCTGAGTAAAAGGGGTTGTCCGGCAACTTCGATAGGTCACCAGTATGAAAAAACAGTCCGTGCCCAGACAACCCCTTTAATGTATGGTTCTGGGCCTTGGTGTCTGAATTTTTGTGTTTCTATAGAGGCTGGAAATGGCTGCAGAAGTGAGGAGCAAAGATGTCTCATCAGGAGAAGTTACCATACTGGTCTGTCAGATGTAGAAGAAAAGAGAGCGACTCCCATCAGACAAGACATCACTTGTGAGTCACTGGATCTATAGAGGATCTGTCCGCTCTCCTGACATGTCTGTTGTAGGAAATCCTTGTATTCCACATAAAGTCTTTGCATACCCAGGACCAATAGACAAATGTGTGTTACCATCCCCATTGTCAAGAGGATGTGTCCCTACACAGTGTGATAGTGTCAGCGATGGTTTGAGACTGTCAGTATGTAGAGACACAGCCCTTTGACAAGAGGAATCGTAATACCCAATTCTCAATGCTCTCGCAGAAATGTGGTGTTCACTATAGTCACAGCAGAGCAGCGGGGGGGGGGGGTAAGGGAGCCCAAGTTTGTGGAATAGCCCAGGGCCCGTGGCCTACTTAATCCGCCACTGATAGACATATATATTTTCTTGTATATCACATAAACAACACAAAAGTTTGAAAAGCACATTCCAACAAAATGTGTATACAGGTGCAAGAACGCCTGTGACTGCAAATTTATACAGCACACAAGAAACTGGTGACAGCACACTGCGAACACTAATGCCACCTAAGCCACTAAATATAAATAAATATGCATTGATGCTAAATTTACTTACAATAGGGCGGTTCTTAGCACACATTTTAATCAAATTGTGTGAGCCCACCTGCCACGACAAGGCAACCTCTATGAGGTGGGAACCTATGCTGCACATACACCTAGAACTAGGACTAAACCCACATATATCTGGGGATGGTGGGAACCAGCATTAAATTAATTAAACTCACCCAGGGCAGAATGGGAGGAGTGCAAGATCAAAAAATGGAGGCAGTCACTAACCCCACATATATGAATCACATAAGTAACACAATATATATGTAGCCTTAGTCCCAGTTCTAGGTGTATGTGCAGCAGAGGTTCCAAGTTTCTATACAAGTTGCTACAAGACTATATTGTTGAAAGCCTCAGAAATAAGTATATGAGGCCCACTTCTTCTCCCATTGGGACAGGTTTCTTCATTGTTGTAAAAAAAACAAAAATGGATCTATACCTATGTTTTAGGATCCTAAAACTTTAACCATGTTTCATCCCTGTGCTTAATTTTCCTTAAAGTTCTCCTCTGCAAAGAGAAATTATGACATCCAATGCATTCGGAATGTCTTCAGCCCCTTTCAATTTTTTCAGATTTTGTTATGTTAAAGAGGCTCTGTCACCAGATTTTGCAACCCCTATCTCCTATTGCAGCAGATCGGCGCTGCAATGTAGATAAGAGTAACGTTTTTTTGTTTTTTTTTAAACGAGCATTTTTGGCCAAGTTATGACCATTTTTATATTTATGCAAATGAGGCTTTCTAAAGTACAACTGGGCGTGTTTAAAGTAAAAGTACAACTGGGCGTGTATTATGTGCGTACATCTGGGCGTTTTTACTTCTTTTACTAGCTGGGCGTTTTTTAATGGGAGTGTATGATGCTGACGAATCAGCATCATCCACTTCTCTTCATTAACGCCCAGCTTCTGGCAGTGCACAGACACAGCGTGTTCTCGAGAGATCACGCTGTGACATTACTCACTTCCTGCCCCAGGTCCTGCATCGTGTCGGACCAGCGAGGACACATCGGCACCAGAGGCTACATTTGATTCTGCAGCAGCATTGGCGTTTGCAGGTAAGTCGATGTAGCTACTTACCTGCAAACGCTGATGCTGCTGCAGAATCAACTGTAGCCTCTGGTGCCGATGTGTCCTCGCTCGTCCGACACGATGCAGGACCTGGGGCAGGAAGTGAGTGACGTCACAGCGTGATCTCTCGAGAACACGCTGTGTCTGTGCACTGCCAGAAGCTGGGTGTTAACGAAGAGAAGTGGATGATGCTGATTCGTCAGCATCATACACTCCCATTTACAACGCCCAGCTAGTAAAAGAAGTAAAAACGCCCAGATGTAAGCACATAATACACGCCCAGTTGTACTTTAGAAAGCCTCATTTGCATAAATATAAAAATGGTCATAACTTGGCCAAAAATGCTCGTTTTAAAAAAAACAAAACTTTACTGTAATCTACATTGCAGCGCCGATCTGCTGCAATAGGAGATAGGGGTTGCAAAATCTGGTGACAGAGCCTCTTTAAGGCCTTGTGCTAAAATAAAATAAAATAAAATAAAACTCAATACCCCAGAATGGCAAAGTGAAAACAGAATGGTATAACCTTTGGAGATTTATTGGAAACAAAAAACTAAAATATTGCATTGTCATAAGTATTCAGACCCTTTACTCGGTACTTTGGCAGTGATAACAGCCTCCAGTCTTCTTAGGTATGATGCCACAAGGTTTGCACACCTGGATTTGGGGATTTTCTGCCATTCTTCTTTGCAGATCTTCTCAAGCTCTGTCAGGTTGGATGGGGACTGTCGGTGGACAGCCATTTATAGGTCTCTCCAGAGATATTCGACTAAGTACAAGTCAGGACTCTGGCTTGGCCACTGAAGGACATTCACAGAGTTGTCCCTAAGCCACTCCTGTGTTGTCTTGGCTGTGTTCTTAGGGTCATTGTCTTGTTGGAAGGTGAACCTTCGGCCCAATCTGAGGTCCAGAGCACTCTGGATCAGGTTTTCATTAAGAATTTATCTGTACTTTGCTCCATTCATCTTTCCCTCAACCCTGACCAGTCTCCCAGTCCCAGCTGCTGAAAAACACCCCCACAGCATGATGCTGCCACCACCATGCTTTACTGCAGGGATGGTATTGGGCAGGTGATGAGCAGTGCCTGGTTTCCTCCAAACATGACTCTTAGAATTGAGGCCACAAAGTTCAATTTTGTTTTCTTCAGACCACAAAATCTTGTTTCTCACAGTCATTTAGGTGCTTTTTTTTTGCAAACTCCAGGCGGGCTTTCATGTGTCTTTTACTGAGGAGAGGCTTCTTTCTGGCCACTCTGCCATAAAGCACAGATTGGTGGAGTCTTGCAGTGTTGATTTACCTTTTGAAAGTTTCTTTCATCTGCACACAGGATCTTTGGAGCTCAGCCAGAGTAACCATTCGGTTCTTGGTCACCTCTCTTACCAAGGCCCTACTGCCCCAATTACTTACTTTGGTGGGGCAGCCAACTCTAGGAAGAGTCCCGGTTTTTCCAAACTTCTTCCATTTAAGAACTATGAAGGCCACTGTGTTCTTGGAAACTTTCAGTGCACAGAAATTTTTGAACAATCCTGTCTCCGAGCTCTATAGGCAGTTCATTATTTCTCATGGCTTAGTTTTTGCTCTGATATGCATTGTCAGCTGCGAGACATTATATAAACAGGGGTGTCTTTCCAAATCATGTCTAATCAAATTAATTTACCACAGATGGACTCCAATTAAGATGTATAAACATTTCAAAAATGATCTAGAGAAATCGGAGGCTTCCAAAGCTACATTCTGTTTTCACTTTGTCATTATGGGGTATTGAGTCCAGAATAATGGGTAAAAACTAGAATTTTTCTATTTGACCACAAGGCCTCAACATAACAAAATGTGAAAAAAGTGAAAGGGTCCTTTAAACTTTCCGAATGCACTGTATATAGCGATTTTCACAGGCTCCAATTAAACCCTGCCAGAGGGCAGCTTTTGGTAGCTGCAATTGTTGCTTTTGTGTACGACTCAGTCATAGGCTTCTGGCCTGGCTCAGCAGGTTTTGGCAGATTACATGTTGCTTTTGGGTAGAAGATCTGCGCCTCGCAGTTAGGAACCACATGAAATTGAGATATATGTGCACCCAGCCAATGGGAACTGCATGCTAGAGGAATTGCTATTTGAGGAATTACATCAGAGAAACAGGATGCTACAGTCAAGAGAAAATGTGAGATTTGGAAAACCTTGCTCTAGCTCCAGCTCAGCCAGCCCAATGGAAGACTGCCTTGTAAGATTGAGTACCTTCATCTTGGAAGTGTTCTGCAATTTGCTGACAAGTAAAGAAACCATGAGTTTATTTGTTCAACTTTACTACAGTCTCCTGCCTATAATTTGCACTACATGATTAAGGGCACCCCCCCTTCTAGGAGACATTTAAACAGGACATGCCCTGGGGTGAACAACTACCACCATCATCTAAGCAACCCCCTCATCACTGTGCCAGCCATAGGGTTGTGGGAGGTCTAATGGAGACTGGTCCTGCCATTGCAAACACCATGACAAGATCATGATAGGGGACTACTACTTCGAACGTCCTGCCTGCTAGTTGTCCCACTAAGTCAAACTGCACTCCCCCTGGGTTGCTGCACTGGTAAGACACATGTGAACAGCATCGCTTAATATATTTGATTAAAAACGTACACAGTTGAAGGGAGTTTCCTTGTCCACTACAGCAATATTTTTATTCTATTTTTGATGGTGGGCATACACAGACATGCGCATCAAGGATGTAATATTGAGTCATGAGCGATAATGTTTAGAGGGTGTACCTCATTTAATTTATATGCAATAGCACTAATAAGATGCTGAGGCATTTGAACACTATTGGGGAGATTTATTAAGCTGGTTGCTTTAGAATGCTGACTTCATATGCACAAAAAAACTGGTGTTTATGCCTTGTGCCAGATTTATTATATTTCTTTATTATGTATTCTAGAAATTTTTTGCACCTCAGTAGACAGTTTTAAAAAGGGTCTAGAAAAGGTTGTTAGGCTTAAAGTTTTAAAATGCACCAAAATGCTCTAAAATTGTGTCACAAAATATTGGGCAAAAGTAAACTGACCAATAGGAGGCGAAGAGAAATGTACGTATCTTACATCTCTAGCAAGATGCACCAAGTCTATCATACAGTGTGTGCCACTGTGATAAATTTGGTTACTTTTCTGCCTGCCTGGTCTAGTTTTAATCCCTTCCCGACGCATGACGCAGGGGCGTAGCTAAGGGGGGCAGGCGGGGTATGTGCCCCGGGCGCAACTAGGTGGTAGGGAAGGGGGGGCGCTGAAGAGCAGCGGATCGCTGATGATAGGTGCCCCGTATATTGGACACCTGCTGCATCTTTAGGAAGAGCCAGGAAATTACGGCGTTCTGACTGGGGTCTGTGACGGCCAGGGAGTGGACCAGTCCAGTCACCTTACCTGTCACCTGACCTCATGTCAGTGACATGAGGTCAGGTGACTCAGGTCAGGGGACAGGTCCACTCCTGTGCTGCACCCTTCCAGCTCTGCCTCTACTCTGTACTCTGCTGTTACACAGAGCCGAGAAGCAGAAGAGGAAGCTCCGCCCACAGCCTGCCCTGACCTGTCAGCAAGGAGACATGGTGAGTGTTTGTGTGTATATGTGTGTATAGTGTGTATACAGTGTGTGTCTCTGTCTTTGTATGTGTATGTGTATATGTTACAGTGTGTGTGTGTCTCTGCATGTGTTTGTCTCTTACATCTACTACATTATCTGAAATCAGAGAGTTATCACTGTGTTATCTGTGGTGTTACATAGGACTGCAGGTAACAGCTACTACATTATCTGTAATCAGAGAGTTATCACTGTGTTATCTGTGGTGTTACATAGGACTGCAGGTAACACTACTATCTGTATTTAGAGAGTTATCACTGTGTTAGCTGTGGTGTTACATAGGACTGCATGTTACACTACTACATTATCTGTAGTCAGAGAATTATCACTGTGTTATCTGTGGTGTTACATAGGACTGCAGGCAACAGCTACTACATTATCTGTAATCAGAGAGTTATCACTGTGTTATCTGTGGTGTTACATAGGACTGCAGGTAACAGCTACTACATTATCTGTACTCAGGGAGTTATCACTGTGTTATCTGTGGTGTTACATAGGACTACAGGTAACATCGACTACATTATCTGTGCTGTGTACATATGTGCCTGTGTGTGTATATATGGGTCTGTTTGTGAATGTGTCTTTGTGCTTGTATATATGTGCCTTTTATGTATTTGTATATGTTCCTGACTGTGTATTTATTTGCCGGTGTGTGTGCGTATATGTGTCTGTACGTCTATATATTTACCTGTATGCATATATTCCAGATGTGTGTATGTTTATTTGCCTGTATGTCTAAATATCTGTCTTTATGTATGTACAGTATATATGTTCCAGCGTGTCCATATATGTGGTTAATTTTTGGTTTGTGTAGGGGGCGGCAATAGAGAGTCCCGCACAGGGCACCATCCAAGCTAAGGCCGGCCCTGGCTGTCACCAACCCTATTCAGAAGGAACTACGCCGCTGCCTGTGCCGCATGACCTCCTCGGCTCCTCCGGTAAGTCACACCAGGCAGAGCGGAGAGTGGTAGCGGTAGGCTACCGCTCACCGCTCTGTTCACAGTGTGGCGCTAAGTACAAGGGAGGGAGTGTGGCGCTATTTAAAAGGGGGGGAATGTGGCGCTATTTACAAAGGGGCACCGGGCTGTGTGTGGCACTATCTACAAGGGGGGGAGTGTGCCACTATCTACTAGGGGGAAGCGAGCTGTTTGTGGCACTATCTACAAGGGGGGCTGTGTGGGGGGCTATCTACAAGATATAAGGGGGGCTGTGTGTGCGCTATCTACAAGAGAGGGGCTTTGTGTGGCACTATCTACAAGGGGGGCTGTGTGTGGGCTATCAACAAGAGAGTGGCTGTGTGGCGCTAATTATAAGTGGGGCTGTGTGTGCGCTATCTACAAGGGGGGCTGTGTGTGCGCTATCTACAAGAGAGGGGCTGTGTGTGGCACTATCTACAAGGGGGGCTGTGTGTGGCGCTATCTACAGGGGGCTGTGTGTGGCCTCTTTAATTTATTTTCCTTTAATTTATTTTTATGTTAATTACATCATAGAACTATATCGCTTGTAAAATGTAGAAATGCTTTTATACTCGCGTTACATTAAAAACATTGTGAAAAAAAATTACACCTCATTGATTGGTAGAGAAAGCAAACATGGCGAGAGGGAAGGAGATGTCGGGAAATAAGTTGGGGGGGGGGCGCCAATCTGAATCTTTGCCCCGGGTGCAGGAGGACCTAGCTACGCCTCTGCATGACGTATACTCACGTCATAGCCGACTAGGGGAAGTATTGAGCGGACTCAAGGGCTATCCCCGCTCCATATAACGCAGGTATCAGCTGTATGTTACAGCCGACACTTTACTGTAACGAGCGGGATCACGCTCGAGTGTAATCCTGCTCGTTTAACCCCTTAAAAGCCGTGGTCAATAGTGCAGCATCTAAAGCATTAGAAAGAGGCGCCACCGCGACACGATCGCGTGGTGTCGATGGTTGGCTTGACAGCCGTATGGCCTAAGGAAGTCCCCCAGATCTGTCATCTTTGCACACTGGGGACTAGCAAAAATAGTAAAAATCAGTTAAATAACGTTTTTTTATGTGCAATAAAAAATATTACAAGTAAAAAAAAAAAACACCTTTGCCCATTTTCCCCAAAAAAGCATTGTAAAAAATAATAAGCATAATTGGTATCACCATGTACGAACTATTACAATATAACGTTATTTAACATGCACGATGAACGCCGTAAAACAAAACAAATTTAAACAGCCAGAATCACTGTGTTTTGGTCACCTCAGTCTGAACGATTACAATATAACATTATTTAGCACGCATGATAAACACTTTAAAAAAAAGTCACCTCATCTACAAATATAAATAGAATAAAATGTGATCAAAATCTTGCATGTACCTCAAAATAATACCATTAAAAAGTACAGTTCGTCCCGCAAAAAAAAAATAAGCCCTCATACTACTCAATAGATGGAAAAATAAGTTATGGCTCTCAGAATTTGGCGACACTAAATAGATTTTATTTTTATAGTTCGTTTTTTCCTTGTAAAAGTAGTCAAATATAAAAAAAAACTATAAGAATTTGGTATCGCCATAATCGTATTGACCTGCAGAATAAACTTAACATGTCATTTTAACCGCTTCCCGACCGCCCACTGTATATTCACGTCGGCACTTGCTGGGCTCTGTGCAGTGCCGACGTGAATTCACGGTGGGTGTTAAAAGCGCGATCCGGGTGTCTCAGAGTAGCGCTGACACCCGGATCGCGCTGTTATCACCTGCCTCTGTTCCCGGAGATATGATCGGGACCTGATTAGTTCAGGTCCCGGTCATGTGATCGCAGGGAAAGTGTGTTGTAGCAACGAACTGGAAAGTTTGTTGCTATAACAAACTGGAAAGTTTGTTGCTGCAACAAACTTTCCCGGGGACCGATTGCTGGTGCTGCAGTCGGTTACAAGGCAGAACCGGGGGCCATATAACGGCCCCCGGGTCTGCCATGCACAGCAGCCTATGAGAACCAGCCGGATGCTGGTTCTCATAAGCTTCCTGTCAGTGTGACTCTCAGCGTCACACTGACAGTTTATAATACGTTACACTACCTAGGTAGTGTAATGTATTATAGCAGCGATCAGTGCTGCAGGTCTTCAAGTAAAACAAGTAAAAAATAAAGTAATAAAAAAGTTTTATAAAAGTGTAAAAACAAGTTATAAAAGTTACAAAAAAAAAGAATGCTTTTTTTCCTATAATAAGTCTTTTATTATAGGAAACAAAATGAAAATGTTAAAAAAAGTACATATATTTGGTATCACCGCGTTCGTAACGACCCAAACTATAAAACTATCATATTATTTTTCCCTCACGGTGAACACCGCAAAAAAAATAATTAAAAAACAATGTCAGAATCACTTTTTTTTGGTCATCAACCCTCCCAAAATATAGAATAAAAAGTGATCAAAAAGTCGCATGTACCCCAAAATAGTACCAATAAAAACTACAACCCGTCCCGCAAAAAACAAGCCCTTACACCGCTTTTTTGACGGAAAAATAAAAACGTTATGGCTCTCAGAATATGGGGACACAGAAAATAAATAATTTTATCAAAGTGATTTTATTGCGCAATCGCCACAAAACATAAAAAACCTATATACATATGGTATCGCCGTAATCGTACCGACCCGAAGAATAAAGTAAAATGTCATTTATACCGCACGGTGAATACTGTAAAAAAAAAATACAAAAAACATTGTCAGAATTTATGTTTCTTTGTCACTTTGCTTTCAAAAAAATCTAATAAAAAGTGATTAAAAAAAATCGCATGTACCCTAACATGGTACCAATGAAAACTACAGATTGTCCCGCAACAAATAAGTCATAGCACAGCTCCGTTGGAGAAAAAATAAAAAAGTTCTGGCTCTCAGAATATGGTGATGCAAAATGTGCAGAGTGTTCCAAAAGCGGATAAGATCGGGCGCCATTTATCAGTGCGACACCGGCCACATATCTGCGAATTATTATTTATGTACCCCATTATTATACCCTCTTATTATGCCCTGATGTTCTCCGCACAGATTACACATACCCTGATGTTCTCCGCACAGATTACATATCCCCCACATTATAAACCGAAATACCAGCAAAACCCCAAACAGAACAGTTACCAAGCAAAATCTGCGCTCCAAAAGCCAAATGGCGTTCCCTCCCTTCTGAGCCCCACAGCGTGCCCAAACACCAGCTTACGTCCACATATATGACATTTTATATCCGGGAGAACCCGCTCAACATTGTATGAGGTATTTGTCTTCAGTGGCACAAACTGGGCACAATATATTGTGCATTAAAATGGCACATCAGTGGAAAATTTTAATTTTCACTTTGCACCATCCGCTGCGCATTAACGCCTTGGCGCACCACGACTTAATAGCATGTCGTGGTGCGAGGGGTTATTTATGGAGCAGGCTCATGCGCTGTGCACGCTCCATATTCTGCAGGTGTCAGCTGTGTATTACAGCTGAAACCCGGGACTAACGGACAGGAACAGTGATCGCGCTGTTACAGGAGCCTGTAAAATGACATTATACTGCAATACATTAGTATTGCAGTGTATTGTACCAGCAACCTAATGATCGCTCGTTCCAGTCCCCTAAAGGGACTTTTGGGAGGTTTCCACTGTTTTGGTACCTCAGGGGCTTTGCATATGCGACATGACACCCGAAAACCATTCCAGCTAAATTTGAGCTCCAAAAGCCAAATATTGTTCCTTCCCTCCTGAGTCCTGCCGTGGGTCCAAACAGCAGTTTATTACCACATATGGCGTATTGCTGTAATCAGGACAAATTGCTTTACAAATTCATTGTAAAAATTAAACATTTTCATTTTCACGGCCTAATTCCACTAAATTCAGCAAAAAAACTGTGGGGTCAAAATGCTAACTATACCCCTAGAACAATTCCTTGAGGGGTGTAGTCTTCAAAATGGGGTCAGTTTTGGGGGGATTCCATGGTTTTGCTTACTCCAGGGCGTTGCAAACGCGACATGGAACTGAAAACCAATCCAGCAAAATCTGTGCTTCAAAATCCAAATGGCGCTCCTTCCCTTCTGAGCTCTGCCGTGGGTCTAAACAGCAGTTTAGTACCACACATGGGGTATTGGCGTAATCGGGAGAAGTAGCTTTACAAGTTCTGGGGTGCTTTTTAATCTTTATTCCTTGCAAATATTATTTTTTTTTATATTTTTTCAGAAAAAAAGTAGATTTTCACTTTCACAGACAAACTCCAATAAATATAGCAAAATACATGTGGGGTCAAGATGCTAACTATACCCCTAGATAAATTCCTTGAGGGATGTAGTTTCCAAAACCGTCTCACTTTTGGGGGATTTCCACTGTTTTGGCACCACAAGACCTCTTCAAACCTGACATGGTGCCTAAAATATATTCTAAAAAAAGGAGGCACCAAAATCCACTAGGTGCTCCTTTGCTTCGGAGGCCGGTATTTCCGTCCATTATCACACTAGAGCCACATGTGGGACATTTCTAAAAACTGCAGAATCTGGGCAATAAATATTGAGTTGCATTTCTCGGGTAAAACCTTCTGTGTTACAGAAAAAAATGTGTTACAAATGAATTTCAGCAAAAAAAATAAAATTTGTAAATTTCACCTTTACTTTGCTTTAATTCTTGTGAAGCGCCTAATGGGTTAAGAAACTTTCTGAATGCTATTTTGAATACTTTGAGGGGTGCAGTTTTTAATATGGGGTGATTTATGGGGTCTATCTAGTACATAAGGCCCTCAAAGCCACTTCAGAACTGAACTGGTCCCTGTAAAAATGGCCTTTTGAAATTTTCTTGAAAATGTGAGAAATTGCTGCTCAAGTTCTAAACTTTGTAACGTCCTAGAAAAATAAAATAATGTTCAAAAAACTATGCAAATATAAAGTAGACATATGGAATATATAAAATAGTAACTATTTTGTGTGGTATTACTATCTGTTTTACAAGCAGATACATTTAAAATGAGAAAAATCATAATTTTTGCAAATTTTCTCTAAATTTTGGTGTTTTTCACAAATAAGCAATGAATTTATTGACCAAATTTTTCCACTAACATAACGTACAATATGTCACGAGAAAACAATCTCAGAATCGCTTGGATAGGCAAAAGCATTCCGGAGTTATTATCACATAAAGAGACACATGTCAGATTTGAGAAAATGGGGCTGGTCCTGAAGGTCAAAATGAGCTCGGTCTTGAAAGGGTTAATTGCACGGTGAATGCTGTAAAAACGAAGCGCAAAAAACTATGGAGGAATTTCTTTCATTTTCCATCCTACAAAGAATTTTCTTCCCATTCCTAAGTACATTATATGGTACCATAAAAGGTACCATGAAAAACTACAACTCATCCTGCAAAAATCAAGCCCTCATAGGACTATATTGACGGAAAAATAAAAAAGTTATTTTTGGGGGGTGGGGAGATTTTTTTAAAAATTAAAATCTAAAAAATGGCTGTGGCGGGAAGGGGTTAAACTGTCTAAATTTAAGACAGTAATAAAAAAATCTCCCCTACTATTAGTACTACAAGTCACTGAGACCCTGCCTGGGTAAACCAACTCTAAAAACTAATATATTAACAGTATACACCCGCTTTAACTTGGAGTATTTTATCACTTTTATTTATATAATTTAGTATACACAGTATACATGCTCAATTATTCAAATATGTGATGTTAATATATTTATTCATTTTACATTAATATTTATGTATGTATTAGATTATGAATTTGGATGATATTTATATTGTTTCCATTTAACGGTTTTTAATGGTATGGGAATCTAAATAGTGTGTAAACTTGTATTCCCATAGCTAGTGAAAGACCCCAGGGAGAGGGTTAAAATGTGATAGTAATAGGTCAAGAGAGATTCTATCCTTTTTTTTTTTTACCAAAGAACAAAGTGCTGCAGTTTTCATCATGAATATATATATATATATATATATATATATATATATATATATATATATATATATATATATATATATATATACATAAAGCACATTTATGTTTAGCCGGGGAATGCTCAACCGTATCTTTTTTCCAAGTCATGTCAAATCACAGCGAACCGATGCTTCCAAGTAACATATCTGTTTGAAGATCTTTTCGGTGGGGCATATTGACTTTTATTGGACAGTATTTTGACAGCCCTTTACCCATATAATTTGCCAGCGTTATAGTGTATAATACAGGCACTCCTCTCTCTTACTCCCCCGTTCTTATCCAGCTACTCATCTCCCTGTACTTCAGTGTCTCCTCTTTTAATGCCCACATCTCCTCGATCAGGAACAAATCTGATTTCTGATTGAACATCACTTTATATGCCAGCTCTCTGGTCTTTTCTTATCTTGTTCCACACTTCTCAGGCTTTGTGCTTAAATTATGTATTAAGGTCAATGTCAAAACACGGAAGATCTGTAATCTACAGGGAGCTCCCTTTTATTCGTTATTACAGTGAAGGCTGAGCATAACTGTCAGTGAGCTTGGGATGTGCACAGCATGGAAGCTTGCTACACAGCGGGGCTCTACAAAGCCTCTCTCCTTGTTCTCCCAGGACGAACCCTTGATAGATTTACCCAGATAACCCATCTCACATTAAAGCTCTCTCGTCTCTTCTTCAATCTGAAAGCTGTCAAGTGCACCTATATAGTAATGTCATAAATCAAACGTAAAATGTGTACACTGGAGACAATGCGAATGTCATGTATTCACTTGTAGTTTGAGATCTTCTAAACTAAAATGGTGTCAGAAGAATAAGATAAAGCTGAGCGGAATGTTTTCCTCTTTAACAACCTCAAAAAGATCTTGAAAAGGGGGAGACTATAAACTTTCTCTTCATTTGAATATTAGTAAAGCACTTTCCAGGTTTTCTCGCTATTAATCAGGGGGGCAGCCGTCTTCACGATACAGAAGAAATATTGTCTTAAAAATCTGCGCTCGCTGTAAATAAGAAATGGGATTTAATGCAAGTTCTGAGTATTGATTTTACAACCTCTTCTTGACAAGCATTTGTCAACAAGGGTTAGGTTTTGATTCCCCCGGTTTGTTTAGAAAAAAAACACATGTTGTTCTATTCATTTCTCATGAGCTAGATACAGTATTAATAAAGGCAAACTGCAGTATCAGAGACGTTCAGTCTGCATTACACCTGTCTGGAAGCGAAGAAAATACCTACACTGACAATATCGTAAGCATTTTTTGGAGTCTACAGAAAATAGTGAGAGAGAATCTTATTCTGGAAGATTAGATTTACAATTTATGTTTGAACACTCAACACCTTTTGCTAAAATAATACTTTGGTTGTGAGAATCTGGGAAACTCGAAGAATAGCTGCCAACCGTCAGAAAAATGACTTACATTTAGTAAAAAATAAATGAAGCATGTGTCTTGATGACAATATATAACCCAGCACTAATCATTTAACCCCATGTGTACATTTTCTGAAATATGGTATATTTTCCAAATACAAAAACAACGGGTCAGTAAAAATGTCTTAAAACTGTCAGTTAGAATATTTTCCATTATCAGAAATTCTGGAAGCGTTATGCCAAGAAGAGCTGCGAAACCATAAGTTGCCTTAATTGGCATAGGATGGACACATTTTACATTCATTTTATACACATTAAATGATGTCTGAATTTTACAAGCTTCTTGAGTATATTAAGGTTGCTTATGTTTCACCCTAAAAAAAAAAAGGAATGCACTGATCAAGGGAAATTCTACTGACATTTTCACTGTGCTTGCGAAAACCCTTTAAACATGCTGAAATATTTCTCTTAGGCAGCAAAATGAAAAGGCGTGTAGATTATAAATAATGCCTTGAATAAAAATGAAAGCAATACAATAAGTATACAAAGCAAAAAGTTGCCAGAAGGTTGCAGACAGAAGAATATGTAAGTGGTATGAACAGGCCTCCTTAATAAGGACACATTTATCAAAGAATGAATCTGTGGAATCCGGCAACTGACAACAGATGCAGTAACAATGCAAGGGAGACACAGTGGACAATGCACATTTTATTAAGTGATTGGTACCTGAAGCAATGTGCCATTTTATTGTGCTATGCAAAAAAAATATTGCTTTCTCTTCTGAAGAAAAAAGTGCATTTCTGGATTAACAAAGGACAAATAAATTAAAGTGACTGTCCACTCCCCTTTTAAACACTAGTAAGGTAAAAAAAATAAAAAATGTAATCCTCACCTTGCCTCCGTTCTGCTGCTCCTCTTCCTCTGGACATCACTTCAAAATGGAGTTGGCGGCACGGGGCTGGGGAGAGACATCAACAGCAGTGCCCGCTTCTCCATTTACTAGACTGTGGTGATGTCTTATTACAGTTGGCAGCATTGTGTAGGGGGCCTCTCAGAATACTGCTAATCTCATATTGCCACTGGAAGAAAGTGGTGGTCTAAAAGATACCTTGAGGTTTGTCGCCATCACTACTGCTGCGATTGTGCTAGTGGCTACAGGTCCGTAGTGCAATCTTATTGTAAAGGTTGAATGTAGTTATGCAACTCTGAAATAATATCTAGAGTGACGCTTTAAAAACAGTTAGGCCAGGTTCACACAGCACAGTTTTTTTGTTTCGTTTTTTAGTCAAAAGCACGAACCTTTTTTGGATTCAATCCATTTTGGCTAAAATAACACATTGTATTTTTGCAACAGCTGAAGGAGTCTAAAGGTAATGCAACCATTCAAACAGACATAACCTAGGGTCAGGGTTTCAGGGTCAGTTCACATGGAGTTTTTTGGTGCTGATTTTGACGTGGAAACCATGTAAAAATCAGCGGGGGAAAAAACACCCCAAATCCCCCCATTGATTTCATTCAAAGGAAGGCATTTTTTTTTCTCAGATGGCTTTTGGCCATCCGTGAAAAAAAAGAAAGCAGCATGCTTTTTCTTTGAGCGGTTTCCGCCTCTGACCTCCCATTTAAATCAATGAGAGGCAAAAAGAACCCTGCTCATTTCTAAGCATTTTTTGCCCACGGTCCTTTCACTTGCGTTGTATAATCCGTTACTCTGATATGTTTTTAGATCAGAATAAGGACACCATTATCATTGGTGTCCATGTAAAATGGATACAAGCCGATTGTAATCCGTTTGCATTTGTTGTTTTTTTTTATCCATTTTCATCCTCATTCTGATCAAAAAACGGATTGCATTAAACAACACAAAAGTGAATTTAGCCTTCGTCAGAGGAGCAGAACAAGGGAAAAACGGAAGCAGAGGTTTCGTTGCACAACGGATGACGCTGGCGGCTGACGGAACTCATTGACTTTAATAGGTTCTGTCAGCTTTTGTCGGGGTGTCCGTGATTTTACCAAAGACAATAGCGCAGCATGCTGTAATCTCTGGCAATCTTGGCCGAATCTACGACGGGGGCCCCTAACTGAGCCTCCAACGCAGATGTGAATGAAGCCTTTGCCATATAACAGCCACACTAGTATATAATAATAATTATAATAATATTTGTACTTTTTATGCAGTATTTAAAAAATGCATGTGTTAACACAAAAAATTTCGTTTTTAGCAGGAAAATTGTAAAATTAGGCCTGATTTATCAAAAGTGTTTAAAAGAATAACCAATGCTGCCCATAGTGACCAATCATGACCACGCTCATAAAGCAGCACATTATGGCCCACATACTGTATATCAACACTGGCTTATACTGGATCAGACTCATTTTAATTTGATGCAAGATTTTGTAGTTTATTTTGCAACAAATTAATGAAATGTCACACTCTAATTATTACATTAATATAATGGATAAGGTGTGGTGTTTGTTTAATGTTGTGGTTTACATTTTATGCCAGCCTGTTGCCATAATGCAGATGCAACTTCTTTTGTCGACTTTCCATAGATATGCCAAAAAAGTAACTCCACATATAAACATTTATACTTGTCCAGCATGAATCACAAAGTAAATCATTACAGCACAACCAGTAATTATTTTTTACACAAATATTTCATAAATCACGTGCACACAGTATGCGACAGTATTCAAAAATAACTGGAGCAAGTCATCATGCTGAAGTTGACATTAACTGCGCCTTTTGTAAGAACTTGAACAGTTGTTTCATATGTGATCTGGAATACACACAAGTGCTCGAGGGATAAGAGCTATATATAGACCCCCAACAAGTTCTGTTTCTGTTTTCTATATGTTATTCATAAGCGTTGCGGAATATGTTGGAGGTATGTAAATAAAAATTATTATTATAATCCTTAAGCAATTTCTTGTCCTGAAACTGATTTGAAATGGGTTTCATGTTTTATAAAGTTTAGTGCTTTCTAAATGAAATGACATAATACCAAGTCTGGCATTAAAAGATGCTGTTGCTTCGTGTACAACCATGTAAACAAAAGGTCACTGGTGAGGGTCCTGCACATTTAGGGTGGATTTACACGAGCGTGTGCGTTTTGCGCACGCAAAAAATGCGGCGTTTTGCATGCGCAAAAGGCTCTTAACAGTTCCATGTGTCATGATCATATGGTGCGCGGCTGCGTGCTATTCGCGCAGCCGCCATCATTATGACACTCTGCTTGGATGTTTGTAAACAGAAAAGCACGTGGTGCTTTTCTGTTTGCAATCAGAGTTTGCCTGCTGTTGCGCGAATCACGCACATCCCACGGAGGTGCCTCCATGTGGCATGCGTGATTTTCAAGCAGCCATTGACTTCAATGGGTGCGTGATGCGCAAAAAACGCAGAAATATAGGACCTGTCGTGAGTTTTACGCAGCGGACTCATGCTGCGCAAAAATAATTGACAGTCTGCACTGCCCCATAGACTAGCATAGGTCCGTGCGACGCACGTGAAAAGCACGTGCGTTGCATGGACGTATTACACGCTCGTGTAAATCCGCCCTTAACATGAAAGACATTTTATTCAAAACCAGGGCAAAAACACTTGATTTCCTTAAAATGGGTCCCCTCCGGTTCACAGGCTGCTATATTAGATGTGGCTGCTGTAAAGCATATCTCTAAAAGCTGTTAACAGCAGCTCAGGCAAGATGCCAGCCCCCTATAATTATGTACATAAAATAGAATTAAAAAAATCTACAATTAAAAAAAGATGAGAAATAAAGATTATGTCTCACTATCTGGTTTTAATTAGGAAAAAAAATAGGTGGTACATTCCCTTTAAGGTCTTGAAAATTTTAAGAGCACATTTAAAGATTAATATATCTGCATTTAAAGATGCATGTAAAACTACACAAACAACATGGTTTACTTGTCATCTGTACACATGCAATTGGTGTAAAGATGTACTTTGAAGATCCACATCCAGATTGTGATCAAATGGTTAGATTGCCCCTTACTACAAAGTCTTGTCAGATACAGTATATTGTAGTGTATCAGGAGTCCCAAAAGTTTAGGAATAAAAACAGTTAAATGACTGTACCATAGATTTCCCCTTAATCCATCAATTAAGCCATAATGTAGAAATTACAATTTTAGATTTTCTTTTGCACCAGGCGAACAGGAGAAACTGATTAATTCCTGTTCTGTCAGATGATGTGGCAGTATCAGCCTTTAAAGATGAAGATATATAAAAAATGCATGAGAATCATTAGGCCCATAAGATATTGTTTAATAATATCAGTCAGACATGTATTTTGCTTTACTTAACACTTTCAAAAGCTACCTGCTGTTATCAAAATACCTTCATTCATACCATTGGCTTTACAAAAATATAAAACTTCCTCAGGTACAAATCATTGGATGAAATTTGGAGTCCTGGGCATCCCCTTATATTTTTTTCTTAGCAAGGATAAATCTTAAAATGATGTAACATTATGGAGTTGTTTCAATAGCTGTGCTGTAAATGTCTATACTATACAATAGATTGTACAAAAATTTGAAAAATATTTATTTCCAATTTGTATCCTTTATGATAGATAGCTGTACATCTGTACTGGCTGCTATGCCTGGTACTGGGTTTAGCTGCAATACTGTTAAGGTCTTGTTCTCACGATACCCAGAGAAAGACACAACCGGGTGGCACAATTCACATATAGCACCCACCTTTCCCACAAGCTCAGCTAGGGTCGAGGTACTCAGATAGCCCCAAGACTTTCGTGACTCTAACTTGCCTGGTGGTTGATTCTCTGGATAACGTCAACAGAAGGGGAACCAAACAATAGAGAGGTTAGAGATAGGGTAACAAAGGATAATAGCAGTAAAAGTTTATAACTTGTACCAAGATAATGACGTAACAGAGTCAAGCATTTGAATGGTACAGGAGTAGTCAGACAATACACGGTTTGTTAATGGTGATGTACCAGTTCTGAATTTCCAGTATAGGGGATTATTCAAGAGAGTAGTCAGGGACAGAAACAGGTCACAACAATAAAGTTCAAGAGCAGTATCAGGATATAGTAAAACCAGGTTAGGGAACAAACGCTTATAACTGGCACTGAGGCCAGCATGCAGAAGATTTGAATAAAGCGCCTAGCGCTCTAACCAATTGATCGGCATTGTTGACTTATTGAAGTGGCAGCTGGCATGGAGAGATATTGCTGGACCGCAGACAGGGGAGTATGTTATATATACCATACACAAGTGCATGGAAGGGGCTTCTCTCTGCATATTTTTTTTTTTTTTAAATCCTCTTTTTTTTTTTTTCTAATAACATACAACCCCCATAGCCGATGAAATTTCTTTGTCAGTTACTATAGCATTCTATCTGTATAGAGATCTCGGGTAAGTAGTATACAATTTCATTTTTACCAGATCTTTTTATGTCAATCAAAGGACAGATCACATATACTTTTCATTAGTTTATTTACTTACTTTTAGATAGATTGATAGATTGTAGAAGAACTGTAAAAGTATTCATTGTATGAATTAACTATTTCATAATTTGTGTGTACCTGTAATCCTCCCCCATTATTCCTTAATGGGAATGTGTCATTAGCTGATAACCTATTTTTTAAAGAACATTTTTATGTTAAACATATTTTTTTAAGAATGTTTGGTGATTTTTCTATATTAATAAAAAAATGCTATATTCTTGCAGTTTTCACACTGGCCACTAACCCTTACAATATACTGACGCTTCCTGTTCTGTAGAGATCACTTCTCAGCAGACATCTCATAATGGACACAGCTTCCTTCCTCCACCTCCCTGCATAGTGACCTCTGCACAGTTAACAGAGCATGCTTAGAAAACTTTTCCACAAAAGTCAATGGGTCCCTTCTAGAGTTGAGCAAATTTCCCGAAATTCGTTTAGTGGCCAATTCTGTTGAATCGGCTGTCCAATTCGATTTTATTGAAATAAATTTGCTGTGAATCGCAAGTGCCTCCACTGCTCTGCCTGACACTCTGATGTCTTCTAAGACTGTATCCAAGTTGTTCCTGGCAATCAGGGTACTTGCAATTCCAACTCTAAAATAAAAAAAATACCATACTCATCTCCCCTGGTCTCCTGCAGCGACGCGTCCCTGGCGGCCTCCTTAGACTGACTGCAGCAGTCACACAGGAAAAATGCTGTCATCTCAGGAGGCCGCCAGGGACGCGTTACAGCAGCGGCCACAAGAACATCAGAGTGTATAACAATTCCTCAAATAAGACTGTTATACACTGATGTTCTTAACCTATTTTAAGAATTTCTTTATGTATTGAAGTGGGGCCCTTACATATGCTTCTCACATTGTCCAGTAGGTCTGATTCAGCTGGGGGTTTGTGCATACTTTAGGGTGTATCCTATTGTGGATCACTGCTTGTTATCATTATATACAATGTTTTTAGCCTATTTATCTTTTTGGTGTCAATAAATATTTTTTCTATTTTTGATATCTCTTGGATGTGCATGCCTTCCTTTCTGCCCTACTTTCTATGGTAGTTACAATTGTTTTCACAGGGCTTAGGCTGTACACTCCTTATATATTCAGTATGCCTGCCCATCTTTGGTTGTTTTGGTATTTTTTTTTTTTCAATTCCTCCTCTACCCTTTGCCTGATTCAGGATTACCTGACATATTTTTGTAATACTTCGAAAATTCAAATAAAATTGATAATTTTACAATCGGATTGTAATGTCGGGGTAGGGAAACAGAAAGGTGAGCCCTAATCTACCCGCCACTCAGTCCCTGCCTACTTGCAACGACCCGCCCTAGGCGACGGGGTACAACTGGGCGACGGTTCCTACACTCAATAGGTGCACGACAGACAAACAGACAAGGGTACAAAGAAGGCAGGGAAATGGGGAAGTTGCTCACGGGAACACCGTGAGCAACAAGCGAGGTGAACGAGCCGAGTCAAACCAGGAGATGAGCGAGGTACAAAAATGCAGAGCAGAAGAGTGGTCAGAAAAGCCAAGGTCAATCACAAGCAGAGGATCAGTAGTTCAAGAAGCTGCAGCAGGGCCAGGAAACCAACAGAGAAGAATCACAAGCAAAGGAGGAACAGGAAAGGCAGGTATAAATAGACAGAGGGCGGGAGCTAGCTCCGTCTGGCCAGGCTGTGATAGGCTCTCCCACTCCTAAGCCTGCCATCCTGGGTGGTGGAAGATGGAGTCAGTCTCACAGACATAGAAGCAGGTGCAGACTGATTACCTATGGGCGTCGACACAGAAGTTGTGTCTGCCAGATCCTTTACACAGATCGTATAGTTGGAGATATTTAAGTCTAATTTGACAAAATAAGGTAATTATATTAACTGTATTTCAATTGTTATACCTATAAATTAGTATCCTTAAAATAATACATTTGGAAACTTAGCATTGCATTAAGACTATGGTAGGATGGTCTTAGTGATCTAGCATCCTTTTCTCAGTAATATTTTTTTTACCTTCAAAAACTAAAAGTCTATAATAATTGCATAGTTTGGGTACATTAATCTACGAATATGAATAATTTAAAACAGAAAAAGCAACTTTTTAAACATGTGTCCTCCTAAATTTCTCTTTTAATAATGTGGAAGTCTATTTACTCTAATGCTAACCAAAAGGAATAATTTCTTGAAACATCGATGTCTCCATTATACAAGGACAAATGATTAAATGCAATCAAGGAAATGTTGCCCACATTTCATAATTCCCATACAAAGTACTGGTAAAGTAAAATGGAAACATTAGCAATTTTTTCTATCAAGAAATTGCGGTAAATACCGCTATTAGTGCTGAAATATTTGGTTAATGGATTACAAACATACTCTACTCTGCGACCTTGTCAGGTCAGAGATCGGCAATAACCACTGAAAGCAAAAAAATAAGTAAGATGTAGTTTATGTTTACAAATGGCCTTATTAATGCACACTTTGGAACTCATGAATAAAATCAATGTCATTTAAACAATAATTAGATTTGAAAAAGTCAATAAAAGCCCAGGGTGAGCCATATTTATTTAATATTAGTAATGAATTCAATATTCAGTATGTGAACATATGGGTTGGACGTAATAGGCCTTTTTCTATTTCTTATTTGTGGTACTGGGACAATAAATATAAATATGTATTATCTTCATATGCTTAGGTATTATTTTGGATAGTTTTGGGAGTGATAATGTGTTGCTTTGTGTTTTCCTATTCTAGAAGAAGGGTATTTTGGGGATAACGACTTTTAGATTTTAGCTTTGTGCTGTTTGTCCCTATTGCGCTATATAAATGTTGGCAACAAAAAAACAATTTGATGAAATAAGGCAGTGCAATATCAACACAGTTGTAAAGCAAAATCTAAAACATGTTTTGATATTCAAACAGCATGATGCATTATCCCTCAATGCAAACATATATATGTAACATATCAATTAAAAAAAACAGCAGCCCTACAGGAATAGTGCTAGGATCTAAAAGTAACAGGGGCATGAGCCCCAAGGCATGTGTTTTGCTCCCCCAACCCCAAAAAAATATTGAAGACTGCATAGCTATAAAAAAAACACTTAAAACACCATAGGCTTAGATACACCATCTCACCAGTAAATTGTTCCTGGATGTGGGATCTGTCCTGTCAAACTACTCTCATCAACTTTTGAGAGAAGGTAAGTGCTAGATAGGACCGGGGTGAATCATTGGATGTCATTTATTAATTTTTCCAAAGCATTTGATACTGTGCTGCATAAAAGGTTGGTACATAAATTGAGAATGCTGTATAAAAATGTGTATAATTGGTTAAGTAATTGGTTCAGTTATAGAGGGTGGTTATTATATGCATGCTCCAATTGGGTTACCACAGGGGTCAGTATTAGGCCCTATGCTGTTTCATATATTTGTAGAGGAATCGCACAGTGAAATTTCAACTTTTGCAGATGATACTAAACTGTGCAAAGTAATTAACACAAAGGAGGACAGCATTCTCTTTAAAATTGATCTGGAGAAGTTGAAGGCTTGGGCAGAGAAGTGGCAAATGAGGTTTAACACTGATAAATGTAACGTTTATCAGGGAAGGGAAAATACATGTCCCCTGTAACGTCCATGGCCGCGGACCGTCGGGATTACTCACCCCTCGACGGCCGCAGCCGTGGTGTGGTGAGTGCTGACCCGCATCTCCTCCCCAGGAGACGCCAGCACTCACTTCCGCTCCACTCTGCTGTGTCCCGTAGGGTGCGCGCGCACGCTCGCGCCCGGCCTTAAAGGGCCGGTGCGCGCACATGTTAAACATCATTAATTAGCCCATGATCACTCTGGACTATAAGAAAGGCCTTGCCCCTTTGCTCATTGCCTGAGCATTGTTCATATTCCTCTGTTAGTCTTATCCTGTTCCCGTTGTTCCCGTGCCCTGCTACCTGTATCCTGTATCCCGTGTTGTAGTTGTTCCTGTGCCCGCTATATTGTTGAAGTCGAGATCTGCCACATTTGCTGTGTTACACCACGTCTGGTGTCATCTGTCTCGTCTGCATCATCTGCTGTCAAGATCCCATCTGTGCCTAGCCATTGCTACTGTCTGGACTATCACAGGTACCCTTGTGCTTGGACTTTATATATTGACTTGGTACTCTGTTAGCCAGCTGCATTCCAGCCTCGGCGGTACGGCCACTTGGGTCCACATACCCACAGATCGTGACAGTACGCTCAGGCCATGGACCCCGCTGGTCAACCCAAGACCATGACGACGTCGAAAGCCATGCAGGCAGACATACAAGACCTTCGATCACGACAGGACCAACTCCTCCTGGCGGTGAATTTCATTGCACATCGGCTGGATGCGAAAGCTGCAACCGCCACAGCACCTGCTCCTGTTGCTCTGTCTGTTCCTCCTGCTACACCTCCTGTCAATGACGGTGCCGACTACCGATTCTCGCTGCCACTACCTCCTCGCTACGATGGAGACGCGACGTCCAGCAAGGGATTTCTAAACCAGTGCCAGATCCACTTCAGCCTACATGCTAGAGCATTTCCTTCCGATAAGGCAAGGATCGCATTCATAGTCTCTCTCCTGGCTGGCAAAGCACTAGCATGGACGAATCCCATCTGGGATTCATCCATGCTAGGGCGAATCCCATCTGGGAACGTCAGGGACCAGAGACCCGTGACTTACAGTGCTTCCTACAAACTTTCTGCACAGTATTTTAGGAACCTGGATGAGTCCCTTCAGCAGCTGCATCCCTGCTGACCCTGCACCAAGGAGACAACTCTGTGGGCATGTACTCCATTCAGTTCCATACACTGGTGGCCGAGCTGACCTGGAACAACAACACCTTAGTGGCCAAATTACGGCAGGGTCTATCCTCTGAAATCAAAGACGACCTAGCGGCTCGAGACCTGCCCTCTACCCTAGATAACCTCATTCTTCTAGCCACCCGGATTGACATGCAGATTCAGGAACGGTCTCTAGATTTACGCCGGTCCAGAAGACTTCCTAGGCTGGCTCCTACATTTCAGAAACCCCTGTTGCCCCCATTTGCTACTCCACCTGAGAAGCCTATGCAAGAAAAACAATGCAGATGCACTTCGGGACTGTGTCCCCAAAAACAAAAAACTCCAGTGCCTGGGTTTGGTTGGAGAGACAATCCTAGGTGGAAGGGCGCTAAATAAAAGACTCTCTCCCAAATTGTCCATCCCCGTCACCATAGTGTCTGGTGAAAAGACGCACCGGTTCTCTGCCTATCTGGACTCAGGATACACGGAAAACTTCATCCAGCAAGATCTAGTGGATCATCTCCAGTTGCCCACTGTTCCTCTGGAGACATCTTTGGCTGTTGCCTCAGTGAATGATCTTCCTCTGCCCGATCCGATTGTGTCTGAGACCAAGCCACTGAAGTTCCAAGTTGGAGCTCTTCACACGGAACTGATTACATTCCTTGTCTTGCCTAAAGCCGTCAATCCGGTTTTGCTGGGTCTGCCTTGGCTCCAGTTGCATGCTCCAGTCCTGGATTGGAATTCAGGAGAAATTCTCCAATGGGGCCCCAAATCTCATACAGATCCATCCCAGATCCATACCATCCAGCCCCTGCTACCTCAGTCATTGGCGGGATTGCCCACTCATTTTTCCCCATTTGCAAGTGTGTTCAGCAAAAAGGAGGCTGAGATGCTTCCTCCACAGCGGTCTTACGACTGTGCGATTGAACTGGTACCTAATGCTTCTCCTCCCTGTGGACGGGTATAGCCTCTCTCCTTGCCAGAGACTCAGTCCATGTCAGCCTATATCAAGAAGAATCTTGAGAGGGGTTTCGTACGAAAGTCTTCCTCCCCGGCCGGGGCCGGGTTCTTCTTCGTTAAGAAGAAAGATGGATCTCTTCAACCATGCATTGAGTACCGTGGTCTCAACCAGATCACGGTCAAGAACAAATACCCGTTGTCACTAATATCCGAACTGTTTGACCGCATACGAGGAGCCGGGATTTTCTCTAAACTAGACTTGCGTGGGGCTTACAATTTGATCTGAATCCGTCAAAGTGACGAGTGGAAGACTGCATTCAACACTCGAGACGGGCACTACAAATACCTGGTGATGCCCTTCAGTCTGTGTAATTCTCTCTCTGTCTTCCAGGAATTCGTCAATGATATCTTCTGAGATCTCCTCTATGTCTGTGTTGTGATCTATCTCGATGATATTTAGATTTTCGCTCCAGATCCGACGACTCATCGGAGGCATGTTCGTCCCGTTCTGCTGCGTTTACAGGAGAATCGTCTGTATGCCAAGCTGGAGAAGTGCGTCTTTGAAAAAAATTCTCTGCCCTTCCTGTGCTACATCATCTCGGATCTAGGTCTGAAGATGGATCCTGAGAAAGTAAAGTCCGTCCTGGAATGGCCACTTCCTCAGGGCCTGCGATTCATACAGCGTTTTTTGGGATTCGCCAACTTCTACAGGCAGTTTATCCCAAACTTCTCATCACTGACGGCTCCCATCTCGACCCTTACCAAGAAGGGTGTGAACGCCAAGGTGTGGACCCCAGAGGCAGAATCTGCATTTAAGAGCCTCAAGAATGCCTTTACCTCAGCCTCAATCCTCCATCATCCTGACATCTCTCAACAGTTCTCATTGGAGGTGGACGCTTCCTCTGTTGGTGCAGGTGCACTTTTGTTCCAGAGAAGCTTCAAAGGAAAGGCAGTGGTGTGTGGCTATTACTCAAGACTTTTTTCGTCCGCTGAGCGCAATCACTCTATTGGGGATCGCGAGTTATTGGCCATCAAATTGGCGCTGGAGGAGTGGAGACATCTGCTAGAGGGCGCAGCTCATCCCATCCTGATATACACCGACCACAAGAACCTCACTTATCTCCAGTCGGCTCAACTGCTAAACCCTCGTCAAGCCAGGTGGTCGTTGTTCTTCACCCGTTTCCAATTTGTGCTTCACTTCCGTCCTTATGACAAAAATGTGAGTGCCGATGCCCTGTCTAGGTCGTTTGAAACAGAGGATATTGTGGAGTCCCCCCAATGTATCATAGACCCGTCCTGCATTATTACAGCTAATCCCCTGCAAGTTAGATACATCCCTCCGGGGAGGACTTTTGTACGGTTGGCAGACAGGAGGAGAATCTAGTCAGATCGCACATGGAATATTGTTTACAGTTTTGGGCACGAGTGCACAAGAAAGAAATAGCAGAGCTTGAGTGGGTTTAAAGGAGGGCAACTAAAGTAATACACAAAATGGTTACGCAGAAAAATTATCAAAAGTATAATATATAGTTTCAAATAAAGACAGCTGAGAGGTGACCTAATAACATGCATAAATATATCAAAGCTCAATACAGAGATCTCTCTCATGATCTATTTATACCCAGGAGCGTAACTTTAACAAAGGGTGAATCCTCTACATATAGAAGAAAGAAGGTATTTACACAAATATAGAAGAGGAGTCTTTACTGTAAGATCAGTGAGACTATGGAACGTTCTGCCAAAGGAATTTGTTATGGTAAATTTACTGGAAGAGTTCAAGAGAGGCCTGAATGTCTTTCTTGAGTATAATAATATTACTAGTTATGTTTAATAGATTACTGTAGATGGGTTGTTAATCCAGGGATTTATTCTGATTGCCATATTGGAGTCGAGAAGGAATTTTTCTCTGAAATGAGGAAATTTGGCCTGTGCCTCATGGGGGTTTCGACCTTCCTCTAGATCAACATCGCAGAATAATGGACTGAAATGGATGTTTTTTTGGTTTTTCAACTATGATACTATAACATAGCTATAAATAGCTCTAAAAAGAAAACATTTAGATCACCATAGGCTTAAATACAAAACCTCATCAGTACCCTGTCCCTTGATATTACTTTATAAGGAAACCTGTACCCATAGAAACATCAGCCCCACCCACATATATTTCACCCCGTCATAAAATAGAAATTGATATATAATAACATATCTCGGAATAATACAGTCACTCTCCAAATAATGCCACTATGCAAGGGCCAAATAATAGCTCCACACCATGACCACATATAACGGTGAAGTGAATGGCGGAGCTGGAAACCTGACAGCTACCTGCCCTGGCATTGCATTCAATTGTGTCTGCGTCCTGAGGAAGCAGATGCAGTTAAAAGTGGTGGTCATCCGAAGATCCTGGGCCCGCTGCTAGCAACGCCCCTGGCACTAAGCACATTCTTGAACTGACAATATATAGGTTCACCTATAGTGAACCTATACTTAGGAAATACACTCATATACAGATAATCTCAATCTATCTTAATCCCATCAATATCATCAATCTCCATCTGTGTTACCAAGTATTGCATACTGTATGAAGAGACCTGCAGTTAAAATTGACGTGCAATCGTAAAATAATTATAATTATAACTATGATTTTGGGAGTAGCACAATGGTGATGCTTCCTCCGTTTCTTTTCAAGGTGTGGGGGACATGTATTGACCAGTCCATGGTGGTGACCACAGACAGCTTTTACACAATGGCGAGGTTTGTACTGGGTATTCAGAACCCATATGATTTAAACAAGATACAGGATCCATTTATCTCTATTCAATCAATTTGGAACATGCTTATTATAGAGTATTGTGCTCACTTGTATTTTTGCATCTTACGTGTTTTCTTCTAATGACCATTTGCCTTTTACTTCAGTATTAACTTCATGTTGTACACCTGTTTAACTGCAATACATCATGTGTTCCCCCATAGACTCTTCTATTGGCTCCTTGTACTTTTAAATATATTTTGTTTTTTTTAACCCAACTATGCTATGACTAAGGGAACTTTGCGTGCCTGAAACACGTAAGTGTACTTTTTTTACTATGTCATGTTATTCTCTTCGGATTTTAATCTTGTGCTATAAAATAAAACAGAATATTTTATTAATATCCACTGGTGCTGGACTTCCTCCATTCTGAGTCATTTGATCCCAGTGTTTCCTGACATGCATGTGCACAGAGAATTCAACGCCTGGGGCGAGATGCTTTTTACAAAGTGTTGCATATGCAACAGACAACCTAAAATGGATTGTTTGATTTTGTGAATAAGTTGGCCCAATTTCTGCTCTTCAATAATATTAAGCATGTCTAGAGAGGTGGAGCATTTAGCATATTAGAAAATTGAAATCAAAAGATAACACATATCCGCAGTTACAGTTCTTCAACAGGTTTTTCTTCCAGAATTTTCAAGTATTTTTCTCAATCTTTTTAGCCTCTTTTTTCACAAGGCCTTCCAAAGCAAAGAAGCAACCCCACAGAATAATGTGGCCACTTCCATATTTTAAAATGGAAAAGATGTGTTTTTGATGGCATGTGTTGTTTGGCTTATTAGAAACGTAGATGGTTTTGGATTACGAATGCCAAAAAAAAGTACTTCGACTACTAAACATTTCTTTACATTATTTTAAAGCCTTTCACAGGCTTTATGACAAACTGGAGCAACAATGTCATATGAGTTTTAATTAATAGTGGTCACTTATTTCAACTCGGTCATAAAGCTGGTCAAACAGCCAGGCAATAGTTTGTAATGATTCAGTTAACTGAACGCCCTGGACCTTGGTCAAATTTGCACTGACTAGGTCTTTGGGATTCTCCTGTATTTATTGGGAAAGCCTGCAGGGAGGTATTGGCCCCCAACAGAATTGTATACGGGACTGGGTACTGCAAGTAACAGAAGCTTTAACAGGAATCACTGGTGATATGTCCTATATCCTATATTAAAGTGAGACAGAACTTCCACAGGGACCAATTCTATATACCGTCCGATCCAGTGCATCCAATATCATGAAAAACAGGACAATATTGTTTATTCACTGGACTGCACTGCACATGGTAAATAAAGATCAATGACCTACTGTTCATAAGTGCTGCTTCTGTTTTCTTGATATTGAAATTATGGGCTCAGTATGATCCTCTGCAAGACTTAAAGGGATTTCAACAAGATTTAAGAGGTTAAGGACTTCATATTCCGAAACCCTGGTGACTAGTTGTTATGAGCAACCAGCTATACATTGTCCCTGCAAATTAATGGCTAAAAGGAGACCACCTATTTGTAGAATCTCGCCGCTCCTACTGATATACAGCGGGGTCAGTAATAGGGCATATGGAAAGGGGTTGTCTTGATGAGACAGCCCCTTTAAAATAATATTATTGCCTAAATACTAAATGGTGATCATCCAGCAAAGCAAAGTATACCTCTTTTATATAAATGGTTATCATCCTGCAAAGCAAAATGCAACCCATGTCTGCTGCTCAATAGAAACAGTGCAGACTGTTAAAAAGCCAGTTTAGAGATGTAAACTATATTATCAGATCACCCCCTCCAGAAAAAAAGCCTTTACTCAGCGCTCCTCTATCTTCTATTGTCTGCAGGGGAGCTGCCCGGACTCTTTTTGGCTGCCACATTTGGCCCCGGTTGTGCCATGGTGCATACAAAGTCCTGATACCAGACAGTGTCATGTCGTTTTATGCGACACAGCACACAATGTCCAGTGTCACAGTGTCCAGTGTCGTTTTGTGTAGCATCACATATAACGTCCTGAGGCTGCCTGGAATTAGGATTTTTTTGTACGGTGTGACACAGACCGCCTGATGTGGCAGCCTATGGGGATCCAGGCCCGATTGCAGTCACATTCTCTGAAATCGCAATTGTTATGCTTTTCTGGTCTGCAGGCTTCATTGTCTGACTGTACCAATCCAAAGTGCTGCAATAAAACTTAAAGAGCTGTCCCTATCTGGGACATTTATTTTGTTTCGACAGTATATGCCATAAATGTCTGGCAGGTGGGGTTCTACACTTGGGGGCATTTTGCAACTCTCTTAAACTACAATGGAGTGCTGATCAGGGGATATTTCAGAAATATCTCAGATTGGAAAACTCCTTTAAAGGATTACTCTGGGTTAAACTGACACACTGAGAGAAGGATTTAAAGGGCACCAAAAGAAAGAATATCAGTCATGCACCGCCTCCCTAAAGGGGTTATCTGAGGACCAAACATTGCATTGCAATAATATATTTATGTGAAAAGAAGTAACTTACTAATGTACTTTCATTTACCATTCTGTACTAAATAGTGCAATTCTAACCTCGTGAATTGTTCCCGGAAGTCCTGGAGCTTTTCTAATAATGATGATGCGCCGACACGTCTCCACGTGACTGAGGGCCTGTTCTGTTCGTGTCGGTGTGTTATCAAGAATATGACCGCAAGGGGCAGTCACATTGCCTATTGCTTGAGTCCCCAAGCAGAGCAATAGCTAGCGATTTGCTCGGGACTCCAGCACTGCTCCTGATGTCCATATTTGGTAAGTGAGTTCAGGAGTTTCCTATCGCTGGAGTTCCCTGCCCTTGCACAATTCCAAAAGGTGAGCAGTTATCATTTTGTCTGTGTCCTCCTTGTTTCCTATGGTTTTGTGATCTGCAACATGTCGCACCGTGTTTTTTGCTCTCTTTCCTAGATCAAAGTGTACACAGGCTGTTTTCTCTAGAGTCAATGCTTTTAGGGGAGAATATCTCCATACATACTGCATTCGATGAGCTCCAACTCAAAAAAACCTCCATGGGCTTCCACATGAAATTGGAGGCATCCAGAGCTACAGTAGAAGCATCAAAGCACCTCTAAGAGAGCCCTATTATGGCCCTGTACAAAACATAACCGTAATACAGTCATGTGTATGAGTCAAAATGCAAGAAACAGAGGAAGACATGAAGTACATTTCTGTAAGGTCTGGTTTCAAATATATGGAGGCTTCCTGTAATTGTAGTCCTGATAGCAATTCTCACTCCTTGAGTGTTATCCCTTGACTTTCCTTCACTTAGTCAAAATATATTTTTCAGCAATGCTGCATATAACTGGACTTAGTGATAGTGATATAGCGAGGATACACCTTTCTATAAAAAAAACAAAACAAAAAGAAAAAACAGACAGAAATACATGTCTTTAAGACTTTCCTAATTTACAAGAAGAAGAAGATATTTTTACACATCGTTTTAAATAAAATTCCATTATTTTACTTTTGTTATTATTTAAATGTTACAAAATAGAAGAACGCTCCCAAAGAATAGAATATTGGCATCACTGCAAAATATATGTAAAAGTAAGTGAGTTCTTCCTCCCTAGAGGACCGCAACACTTGGACTTTCTAATACATCTAGATAGCTGATGGCTGAAAAAAAAACGTACAATGTTGTTTGGCATTAGGTAAAGATCCTCTTGATAAGCCGGTAAGTGGTAAAGTAAAGTTTGAACATTGGCAAGTGTACTGGAATTGTGAATAGTTCCAAGTACTTAGTGTCTTTATTGGATAGATTATTGACATAAGCACCACAAATTGATGCGGTATATATGTCTGTCAGCTCTATGTCACTCATCTGTTTACGGCCATGGCAGCTGATGACAGTTTGAGCAAAGCTTCTCTCTCTCTTAACTTACAATTATCTATTCTTCACAATTGTTCTTCTATTAGGTCATTCCGTTATATATTCATAAAATGTATGTCAAAGTAAAAAAATATTGCAGAGTATAACCACTGTAATTAAATGAAAAAATATAAATAATACAGAATAAAAACAATAGTCCGCAACAGAAATTTAGAGATTATACTTTATTTTTATAAATAGTCGATTATTTATGGTAGCTATGGCGCTTTAATTTCAACCCCCAACTAATGTCACATTTTAACAGAAAATTTCAAGCAAAACTGAACATTTTTCCCTTCTCTCCAATCAGTCTTTACAGTTTCTGAGATGCCAGGGGTAAGTTCCTCTCTTCTTGGCACTTGGACAGACTGCTGCTGCTGTTTGTCAAGCACTGCCCCTTTTGTACGATGCTGAGTACAAAACATATTTTGTACAGCAGTATATGTTTTATACATAGATCAGGGTACGAGAGATGGGTTATGACTCACAGATTCGGTCGAGAGAGAAGGTTGCCTGTGTTATCCGGATCACTATCTAAAATTGCTGAAATGAGAGTGCAGAGAGTGGCAAAACTGAAACATAGCTGTTCCTAAATATGAATAGTGAACAATGCAAAAATAATTGTATGAAAATTGTATGTCATAGGATGATACCTATCCTCTGTTGCATCACTCACTACAAAAAGTAAAACTGGCTCTAAAAGTGATAGCAACACAAGAACTGTGCTTCAGGAGCTTAATTTAATGGAGTGATGTAAAGCACGCCACCACTGGAATCTGGAGAAGTGAAAGCATGTTCTCTGGAGTGATGAATCACGCTTCAGTATGTGGCAGTCTGATGGACAAATCTGTGATTGGCAGATGCAAGGACAACACTACCTAACGGAATGCATAGTGCTTACTGTAAAATATGGTGGTGAAAGAATAATGTTCTGGGGCTGTTTTTCAAGGGATTGGTCTAGGTCCCTTTTTTCCAGGGACGAGTAATGTTAATGCTAAGCATACAAATACATTTTAGACAATTGTATGCTTTCAACTTTGTGGCAACAGTTTGGGGAAGACCATTTCCTGTTCTAGCATACACACAAAGCCAAGTCCATAAAGACATTATTTGACGACTATGGTGTGGAGGAACCACAGAACCCTGACTGCAACCCCATCCGACATTTTTGTTTCTCCTCCAACATCAGTGTCTAATCTAAAATGCTTTTTTGGCTGAATGGGCAAAAAAATTCCCACAGACACACTCCAAATTTTGTGGAAAGCCTTTCCAGAAAAGTAGAGACTGTTATAGCTGGAAAAGAGGGGGAGCAAATCCATATTAACATCCAAGGTTTTATAATGAAATGTCCAACAAGCTGCTGGTCTACACATATAGGCCTGAGGTTTAGTTCCTGAATCGACACCAGCGGCATCTTATGCAACATGGATTACTATTGAAAATCATATGAAGCACATTACCTGCATTTGGAGGGCTATCCCGTTTCTCTATATTTTATGATATTGATCCACAACATGACAACAAAGTAATTAAAAATGTATGGTCTATTTAGTAACATGTTTCAAGGACTGCACTAGATGGTTGAACGGAACTGGTTCTTGCAGTCTAGTAGGTTTAACAAATAGACAATATATTTTTGGATTGTTATCATACTGTGTTTCAATATCCTGATTCTGGACATTATGGATTATAGGACATTAATAAAAATATCTCTCTAGGAGGTTCACTAGAGTTATATGCAGAAAATTCAGCAACTCTACTGGGTGAGAATACTTTTAGTGAATATTTCTTGCAACAGTTTTCCAGAAAAGCAAACTGCCCTATAAAGTGCCATTTCATATTTTTGTTTTAGTTACATATTCAATGATGGTATTTTTAGGTATCAAATATAATGCAGTCATTTATACTCACAGGTCTTTACAAAGTTGTAAATCATCATCATTATGATGTTGAAAACGGCCAAATAGATAATTCTGAATAGCATAGAAATTTAGACAACGTACATTTTTAAAGATAGATAGATAGATAAAAACATTTAGAAAAAAAGATAATATATTTAAATCTACCAATAAGACAATAATAAAAGATGGCTAATATATGTAAAGCTAACAATAAGAAAGCAAAAACACATTCAGTTAATCATCTCTATTTTCAATACATTATCATTGCTGAGCAGCACGCGGAGATGGAATATATTTTAGTATTATTATATGTATCAGTCTATTTATGGTCCTTATTTTTCATTTTTGAAGATAAATTATGGAAGAATGGAAAACAAAACTTATTTTCAAATCTGCATGTGAAAAAATAAAATACTTTTTGACTATCAGGCCTAATTAATGTCTGAACACTGACCTCTGCATCCAGCCCATATCAAACATGTTACAGCAGAAATGATTCAACATGAACTCTATAACAGGCAAGCCTGGTTACTAATGAATACTAATGAACAGTAATTACTGGAGCTCTGCCATTGAAAACCCACTGCAGAGACATATGCTAATAGGCTTTACACAGCAAGACTCAGACTTCATGTAGCCCACACTTGGACACATTGAACTCAGCTCTCTGAAACGTTACATTATGCACAGCACAGGCAGATGATTAACGAAGATTTTTCCAAAACCACTAACTGCTGCCTTGTTTACTAAATATTTATTAAAAGTAATTAATAAAGCACTTATTAATAACAAACTAATAATGATACATTCCATTACTTTCAGATAAGGAAGCCCAAGGCATTCAAATGCTAGAGGCTGCCTCCCAGTACCGTGGGTTTTGGACATCTGGCTGGGCAGCTGCTACACATTTGCATGGTACCTAGAGATCTGAACACCCAAGTAGTACACTTGTAAATATGATTAGTGAAAAACTGCATAAAATAAACGGAATTCATGTATATGTTATTGTAGATTACAGAATATATTCTATATTTTTACCTATTGGACACTGTGAGTATAAAATTACATGAAGATTCTTACAGAAAGATGAGAAGAGCATTTTCATAGTGCAAATAATCTAGAATTCAAGGTAGAACTTGACCAATTGTGTTTGGCTCAAACATATTACCAAAAAGGGTTTTTCCCATCACAGACATATACAGTTTGGCATATGGATTGGAGAATTCTCAGTTTTTGTATCTCCATGTGACTAAAATGACTGTGAAGACACCCCGTTCTTGGGATCGTTTGGGGTCTAAGTAGTTGGACCCCCACCAAACAGACATTCATGGCATATCTAATTGATATGACAATGTATGTGATAGGAAAACCTATTAATATGTATAATTAATTTACTACAAAAGCAAGGTATTTCAGAGAATGTGTCACCTGTAACTGTCTGATTTAATGTTATATACGTAAGGAATCATACTGTAGACATGTTTAAATCATAAGAAGGTATTTAATACTACAAAGCTACACATTCGAACATGAAGGGAGTACAGTATGCTCATTTATAGGTATGAGGAATATAGGTTTTGCAGGGTTCCTGAAGTGCAGCAAATCTGCATTTCATTATAACAAAATTATTATAGCTATGTCTTCCTTTCAGTGTTATTATATAATCCTGGAGCTAGCTATAGTTTTCAGGCACAGTGAAATTGGGGTTAACTACAGTGAACCCTGTTTAGAGATATATACATGTCCATGGACGTAGCCATGGAAACCAGAAAGAAAGAATCTATTGTGTATATTGCAGAGTTATTTTTTTCATTATTGAACATCTTTTAATGTTAAATATTTAGAACCCTCTTTATGTAGATGAATGGTATTAGATGTATAGTGTTAGTATAGTGGACATTTTTATTTACTACTCACCCATGGACTAATCCTTGTAGTATCCCTCTGTCTGACAACACTGTTTCAATTTTTCAAAGAAACCTCAAGTACTCATGTTTCCATCTGGAATAGTTGCCCAAAGAAATATCTTATTATACTCCAAACATAGATAATACGAATATGACCCATGGATAGGGTTGAGTGGTGCACTTGCCAAATGCTGCTACTCATTTTTGCAATAATATCCTATTCTCTTTCCTGCATTTAGGCATGATAGAGTAATTTCATTGATCCCCTTTGAATAATATTTTTTACATTACACTTACTGGATACAAGTGACTAGATTGGTGATGTTAAAAGCATTCTCAGTAGGATGTACTGTACAACTCAATGTTTGAAAACATCTAATGCACTTTCCTCATAAGCGAACCAATTCCTTTTCTTCAGTATAATATTACAGACATGTGTTCTGTATCCCTTGGGTTTACATTTAATTCTTTTAATAAATGCCACAGAGATTAAGTGAAGCAATATCGCAAAGGCAAGTATGTCTGTGCAGTAATAGAAACCTGTGGTTAGTGGGGGAGCTTAGGCTTCTGTGTGTCACTTGACTTATTTAATGACATATCCCAGATCCACCGAGGATCTCCACTTGCATTCAGATGGCAATTAAGGGAGCCCATGGTATGGATAGCAACTCAACTTAAACTGAAGATAGTTCTCAATAATTATTAATAATTATTGTCACTTGGATAATTCACTGTATCCAGCAATCTTCAAGACTGACACATGCCAGGTTCAAACTAAGCACAGTACTTCTCAATATCATATCTGTCAGAGAGTTGAATATTATTCATAGAACCATTCATCACCAATTGTCTGTATTTCATCTATCTACTAGACTATTCTTGTCAGTATTAAATACAAGATCAGTCTGAGGGCACAGCAGAAAACCGGAGGTTTGGCATTTAACCTTGGGATGCCCATTTCAGTCTGTAACTGTGACCAGGCTTGCTATTACTATACCTTTTACTATTATCACTAGAATTAATATATAGTATAATGATTGAATTTGATCGTTCAGAATTAGAACTAATGATTTACTATGAAATAAATAACACTGTCTATGAAGATCATTTTACATTGTACTCAGTTTAAGAGCATAAACTGCATTAGTATCATACAGCATTAATCAAATGGTCTGTGATAGTTATGTGTAACTCAATGTGGTAAAGTAGATCTGTTGCATGGATGTAACTATAGCCACAGAAGCCTTTATCAGTTGGTATGGGGCCAGGGGCTGATGAGGCCAACTCAGATCCTTTGTGCTGAAGATTCGATATATGACATATTACATTACCAACCATCCTTTGCTATTCAACTAAAAAAAGTTCCGCTGCTGTTTTCGTTACTACAGCTCAATTTATTGTCACCATGATAGGCATGGGCGTGAAGAGGTAGCAGTCGCACTAGAGCCCTGGAGCCTGAGGGGGGGCCAAAAGCCCTCAGCCGCTTAAGAAAACACTAGTATTATAAATGATAGTTGGTAAGTGGCCCTGTTATATATTTTGCATTGGGGCCCAGGAGCCTCAAGTTACACCTCTGATGACAGGGGGCCCGTTTCTGACCTTGCTGTCGAGCCTCTTGAATTCTAGTTAAACCCCTGAACTGTAGTGGGATTCTGAAAGCAAGGTCTAACGCAAAACCATAAGATTATGATAATATTAATATATGTTCATACTTGTACTCCACTCACAGAGATTGATGAAAAATTTGATACAGTGCTTGTGAAATATGTATATATACAACATAAATAAAAATGTTTAAGTGGCAGAAACTTTTCCCAGTGATAATATTTCATTGTAAAAGGTTGGACCCCTGCACTTCTTTGCTGAGGCAGTCAATTTACGCGTCGTCATTTGACAGCTGTCAAACGACGACGCGTAAATTACAGGTCGTCTGCACAGTACGTCGGCAAACCCATTCAAATGAATGGGCAGATGTTTGCCGACGTATTGTAGCCCTATTTTCAGGCATAAATCGAGGCATAATACGCCTCGTTTATGCCTGAAAATAGGTCGTGTGAACCCAGCCTAATGATTTTCCATGCAGTAATCAAACACAAACTGATGAATTACAAGCGATTTGCAGGAGATTTCCAAACAATTTTCAAATTACTCTATAAAGCGAAAAAGTGGCTATTACTTTTTAAAATTGCTCAGAAATCTAATCAAATACCAATTTTCAAGAGATCTTCAAGATACTCAATGCATTAGTATGTACATTGATTTCTCAGCAATTTTCTGTAGTGAGCGGTTGAAAGTCCAACAATAATTTCAATGTACAATACAACAAGACAAATTGTGTAGATTAGAGATATTTTTCTAAAATTCGATTTTGATGATAGTTCGTGTTAAAGTAATAATTATCAAACAATTTAATATATCCTTTAATGTATATTGAAGAATACATTTCCATTTATCCTACTTCAAAGTAGTTAAATAATAATGCACTTAAACTCAATTTAGTCAATTATATGCATTACCATATAGAAGTTGGAAGTTGAAATCAGATGTACAAATGGTGTAATGGCCTCGTAATGGTAGCGGTAGCAATTGACATTTACAAGAGTTTACAGAAACAGGTGTTCTCTACACTTTTTCTGAACTGCACTTCAAGCTTTTTTTTCTGTCTGTTTTCAAAAGCCAATTAAGCAATCAAATCAATTACAGAAGGTCACAGACCTTGCAATGGTTAATTCAAGGGGGAAATTCCCTCATCTCTTTAATCAGCTGCCTTTGCTGGAAACATAATACCACCGGTTGCATTTAAAGTGTTGGATAGCTACATCGATGGCCTGTGTAAACCCATCATGAAAAGTGCAAGTATAACAGACGTTTGTATTCTTCATATGTCCCTATTTATCATGTAAACTAGCTTTGCTATGCTCAGGTAGTATGAGCATCTATGGCTATTATAAATAGCATTAATGGCATAACTGAACTAATGAATCATTCTTCATTATATGTGCCGTAAAAAAAAAGAACAAAGAAAACACAAAAAAGAGAACAAAAGAAAACTAAATTAAGAATTAGTATAAAACATATAAGTAGTTACTGCACAAAGACATTCATAAAGTTCACAGGTACATAGACCATGTGGACCTTTATACATGGAGACATTATCATAGCTAAGCAAGTCCCCTGTGAGTCGAAATTACTTTATCCTTCAGATTTCAGGTTGAAATGTTCAGCAAACCCCTTTTCCCCACAAGAAGATTTTTATAACCTATTAAATAATTTGTTTTAATAAACCAATTAATAATGATTAATGATCAATGAATAATGCAGATGAAATAATTAATTGTAATGTTAATGTGAATAATACTACTCAATACATTAATATTTCCCATTGTAAATAATAATTAAAAATTATTCTCTAATAATTAGTTTTGTGCACAGGGTTTGCTAGGCACTGGCATGAATATTTATTAAGGCCCTGTTCACATCACATTTGTGATGTACTGTACGTTTAGTGTGTACAACGGGAAAGTTCCCGACGCGCATGTTAAACATGTCTATAGGGTTACATAAGCCTGACGGAGGCCAAAAGAGTGACCTTTGGCCTATGTCAGGCCAAAATGCGTCAGAATACAGCAAACCAAAGGTATGGATTATTGTAGTAAACTACGCTATTCGAAAAGAATGGTATCCAGTAAAAAAAAAAAATGACAATGAGATCCTATGGTTGATGGATGCCATATTATGGCATCCATTAGAGGCATTCCTTTAACAGATATATCAGGAGCTTTTCCCAGCATATATATTAATGTGATGTGAACAGGGCCTTACTTGATCAGTTCATTAATTTGTTTAAGACCCAATGTACATGGCCATATTCAGGATCCATCTCACACGTGTCCAAAATTCAGCAACAATAGAAATCTATGAACCCATTCAGTACCCTTTTATTAAAGTGTTCTCTCCTATAAGCATTGCTTCTAATAATAACTCACAGTAGCACCACATGTCCGCACATGACGTGCCCACAGTTCTGTACTGGGGACCCTTATTGAGGCCCGTCTACAGCCTCACCGATTCATACATTTCGCAATGTCTATAAATCCGGTTACTGAGTATTAATGTTCAAAAAAAAAAGCGAGAGCATTCCTGTGTGTTTTAATTTTGGTATTTATTTACATTTTCATTGCATTGTAATTATTTGTAATTAAAAAAATTCGGATTTATTTGTCGGTTGAATGACTACTAATTATGAGAGTGCTTGGTTTTAAGTTAATGTATTGAGACAAAGGTTTTGTTTTTTTTGTTTTTTTTTACAAGACTGCCCTGAAGGAATAGAAAGAAATCAGAAAATGTCCTTGCAGAAAGTTGTGATACATACTTATCGCTGGGCAGAAGATCCTTGTTGAAGTACGCCGTATGATTAACCCCACCGGGCGCACACCAGGGCACTTGCATAGATGTATTAAAAGCTGAGAGGAAAGCCAGCTAAGTCAATAGGTATTTCTTTTGGTTATCCAAACGCAGATGCCTTAAGCCTTTTTCATCAACTTCATTATCAAACGTTAATAAACTTTTTCTGTTACAAACACTGAAAAGAGGGTGAAATAAAAGGACGTAATTCACCCACAGATGACATGGCTGCCTTTCATGTGATGGATTGCCTCTCTACGTTCCCCTGTAATCACTGTCATATGAGTTTGTCTTTCTAGTCAGCCCTACTTTATTTTTCTTAAGGAGCCGTGTACTGTACTTTTACTAAAAAGGACTCCTAATCAAAGCTTACCTTATCCTGAGGTAATTATTACAAAGATTGTTGAATTAAAGATGTGAGTTTTGACACTTTGGCAGGGGGTAAGGGACATGGGTCTCTAAGGCCCAAATTATGCCTGAAACAGACCAATTAACACCATGCAACTTCTTTTATGTTAACTTCAATTAAGATTTCTTAATAAAATTAAAGTTCTTTTCTTCTTTATAATCTCAGAATGTCAGAAATGTACATCAAAGAAAAATGCTCGAGTCCGAGAACCATAGGTATGTCTCATTTGCATACAAGCCTGCACATTTCAAAGGCTCACCCAGCCATTTTGCATTACTTATTATAGAACATAAGATAATGAATTAAAAAGATGCAAAGCCTGTAAAATAAAAAAAAAGTCTAAACATATTTCTGTAGAACAGGTTACTATAAAATCAAGATACAGCTATTCTAATGTAGCAGTACGTGACACGTCTCTTGTTTTCAAAGAGCTCTGTTCCATTGGTCATGTACCAGTAACACATGGCATTAAGATTGGGGCAGGAAACATTCCCAAATGTACTGTCCTTGCAATGCCCCGTTTGTCATGTTTTATGAGTTATTACTGGAGAGCTAAGTAAGTCTGTAAAAACAACATGTTCAAATTGTGCCTTTGCTGACACTAAATAGATGTATTATTTTCCTACAAACTTCAATGGTTATTTACACAAAAATTCCCTTATGATATTTTCAGTTATGCTGATCCAGAATGCACATAGATTTCAGTCTATGAAAATTATATTATATATATATATATATATGTCTCCAATAATGTTAAAATTGTTTTTCCCAGAAAAAAATTGTAAAAGCATCGTAAAATATCAATTACCATTTGATTTTTATTCATGGTTTACATTAGGTGGGATCTCAAAGATTATGCTTTACATGTCCTCTAGAATATATTTTCACAGTGATGCAGTGATTAAAAAAAAAGAGGTCAAATGAAGAATTTGACCTGGAACCACCAGGACAGAGAGGCCAATTACTAGACTTCCACAATTGTATCCTGGACTCACACACAATGCTTCTTTCATGAGGATAGTATTTGTCTTCCAACATAGATTTCTAGCCTGAAGATCCAAGCAGTCCAACAAGATTGGTTTGGATATCTCTTGTATATTCAATTTAAGACATAACTGAGAATGAAAGAAGACAAATAAAAACATGGCATTTTCCAATTTGTTAAGAGACCAGACTAGGGAATAGTTTGTACCTTCTACCATACACAATTTACGTATTTGCCCCTGCAATCCTACAAAGTTTATCAGTCTTTAATAATCCTAAAAATATGAATAAAGGAGTGGTCACATCTGAACTACCCCTTTTCTAATTGAGAACCTGGTGATCACTTATGGTATCTGGTATTGCCAGGGAAAGTTGTGAGCAGCCACATATTTCCCCTGCAGGAACATTTCTCTTGCCCTTATAGAGCATATTTACAGGGATTGTCCTGATGGAACAAGCCCTTTAAGGAGGCTGTATGGATTTATGTAAATAGAGTTTATTCATTGTATAACAAAAAGTTATCAAACTTTTGTATAATATACTTTCTTGCTGTCAGAGGCTGATCAGATACAGTTGATACAGGTGCACAGATTAATCAGTATATCAGATTTGGAATTATCTGTGTACCTGTGTCACTTGGACATGATAGGACCAGTTTTGGCATAGAATCTAATGTTTCCATTCATTGACAGCAAGCAAAGATATTAAATACTATGAGGAAATGATACAAAGTATGTTAAGCAGTTGCAAACCTTTCCAGTGGCAGATTAGGTAGATCATAGGCCCTGGGCTGTTACCCGAACTTTTCCATCTGGTCCAGACCTCATGACGACTTCTCCTGGCAGAGACACATTTCTGCAGAATTGTCTTTGGCTCCCCAGTTTTCCAACATTTCCACACATATAAACGAAGATAAAATTCTCATGGGGCCACATGCTGTGCCCCTAAATATAATAATAACCATACACTGCGCCCCTGAATAAAATACTACCAAACACTATGCCCCTGAATATAATTGCGTCACACACTGTAAAGTAAAGCACCACATACACAGTGCCCCTTGTAGATAGCGCCACACACAGCTCCCTGTAGAAAGTGCTGCACACAGCCCCCTGTAGATAGTGCCACACACAGCCCCTGTAAACAGCATCATACACCCCCCTGTAGACAGCGCCACACAGAGCCACCTGTAGAAAGTGCCACATCCCCCTGTATATAGTGGCACACACATCCCCCTGTAGATAGATGCAGCCCCCTATAGATAGCGCCAAACAGCCCCCTATAGATAGCGCCATACAGCCCCCCTGGAGATAGTGCCATACAGCCCCCTGCAAATTGTGTCACAACGCCCTATAGATAGCGCCATACAGCCCCCCCCCCATAAATAGTGCCACTCATCCAACTATACAGCTCCCTGTAGATAGTGTCACACAAACCCCCTGTAGATAGTGCCACCCCCATATAGATAGCACTGACCCCTTGTAGATAGCAGCAAACTGCCCCCCTGTAGATATAGCCACACAGCCCCCAGTAGACAGTGCCACAGAACGCCTGTAGACAGCCCACCCACCCTGTAGATAGCACCACCCCCCTTTAGATAGTGCCACACACCCCCTGTAGATAGCGCCACCTCCCCCTGTAGATAGCACCTACCCCGTTGGAGATAGCGCCACACAACCACACAACCCCCTCTAGAATGCGCTACACAGCCCCCTGTAGTTAGTGCCACACTTACCTATCCCTGTTCTAGCGCCGTCCTCTTCTCCGACGATGCAGGCCTGGTCTCTTCTGACCAGGCCACATCCAGGCCACATACAGCGGATTTACGCAAGTGGCACGATAACATCGCACCACCTGCATCACGAAAAAAGGCTGCGGGGAAGGGAACCGATGGTACAATTGAGTCCAGGGGCCTTCAGTTTTGTAGCAATTCTGCCACGATTCATGGCAAAAACATGACAAAACTGCGATGTGGTCTTTAGGCGTCCATGGTTGGTGTTGCTGAAACATGACTGGACTCTTCACATTACTGGGCTGTAAATCTACAGGGTTTTACACTTTTTCGTAAAGACAGGACAAATAGGAAAGGTGGTGGTGTATGTCTGTATGTGAGAAGTGATATGAAGGCGAGTGTGAAAGAGACAATAGTGGGTGAAGACTGTGAGGAGGTTGAAACCTTGTGGGTGGAACTAGAAAGGGAGGTAAACACTGAAAAAATTACTTTTGGTGTAATCTATAGACCCCCCAATATAACTGAGGAGATGGAAGTTCAGCTATATAAACAGATGGAGCGGGCTGCACAGGCGGGTACTGTAGTGATAATGGGAGATTTTAATTTCCGGGATATTAATTGGTGTCATGGTTCGGCTTCAACTGCAAAGGGGAGACATTTCCTCAACCTGTTGCAGGAAAATTTTATGGGCCAGTTTGTGGAAGACCCGACTAGAGGTGAAGCTCTGTTGGATCTGGTCATTTCTAATAATGCAGATCTTGTTGGGAATGTCAATGTTCGTGAAAACCTCGGTAACAGTGATCACAATATAGTTACATTTTACCTATACTGTAAAAAACAAACGCAGGCTGGGAGGGCAAAAACATTTAATTTTAAGAATGCCAATTTCCCCAGGATGAGGGCTGCAATTCAGGATATAGACTGGGAAGAACTAATGTCAAATAATGGAACAAATGATAAATGGGAGATTTTCAAATCTACTTTGAGTTATTATAGTGCAAAATTTATTCCTACAGGTAACAAGTATAAACGACTCAAATTAAACCCCACATGGCTTACACCTTCTGTGAAAGGGGCAATACATGACAAAAAAAGGGCATTTAAAAAATACAAATCTGAGGGTACAGCTGTAGCCTTTGTAAAATATAAAGAGCTTAATAAAATCTGTAAAAATTTAATAAAATTAGCAAAAATACAAAATGAAAGGCAGGTGGCCAAGGATAGTAAAACAAATCCCAAAAAATTCTTCAAGCATATAAATGCAAAAAAGCCAAGGTCTGAACATGTAGGACCCCTAGATAATGGTAATGGGGAGTTGATCACAGGGGATCAAGAGAAGGCAGAGTTACTAAATGGGTTCTTTAGCTCTGTATATACAACAGAAGAAAGAGCAGCTGATGTAGCCGGTGCAAGTGCTGTTAATATATCAGTTGATATACTGAATTGGATGAATGTAGAGATGGTCCAAGCTAAATTAAATAAAATAAATGTGCACAAGGCTCCGGGACCAGATGGGTTACACCCTAGAATTCTTAAAGAGCTTAGTTCAGTTATTTCTGTCCCCCTTTTCATAATATTCAGAGAATCTCTAGTGACTGGTATAGTGCCAAGGGACTGGCGCAGGGCAAATGTGGTGCCTATTTTCAAAAAGGGCTCTAGGTCTTCCCCGGGTAATTATAGACCAGTAAGCTTAACATCCATCGTGGGGAAAATGTTTGAGGGGCTATTGAGGGACTATATACAGGATTATGTGACAATAAATAGCATTATAAGTGACAGCCAGCACGGTTTTACTAAGGACAGAAGTTGTCAAACTAACCTAATCTGTTTTTATGAAGAGGTGAGCAGAAGTCTAGACAGAGGGGCCGCTGTGGATTTAGTGTTTTTGGACTTTGCAAAGGCATTTGACACTGTCCCCCATAGACGCCTAATGGGTAAATTAAGGACTATAGGTTTAGAAAATATAGTTTGTAATTGGATTGAGAATTGGCTCAAGGACCGTATCCAGAGAGTTGTGGTCAATGATTCCTTCTCTGAATGGTCACCGGTTATAAGTGGTGTACCCCAGGGTTCAGTGCTGGGACCACTATTATTCAACTTATTTATTAATGATATAGAGGAAGGGATTAATAGCACTATTTCTATTTTTGCAGATGACACCAAGCTATGTAATATAGTTCAGACTATGGAAGATGTTCATGAATTACAGGCAGATTTAAACAAACTAAGTGTTTGGGCGTCCACTTGGCAAATGAAGTTTAATGTAGATAAATGTAAAGTTATGCATCTGGGTACCAACAACCTGCATGCATCATATGTCCTAGGGGGCGCTACACTGGCGGATTCACTTGTTGAGAAGGATCTAGGTGTACTTGTAAATCATAAACTCAATAACAGCATGCAGTGTCAATCAGCTGCTTCAAAGGCCAGCAGGATATTGTCGTGTATTAAAAGAGGCATGGACTCGCGGGACAGGGATGTAATAATGCCACTTTACAAAGCATTAGTGAGGCCTCATCTAGAATATGCAGTTCAGTTCTGGGCTCCAGTTCATAGAAAGGATGCCCTGGAGTTGGAAAAAATACAAAGAAGAGCAACGAAGCTAATAAGGGGCATGGAGAATTTAAGTTATGAGGAAAGATTGAAAGAATTAAACCTATTTAGCCTTGAAAAAAGACGACTAAGGGGGGACATGATTAACTTATATAAATATATTAATGGCACATACAAAAAATATGGTGATATCCTGTTCCTTGTAAAACCCGCTCAAAAAACAAGGGGGCACTCCCTCCGTCTGGAGAAAAAAAGGTTCAAGCTGCAGAGGCGACAAGGCTTCTTTACAGTGAGAACTGTGAATCTATGGAATAGCCTACCGCAGGAGCTGGTCACAGCAGGGACAGTAGATGGCTTTAAAAAAGGGTTCGATAATTTCCTAGAACAAAAAAATATTAGCTCCTATGTGTAGAAATTTTTCCTTCCCTTTTCCCTTCCCTTGGTTGAACTTGATGGACATGTGTCTTTTTTCAGCCGTACTAACTATGTAACTATGTAACTATGTATGGGCCCCAGGCAGCCTCGGGCCCTGGGCAGCCGCCCATAACTGACTGATGGGGATCCGCCACTAAACCTTTCAATATACAGTGATTAAGCTTGAACCATGTCACAAACCAGGCAATACGTATTGGATTCCTTTTCGCCAGTTTTGGGGTTAGCGCTGTCAGTGTTGAGTTGTAGAGTGTAACTAGTCCCCCGGTCCTTACCAGGGCCACTGCAAGGTGGTATGGACTTAGATGCTAGAAACCTGCCGTCACAGCCATTTAAATTTCTCCTTAATGTGGCTACTTGGAGACAGGCAGGTGTTGGTATCAGAATGCAGTGTCAAAAAGACAAACTAAGAGAATACTCAAAACGAAACCATGGTCAGGGTCATAGGCAGCAATTCGGAAACAGAATTACAAGCCAAGGTTAGTTACATGAAAAAACAATCACAGGTATAAAAAGAAGAGTGCTGGAGTCCTGATGGGACCTAATACCCTGGCCCCTGTTGGTGCTCAAAAAGAGGCTTATACAGGAAATCCGACTGAATCATGTTACACAGTGGGAGGTCTTCTAATTTGAATTTCCAATTTATAGCACTGTACAGTGACCACTAGCGGGAGCTACTGTAATAGCTAAAAGGTGATGCCGTTGAGATGAGGAGAGTCGGACCAGGAGTTGGGACCAGGGCTGGCCTTAGGGGTGTGTAAGCTGTGCGAGTGCACAAGGCGCTGCCCCCTCCAAGCATGTAGGTGGCGCCACTGGGCTCTGCCTCTACTCTGTGCTCTGTTCTTAGTTACACACATGGACTAAGAGCCGAGGAACAAGAGAAGAGCAGGAAGCTCCACCCACAGCCCATCCTGCACAAAGCCTTTGATCCTGTCAGTATGGAGAGATGGTAAGTGTCTGTGTGTCTCTGTGTGTATATGTGTGTGTATACAGTATGTGTGTGTCTGTATGTATATAGTATGTGTGTCTGCATGTATACAGTGTGTGTCTCTGTGTGTGTATACAGTATGTGTCTCTGTGTGTATACAGTATGCATCTCTGTGTTTGTATGTATATATGTTACAGTGTGTGTGTCTGTGTGTGTGTGTGTGTGTGTGTATACAGTGTGTGTCTCTGTGTTTGTATGTGTATGTGTTAGTGTGTGTGTGTGTGTGTGTGTGTGTGTGTGTCTTTGCATGTATTTATGTCTCTTTGTAAAAGTGTGTGTTCATAAAACAAATATATCTGTGCTGCCTCCTATATACCTTGCTGCCCCCTTTATACCCTGCTGCCCCTTTATACCCTGCTGCCCCTATATATCCTGATGCCCCCTATATACCCTGCTTCCCCTATATATCCTACTTGGCTCCTGTATACCAAGCTGCCCCCTATATATCCTGTGCCCCCTATATACCCTTCTGCCCCTATATATCCTGCTGGCTCCTCTATACCCTGCTGCCCCCTATATATCCTGTGGCCACCTATATTTCCTGCTGCCCCCTATATATCCTGCTGCCCCTATATACCCTGCTGTCCCTATATACTCTGCTGCCCCCTATATATCCTGCTGCCCCCTATATATCCTACTGCCCCTTATATAACCTGCTGCCTCCTATACACCCTGATACCCCTTATATAACCTGCTGTCCATATATACCCTACTGCCTCTTATATACACTGCTGCTCCTTATATACTCTGCTGCCCCTTATATACTCTGCTGCCCTTATATATATGCCTGTGTGTGTGTGTGTGTGTGTGTGTGTGTGTGTGTGTGTGTGTGTGTGTGTGTGTGTGTGTGTGTGTGTGTGTGTGTGTGTGTTTATATGTGTCTGTGGGTATGGTTATCATCTACGACATTATCTGTACCCAGAGAGTTATCAATGTGTTATCAGCGTGTGTTACATAGGACTGCAGGTAACTTCTACTACATTATCTGTACTCAGAGAGTTATCACTATGTTATCTGTGGTGTTACATAGGACTGCAGGCAACATCTACTACATTATCTGTACTCAGTTATTACTGTGTGTCATCTGTGGTGTTACATAGGACTGCAGGTAATGTCTACTACATTATCTGTACTTAGAGAATTATCACTGTGTTATCTGTGGTGTTACATAGGACTGCAGGCAACATCTTCTACATTATCTGTACTCAGTTATTACTGTGTGTTATCTGTGGTGTTACATAGGACTGCAGGTAACATCTACTACATTATCTCTACTCAGTTATCACTGTGTGTTATCTATGGTGTTCCATAGGGCTGCACATGAAATCTACGACATTATCTGTACTGGGTATATATGTGCCTGTGTGGGTATATATGGGTCTGTTTGTGAATGTGTCTTTGTGCTTGTATATATGTGCCTTTTATGTACTTGTATATGTCCCTGTTTGTGTATTTATCTGCCGGTGTGTGTGGGTGTGTGTGTGTGTGTGTGTGTGTGTGTACATCTATATATTTACCTGTATCTATGTATATATTCCAGATGTGTGTATGTATGTTTGCCTATATGACTAAATATCTGTCTTTATGTATGTACAGTATATATGTTCCAGTATGTGCATTTCTATATATGTGGTTAATTTTTGGTTTGTGTAGGGGTCCCGCAAATGGCGCCATCCAACCTAAGGCCGGCCCTGTTTGGAACCATCACACACAGTAAGTAGGCGCTTGGTGCTGTTTTGCTACAATCTACAGAAAACCCCTTTCATTTTGGCCTATCATGTTTAGTGGATTTTTTCAGTACTGTTGTTAGGAATCTAGAAGAATCTAGAAATCTAGCAAACAATTGTAGTCAGCGTATAAGTGCTCCCTAAGTATATGTCCTTTTAACCTGCCAAAAGTATTATTGTACTTGCAATAAAGTTATTATACAACCAAAGCCATGAACTAATACAGAGCGATCATGCAGAGCTGTGGCTTGAAGCTCCTAGACCCTAATGCAAAATGTGCACAAGGATCCCATCTAAATGTAACTGTTGCTGTATATAACAACTCTAGTGGGATGACGTTTTTTCCACCTATATTTAAAAGTTAGCCTTAATATAATATAATATAATATAAGTGTCATGCCCCTCAACCAACTACATGCAGGATTCCAGCACAACCTGCCTTATCCACACTGTTTCACAAGTGCTGTGTGGGAATTCAAGAACGGCTTTACACCAGTCTTCTAGCGTTAAAACAATTGCAAATAATGGTGCATTCCATATTTGCACAACAATTTGCACCTTTTTGCCATTTAACACCGTTAAGGGCACTTTTAAAGAAAAGGGATTAAAGGAGCAGCGGGGTCATATTTACTATAATTTATGCATATTTTGTGTAGAAAAACATCAAAGCAACCCAAAATACTGCACCCAAAGGCCTCATGCATGCAAACGTGTTTTTGCGGCCACAATTGACTCGCAAATCTGCGGGTGAATTGTGGTCCCATTCATTTCTATGAACCCATACACACGACGTGGTTTCCACGGTGCGTACTTTGCCCGGGAGCCTGGACCGCAAGGACATGTCTTATTATGGCCGAATTTTGCGGTCCAGGCTCATTGAAATGAGTGTACATGGCCATGTGCACGGCCCGTGATTTGCGGGTGGCCCACGGGTGACACTCCGCAGCCGTCCGAGACACAAATCACAGGCCGTGCACACCACTACGGTCGTGTGCATGAGGCCAAAGAGAAAGGTTCTACTCATAAGAAGAATAAAGCTGTGTTCACACTGAATCTGGTGTCTATGCCTGACATATACACCTGGAAAATCTCAACTTATTTGATGGACGCATGCAAGTACAGTTGCAGGTTTGCCATTGACTCCTATTGTAAATAAAATGCTTTTGAATATAGTTGAAATAAAGGTATGTCCACGAATATCGGACAAATCTATGCAAAAATAAAGCTCTTTTGACATATGTCAAGTCTCCTATAGACTATGGATACATTCGATGTATAAGCCAGGAACATTTTCTGATGTATGTGCCAAATGTGCAAACCAAACTTGGTGTGAACATATCTTAAGTTATGCATGTATTTATTTTGTTTATATTTGTTAAGGTGTTTATATAGGTAGAAAATAATATAATGTATATATTAAATTAATTATGATATGTATATATAATAAATTACTATACTTAAAAAAGGAGGATAAATAGGCAACAACAAGAACAACCAAATGTACTATGTATATTAGGCAATCCAAAAACTGTACACTGAAAATTACAAATGGTAAGTTATTTTTAGCTTCTATTTGAATATTTTTTAGGCTACGACAGACCATATTTTAACCGGTTCCCGACCACCGGCTGTCTCTATTAGTCCCAGTGATCATGTGGCTGGTCACATGATCGCCAGGTGCCACAGACACAGCACATCCCTATTAGTAACAATAGTCACTATGAAGGGGCTGATTTCCCCTGTAACTTGGGACCAGTTAGGCTGGGTTCACACGGAGTATTTTGCCGAGTTTTTTGACGCGTAAACCCCGTCGCAAAACTCGGCAAAAACGGCCCGAAAATGCCTCCCATTGATTTCAATGGGAGGCGTCGGCGTCTTTTTCCCGCGAGCAGTAAAACTGCCTCGCGGGAAAAAGAAGCGACATGCCCCATCTTTGGGCGTTTCTGCCTCTGACCTCCCATTGACTTCAATGGGAGGCAGAGAAAGCGTATTTCGCGGTGTTTTATGCCCGCGGCGCTCAATGGCCGCGGGCGAAAAACGCCGCGAAAAACTCCGTGAAAATCGGCGTGCAGGGAGAGGAAAATCTGCCTCAAACTTCCAAACGGAATTTTGAGGCAGATATTCCTCCTGCAAAATACTCCGTGTGAACATAGCCTAAAAGTGGAAAAAAAGGTGTAAAAGAATAAAAAATAAAGTCCCCCAAAGGTCTTCAGGGACAGACAATAATAATAAAAAATTTAAGTAAAATAAAGTGCAAAAAATTACTTAATAATAATTATACATAAAATACCAACCCAAAAAACCTCCTCCCACCGCCAATCATTGTCATAATGCTAGCCTGACCCAATTACCCTAAAATAGACATGTAGTATATCAAAATTTACAGCAGACAAATGATGATCACAAATAAAAGGTCCCTTTTTGGGTTAAACTATATTTTTAATAGAAACAATTAGCTGAAATGTAAAAAAGCATATTTTTTTTACTATTATTTTCAAACTTTAAGCCTAGAAATTCTAAAACAGCAAAAAGGATGTGTAGAAAAATGATTAAAAAAAACAAAACAAAAAAAACCTGCATTATCTACGAAAAAAAAAGGTAGCCGAACAGATAAAAAATATAGCCGTTTAACTAATGCATGCTAAAAATGGCTAAACGGTATCTGGTCCTGAAGGCTCAAAATGACCCGGTCCTGAACTAAATGAGACGTCTAACTTATTTTTTTCGGTGAATAATCTCGATTTCACAATTATTCTTTTTAAAATTATGTTTGGGAAGACAGTTTTCTAAATTTAATAAATGCACATAGACACTTATGTTACAAAACCTAAAAAAATTCCTATAACTTAAAATATTATATTTCATGTATTTTTTAACTTTCTTCTATTCCAAAACCAATAGTCACAGAAGAGTTGACATACGACAATAATAATAAAATAGCTCATCAAGCAAATTGTGTCTTTGTATTTGGATTAAACAATGACAAAAATTATCCCCCAAAGCACAATAGCCATAAAATATACATGACTGACATTGTTTAATCTTGAAAACACAATATAAATCAGGTAATTTTATCGGTTTTTCAGCTCATGTGATCGTGTATTTGGTGACCATTGTCTTGATCGCACTGGATACTTGACACACTTAAAAGAGAGTTTTTAACCGTGTTGAAAAATGATGACCACTGGAGCAATCATTACACTGACCACTACAATCTGTAATTAATTAACCATTTGTATACCATTACCACCAGTTTCCCCATTGCACAGTTGGTATTGTAAATGCTATGTATTAATCTATTTATTATTTAATAAATTTATTTATTCTAACATGAATCAATAAAGGCCCATTCACATGATATTTGTGCTATCCGCCGGGTGTATACATTTTTTTAAATAAAATCGTAGACCATTGTGTACCATTTTCTGTTTATGTCTGTGTTTTTTATAGCGTGTATGTTTAGCTTGTACGTTTCTGTCCGCTTTTTACGTAAAAAAAAGTATACTTTTTTTGTTAAAAGCGAACACTGGTGGGCCAGTCCGACCCTGCAAACATAGACCAAACGGATGCTATTTTGGTCTACGTTTGACCCATTATAGTCTATGTATACACCGAGCTATATGTTTCAATAAATTTTTAGTCTGTAAAAACGTATACGCTCGGCGGATAGCACAAACGCAATGTGAATGGGGCCTAAGTTGGATCTTTTATCCAAAATGAAAACTTGACTTTGCTGAGAGCTCTTCTTTGTTCTATCACTATGTCCTGTAATTTTTCTTCCTACATCAGCAAGTTCTGCTCCTTCTTCCTTTTATAGCTGGATCCTAGAAGAAGTAAGTTACGGTAGCCATGTTCAGCTGCTTCGGAGCTACAGTATGGATTTCTGGTCTTACTGACACCTCACATAGTTGGAATAAATCATGCCTGTTCTCTCCTCCCTCTACTCTTTCCTTCCCATTTCCTCCCTTTATGGCACTATCTGTCAGCCTTTGCAGTCAAGTGAATGGACCATGCTGCATAAGAGTGAAAAGCTGTTAAAAAAATTACATAAAACATTTTTATTTAAAAAAATCTAGTCACGGAATAGTTAATAGCTACATACTACCACCTCTTCATTGGGGAGAGGGAGACAAAGCGCTGTGGGACACGTTTCGCCTGATTTACGACACAACCAAGGATCAGGTATGTAGAAATTCAACATGCCTAAATCCTCGTTTCCCCCAAGCCCAAAGGACACATCTTTTCCCATATAGAAGTCTATGGTTACGGTAAAGCATATGTCTGGATACTTTTAGAAAATGTGCCTTGTACTATTTCCACTGAAAAATGTGTTATGCATGTGAAATGTGTACATAGTTTTTATATGTGTTTTACTGTATAGTTGTATTTTTTTTACCGATTGAAGTAAGATGTTCTATTTTTCTCACATGAAAAAAAAACTTTACATCTAGAGCATGCTGCATTAAAAAAAATATGCACCTTCAGTACAAAACTGCAGGATGCAGTGTAAACGACCAAAACCTACCCTGAAAAGTGAATCTCACAGTTGATATCGTGGGACTATGTTTTTTCAAATGTAACAATGCATTGTGAAACATTTTTAAAAAAGGAAACAAAATATGAATGCTTTTCATTCAATATGTCCACCTAGTGTTCTGGAAATGGTAATCTTATTACTAAGGAAAAGACACACAAAGGTGTGCAGAAAGGGATTATATAAGGCACAAAGTAACTGCTATTGTCCAATTTTGCATAGCCACTCTGGTGGGAAATGTTATTTGGAAACTGCTGAGATGTTACAACATTTTTTTCTCCTGTTGAAAACTTAATCTGAACAATTTCCCTATTCAAATTGTACTGCTCCTTATTCTATATTTATTAATAAAACATTTTTGTAATAATAATTTATATTCTCAGTTATTGGTTATACATTAGGGTGTTACAGCACCTCTGTCTTATTATTAGGCATTCGTCAGAACTACAAAGTTGTTCCATCAGAATTTATTTAAAAATGAAATAATAATTAATGCAGCAATAAGTGATAGCGAAAAGTATAGACTGAACAGTGCTAAAATAACCTTGACTTCAAGATCTGAGTAATCGGATACTGACTGGTTGATGACACAAAATGATGTAGAATACTTGTATTACAGAAAACTTTGACAAGCTCTAATGTGGTCTTCATCATTGTGGCCAGTTAAATGGCAAATGCAATGTTGATAAATGCATAGGTAAATATGTATGCCACGGTTATTGTATGGCTGCCTAATACTTAAGTGGAAAATAATTAGGGAAACATACCAAGAAAAGGGTGTACTAGTTAACTATACACAGCATTCAAGGTCTAGCAGCAGCTGCAAAAGCTAGCAAAATTTATGTTGCCTGAAAAGTGAGATAAAAATCATGATTTGAGTATGATATTACTTTTATATAAATCGCTTGTAAAGTTCTGCCTATAATATGGGAATAAAAGCTGTTCAACAGGATTAACGAAAGGGAGGAGAAAGGGGTTCTTTACAGTAAGAGATGGTAAACTTTGGAATGCAAGTCATAGTAATGGCAAAATTAATAATCAAATTGAAAAAGACTGTTAGCATTAATAGTTATAATGAAACAGAGGGGTTCAGGGAATTTATCTAGTTTTTATGAGGAAAATTTTTCCTTAAACGACAATTTGTTCTGATTTCCAATCAACCAAAGTAAGGTTGAAGTTTATTTACAATTGTAGTTTATTAACCTACGTAATTATGTCAGGCCAGTTTCAGATGTTGAAAATACATTCCTATTTTAACATCCATATTACATCTCCAGCACTTGTGTTTCCCTTAACCCCTCCCCCCTCCCCGCCAAATACACACCAACACACACTACTACTAAATTCTCTTAATCAAGTTTAGCTCACCATAGGGTTCTATGGTGATCTAGATTTTGTTCTGTAAAACCTCTGGAGGTTTTGAGTGCTGCGACCATATTACAGATGATAAATGTGGCTGTACGATGCCCATCTGAAACCACTCTAACTGTAATAGAATGTCCTCCTCAAAGACAATTTTTTTTATATTAGGGCCAGAAAGTAGGCATAATTGACAGATTATGTACCACTTACCTTATATGTGCCTTTTATGTTGATTTTTTTTTTCTTATTTGGCAAAAAAAAAAAAAGTGCATTCAATATCTTTAACTGTCAATCAACATCTTGACATATTGTTATAGATATTTATCATGACTTACTAAATCAATGAACTGTCATGAGCAGAAAATAATGCTAAAACGAATGCTAAATAATGTGATTATACCATGTTGAAGCCCTGAATGGAGAGAACAGTTCATCATATTTGCCTTGGGTGCCAAAATATCACTTGTACATATACAAGTGAGCAAATATTTTATTCTCATATAAAGGTCCGCTTCTCTTTTTTCATGAAGTTTCCACAATGGTTACACGTTACATTGAGGTGATTGCTGATGTAATCTTTGATGTAAAAATAACTTTTAACTATCCCATATTCCCAGTTTTATAATTAATGAGGAACCCAACCAGTAAGTAATAATCATTAAGACATGAAAGATACTTTCTTGTGAATTATAGGTATACTTTCTAGTGCCATTTTAGAGAGCTTAAACATAATGAAGTGTGAGTTCTTAAAAAAATGAAAGAAAGTAATACAGTCCCTGCTGGTTGTCTTTTAAGGAGTTGGAGAGGCAGCTGCATTCAGAAGGTTTCTTCAGTATTTGCTCACATTACATAAGTCGAGCTGGTTCACACCATCTCGGAGTATTGACTCTGCTTCATGCTTTCTGAAGTTTCCATTTTTGGCAACACTGTACAAAGCCACAAATTGTAGGCCATTAATTTTCTGTTAAGATAGACATTTTCTAATGAAACGGTTTAATTAGATATTTCAAGACGGAGTCGGATTTCAGCATCGGAAAATGGTAAAATGCTTAACTGAACAGTTAAGAAACCACAAAATCTTCAGCAGAATCCACAACGTGTAGCTTGACATTGCATCATCTTTACACATTCCTTAGAATATATAAAATATACCCTGTGTTAATTATACATACCGTATTTTAACGAGAGAATGATGCAAGAGAATATACTGAAACATGGTTATGTAATGGTATTATATAGTACAAGTCTTAATACCACTGGTCTCAAATCTTTGAAATTTCACCTTCCCGGCAGTTCATCAATGAAGAAGTTTTTTTTTATTATGAAGCCACATTTGCCACATACACATAACAGAAGCAGAAATCCAGATCCATTTTCCATCATTAACTTACACGCGGTAAATATGGATCCGTAATAGAAAAGTCACCCATCGGCTAAATACCAAAAAGGGAAATTTTCAAACATTCACTCATGTCTACTCATACTGTCAGGGATCATTACCATGTATATTGTTTGCAAAAATATTATCCTCGCATATATGTATGTATATATCAGTATATTACACAAAGAACTGGAATCTAACAAAATGGAGAATATATCAGGGGCACGCCTATGGAGACACCGCCCCTGGAATGAAAGAGGAGTGTACAGATGGACTCACAGCTGAGGAGCCAATGGGGCATAAGCACGTCCCACATGTCTAGGGAGGAGTTTTGTGTTTCTTTTATTTGTTCAATAAAAAGTTTCAGTTCACTTCCTACTTGACTGAGGGAAAGATGTGTACCAACACTTGTCTGTCTGGTGTACTTTTTTCCATGCATGCTTTCAGTTTTCAATTTACAGAGGTGGTTATTCGGTGTGAGATAACAGGGAAAAAAGGAAGTTTTACCCTGTCAATAACATAAAGAGCTTGCACTCTAATTTTCCCATTTTATTTTCCCTTTGGTTTTATTTATCTATCTATGTATTAATCTTTCTATTTATCTGTCTGCCTATCTGTCTGTCTATCTATATAGATATATAAAGTATGAGAAAGGCACTGTATATATAATACACATCAGGGTGCTAGAAAACGGATTTGTGATCCCTAATGCTTTTCAACTATACGAGAGAAACAAAGAATAGGAGAAACAAAGAACTTGCATGAGAAAATGTATTGAGCCATGTTGAGCAACATTTCAGCCCTCTTGTTGGGGCTTTTTTCAAGCCATTCAAATATAGTAGAATTCATTTGTTAGTGGCACTCTTCTGTAGCTAATAAAGGTGGTCAGAAGCGAGGGACCACAGGACCTACATTTTTCCGGTAGAGGACCCGCATCAATCAGGCATTTATGGCATATCCTGTGAAACATGGAAATAACCCATTAAGTTTAAGAGTCCTCAATACTTTCTTCAAGGCTCTATGACACTGTATGAAACCTAAATCGAAGACATCAAATATTGTGGTACATTTGGAGCAGGAAATCTCCGCACAGGTATATACTGTACTAACCATGAGGATGAAGGACAAGGCGGTATTTGCCGCATGGCAACTAAGGGTGGATGCCTTCGACAGCAGAAATCAGGGGACAGCACTATAATCAGTGGTTTTTGCCACTACTATGCTCAGTCAAGTGCTTAAGAAAGTGCTGGAGGAGAAGGGGAGGTTTTCATATGAGCAAGTGGATGGAAGCATTGCATATCACAACCAACCAGCAGCTGTGCTGTTATGATGAGTAATATTGTTACCAATTGATCCAGGGACCCATGTGTAGTGCATACGGTACACAAGGAAAACTCAACATCACTGCACAGAAGCTGCTTCTGCCTCTCCCCCTTTCCCGTGCCCCCTCCTACCAGCACTGCAACCCTGCGCTCATCTTTAAGTACATAGGTAAAGTGCCAGTAGTTGTGCATGTGTAAATCAGTATATATGTGTTTATTCCAAATTATGTCAGTATGTATGTACTAAGTGTGTATGCATAAACCAGTTTAAGACTGAAATTATGGCAATCAGAATAAATCTTCCGATCAATGTCCCATCTCCAGAATCAAGTACCCATAACTTGTAATATTATAATTTCAAGAAAAGTGTCCAGGCCATCTTGAGCTTGTTCAAAGGATCAACCATTGCAACATCTTGTGGCAACGAGATCCATAGTCTCACTGCTATCACAGTAAAGAAGCTCCATCTATGATGATGGTGAAACTGTCTTTCCCCTAGACGCAGAGAATGCCCGCCTGTCATGGTTACATTCCTCGGTGCAAAAAGATCATTATAAAGATCTCTGTACTGTCTAGTTATATATTTGTACATTGTAATTAGATTGCCCCTAAACTGTATTTTTTATAAATGGAACAACGTTTGATAACCTTTCTTAGTACTGCAATCCACCCATTCCCATAATTATCTTGGTCGCTCTTCTTTGCACCAGCACAAGTTCAGCTCTGTCCTTCTCATGTACAGGTGCCCAAATTGTACACAATATTCCATGTTTGGTCTGACTAGTGATTTGTATACAGGCAAAACTATGTTCTTGTCATGAGCATCTATGCCTCCTTTGATGCATCCCATGATTTATTTGCCTTGGCAGCAGCTGTGTGGCACTGGTTGCTAAAGTTACGTTTACTGTCCACCAATATCTCCAATATCTCCTTTTTCAGTGGCAGTTTTACCCAGTGTTTTACCATTTAATACATAATTGTTGGATTTGTTTCCTCGGCCGAAGTGCATAACCTTACATTTATTCACATTAAACTTCATTTGCCTTTTCTCTTTCCATGCTTTCAGCTTCCTAAAATCTCTTTGTAATATTATATTATCCTTCTCTGTGTTGATTATTTTACAGAGCTTAGTATCGTCTGCAAATACTGAAATTATACTATGTAGCCCTTTACAAGGTCATTGATAAACATCAGAAGATGCCGCAATACTGACCCCTGTGGAACCCCACTGGTAACTGTGACCCACTCTCACTAAGCCAATAGGTAATTCATTTACATATATTTTCCCCCAGTCCCAGCATTCTCATTTTATATACCAAATTTTTATGCGGCACAGTATCAAACGACTTTGAAAAGTTCAGATATACAACATACACAGCCTCACCCAGGACCAGTCTAGAAGTTACCTCCTCATAGAAGCTAAGCAGATTAGTCTGACTGGACTGATTCCTCATAAACCCATGATGATTGTGTTATCAGATTATTTTCATTAGGATACTCCAGGGTCACATCTCTTAAAAAACCTTCAAATATTTTACCACAAAAAAAGTTAAAGGGGTTATCCAAAAGTTTAAAACTGCTGGCCTATATTTAGGATAGGCCATCGATATTAGACCGGTGAGTTCCGACTCTCGGCACCCCCGACGATCAGCTGTTTGAAGAGGCCATGGCACTCATACGAGCACTGCTGTCTCTTTATTGTTTACATCGGTTTCAATCTGGTTCATACTTGCACATGCCATTACTTTGATGGTATTGCAGTGTTGTTCCATTCATTTGAATAGGACATCGCTGCATTAACATGAACAGCCGCTACGAAGATAATGGCATGTGCAAGTACAAACATCTTAAGTATGATCTTTATTGGCACATGTGTAGCCACACCATCTTTCCTACTAAGCCACGCACCCTTGTCCAGGGAGTCGAAAAAAGTGTCTACAACACTTTAAAAAGTTGGCGCATAGAAGGTTTGCCTGAATTCTGGCTCAATTTTAATGTTTCCTAAGACTTTAGTATAAAAAAAGTAACTAGAAATCTAGTTTGTCTGAGTCGGGGTTCTGACACTTTTTACGTCAATAAAAGCGCGATCTGCCCTTTTCCAGCCATCAAAAATACTGGAACCGTAAATGTGACCAGAGCTTAATGTTAGCCCTCTTCTCCACAAAACTCTTTTTCTTTGGGAGGGAAATTTTTTATTCTATATTGCTTTTTTGTACAGATTAAATGGATTTTAATAAAAGTTGATCAAATTAAAAAAACAACAATACTCACCTGTTTAATCCCCGGTTGCTACAGCACCGATCTTTGATGGTCCCTGCGGGTCTTTGGTGAACTTCCTGCAGTGCTGTACATACATGGGACCGCTGTAGCCAATCATTGGCCTCAGTGTTCCCGTGCCATATTTTCTACCATCACTGCTGAGGGAAGTATACAAAAACTGGCAGGGACCATTATGGTGCTGGTGCCTCAGGAGATTGAACAGGTGAATTTAGTTTTTTTTATTTATCAAGTTTTAAATCCCGGACAACCCCTTTAATATGTTATAAGAATTAGTGACTTATTTCAACTGTTTGAATGTACTGTACAGTAGAAAAATTCTCACTTACTGTCACGGCGCGCGGTGTGAACTCACTGTGCCGTACCGCGTAGCGAGATAGTAGCTGGCCAACTAGGTACAAAACAATGTCTATAGTCCAGAAAGTATACCTGAGGCAATGTAGACAGTAACGATGACACAACTTGACTTTCACTGTAGATGGCACAGTAGATGCAGTGGAAGACAGGACTTGACTCTCACTGTAGATGGCACAGTAGCACGGGATACAGGGTACAGGCAGCAGGAACGGGTAACACTGGGTACTGGAAAACACTGGGAGACCATTTGCAAGACAAACTTTAGGTATACAACAATGCTCAGGCAAGGATCAAGTGGGCAGAGCCCTTTTTATGGTCCAGCAGCATTCTGGGCTAATTACTGATTAATAAAAACTGGGCGCATACTGGCCCTTTAAGGCCGTGCACGCGTGGGTGCCCTTCGGGAAACAGTCCCAGAACCCGGAAGTGAGTGCCGGCGTCTCCCTGGAGGGAGATGCCGCCGAGAATACAGTCCATGGCCGGGGCTGTCATAGGGTAAGTCTGAACGACGGCCGTCGGCCATAGACGTTACACTTAAATGCTGTGTTCAACATTTATGAACTGCTTTAGACACTTTTTTTTGACACCCTTAGCAAAGAAAGTGGTTTAGCAGGAAATGGGATGTCATCTATTGGGAAGGGGCGTGGTTTAAAGGGGACACTTTACAGCAAAAAGTACACAAGAAAAATTTTGGCCACAAAAAACTGTCAGAAACAAATCCAATTAATAGGTGGTATAAGGAAGATAAATGTGTCTAACAAGTCTAGCTAGATGCGCCAAATTTATCAAACAGCATGCGCCATTTAAATTTAGCTAATTTTCTGACTAACTTGTCTAAGCTTACGTTGTCTAAAACTTAGACAGTATTAGCATAATTTTATCAGAAATATCTGCTAAGAACTGGATAAGGTGTATGATAGCAAGTATAACTATGAAAACTCCTAATAGCTTTATTGGCACATGACCATTTTTTAATATGTCTTATATAAAATTTTCTTTTTTTCTTATTGTACCCTCAGTTTTCTGTTTGGTATCAAAAGATTAAGTACCTGTCTTTTCAGAATGATTTTATCATTAAAATTGTCCTAGATTATTATATTTACAGAATGAAAATAGCAAATGGCTGTTAATTATTCCTAATAATTACAGGTTTTTTTGAGCAGATAAATATTAAAACATTTGTATATTTAAATAACTATAAATCATTCCAAGTGCTAATAGTTTGTAACTAGTTGTTTTATATATTGTATATTTTGAGTCACTATTAATATATTTTTTTTATGATCATTGTAATGTTGTATCAACACAATTGGATGTTTGTCAACTAGTAAAACTTAAATATCACATGACAAGTGAGGCCCAAATGTTTTCGTATAATTATTAATTTTATCATTTATCAGTTGTTAATTTCTTGCCTGGGAATCTATATCCTAATCAAGCCTAGCTGCAAGCACAAATCGTTTGGCAGGAGTCAAATAAGATATGCAAAATAGGCTTATGACCTTTGAATCTTAAGACCAAACATTAAACATTATACACTAGCTTTTATGAAATATTATATATAATTATAGGCAGAAAAATTTAATTTTAACAGTATATTTCACATGCCCAATATTATTAATACCATACATGTTCTTTGTTTATTATAAATATGTAATCCCTGTTTATGAGATTTTAACTATGATTGTTATTGTTTCAGACAATTCATTTAAACTAGAAAATACCTCTGTCTAGCAACAGAATCATTTCCTTTTAGGAAAACAAGACAATGTTCTGACTATTTTTAGATGTGCTGGTTATTGTCCTTAAAAAAATTGTGTAGTTTACACTGCCACCAGGTGGGTGAAATAAGAAATACAGGTTTACAGAATTTTTATTTTTTTTCATGGAAAGGACCAAGTAAAAAGTTATAAGAATTTAGCTCTTAGAAAAAAAATTCCCTTTTTGGTTCTCTTTTTATTCTCAAATTATTAATTTGAAATAATATTTGCCTCATTTTTGGAAAATATTAAATATATAACTAGGTGACCGCTACTTTTATTATAATGTTTTTAAAGCAGAACTAAATAACTAATTTTAAAATAATGTCAGTAGATATCCCTCAGCAATAAAAAAAACCATGAGAATCATTGTTTTTTGATGTAAGAAACTATTGCATTTTTTAAATATTATAGTATAATATTAGCATAATCACTTATCATAAAATAGAATAATCATTCATTAGTTTAAAGACTTAAAATACATGCTGGTAGCAAAAAGCAATAGACAAGTTGGACTTTAAAAGACAATAAATATATATATGTGAACAACCAATATACAGTATATATAAGAAAAGCTATGCAGGAAGGATCGGAGTTGGCTAAGTAAAAGAGCTGTCCAAAATTCTCATCAAGACACAGAAAAAAAAATAAAAAATAAAATATATATATATATATACACACACACTTAGCCACTCTGACGACCCAATGAGTTCACAAACATACTGTAAGTCCAATCCACCTGAGAGTAAACTCCTTCTTTTCCCTTCTCCACCTTGAGGAAAGGCAATAGTACAATATACCAGCACAATAGATGTAAGCTGGATGTTTGAAGATTTGCTGACATCAGTAGTTATTCCGCCATCTCAGGCTCCTTTATGATATTCAAAATGAGCCTACTACATGAAAGAACGGCAATAGAATAGTCCTGCCAGTAAATTGTAAAAATGTAAGGTTTATTTATACTCACAAACAAAAGTTTTAAAACAGCATGTAGTAAGAAAACATGGCATGCCAATTCAGCCCGACCCTGGGTTTTTGCCATATCGGCTTTTTCCTGGGCATGCAGTTGGACTTTTTCACTACTGATTCTATTGTTTTGGCCAAAATATATGGCGCCAGGGAGGTTTTGGAAGAGATTTCACAATATGACATAAAATCTCTCAGTGTGATATGTACTGTTCCTGATCACCAGATGTACTAGATAGCTGTGCATACACAGTCCATTTATTAATAAAGACCTAAAAATAGAGTTAATACCACACTACTACTAATAAAAAGTATAAATTTTATTGATTACAAAACATAAAATACACATATTAAAATCAAAAATAATCAAAGATGATTGCCACAGTGTGAAAAATATGGGCCCGACAACGACTAATCTTGGACAAAATGTGAATGTCTACAAGATATATGTCATAGAATATCATATATGAAGCTAGAGTAACTACAGAAATGGGATAGAGCGAAGAGCCTTCGTCTCTCAGCTGAAAGACGCGTTGGGTGTGACGCCAGACAGCCAATCATTCACCTATGGGTAAGCTGCTATTATACAGGGTGGGCCATTTATATGGATAAACCTAAATCAAATGGGAATGGTTGGTGATATTAACTTCCTGTTTGTGGCACATTAGTATATGGGAGGGGGGAAACTTTTCAAGCTGGGTGTTGACCATGGCGGCCATTTTGAAGTCAGCCATTTTGTATCCAACTTTAGTTTTTTCAATGGGAAGAGGGTCATGTGACACATAAAACTTATCGAGAATTTCACAAGAAAAACAATGGTGTGCTTGGTTTTAACGTTACTTTATTATTTCATGAGTTATTTACAAGTTTCTGACCACTTATAAAATGTGTTCAAAGTGCTGCCCATAGTGTTGGATTGTCAATGCAACCCTCTTCTCCCACTCTTCACACACTGATAGCAACACCGCAGAAGAAATGCCTCCTGATCTGACCCCCTTAGACTTTTATCTTTGGGGTCATCTGAAGGCAATTGTCTATGCTGTGAAGATACGAGATGTGTAGCAACTGAAACTACGGATACTGGAAGCCTGTGCTAGCATTTCTTCTGCGGTGTTGCTATCAGTGTGTGAAGAGTGGGAGAAGAGGGTTGCATTGACAATCCAACACAATGGGCAGCACTTTGAACACATTTTATAAGTGGTCAGAAACTTGTAAATAACTCATGAAAGAATAAAGTAACGTTAAAACCAATCACACCATTGTTTTTCTTGTGAAATTCTCGATAAGTTTGATGTGTCACATGACCCTCTTCCCATTAAAAAAACTAAAGTTGGATACAAAATGGCCGACTTCAAAATGGCCGCCATGGTCAACAACCAGCTTGAAAAGTTTCCCCCCTCCCATATACTAATGTGCCACAAAGAGGAAGTTAATATCACCAACCATTCCTATTTTATTTAGGTGTATCTATATAAATGGCCCACCCTGTACATTAATATGTATTACTATTGACAATGGATCTGGTGGGCCAAGCGGACCATATTCCTTACCATCTCCATCACTTGACACAAGCTAACATGCTGACAATTTACCATTAACTTTGTATTGCCATCCATTATTTTAGATCTTAGGTGTGTTGTGATTTATTAAAAATATTTTATTGTCTATAACTTATATTTTATATAGAAATACTAGCAAGCATAGAGTAAGTGGACTACTGTATGATGTTTGGTTATCACTTCCATTCCCTCCATTGAGTACAAGGACAGCAGAATTGTTATAAAGGTTCATGATAATCCTTTATCATTAACCGCCTCCTCATATATCTCTGCACTGTACATTTGTTATAAAACCAGTATTGATGACACTGAAGGATAAGGTGCCAATGAGGCCATTATGGCTTAAAGGAGTTTTCCCACGAGGGACATTTATGACATATCCACAGGATATGTCATAAATGTAAGATAGATGCGGGTCCCAATTTTTGGGGGCAGTATTAGATATAAGCAAGACAATGAGTGACATCACGTCATTACGTCTGTCTCAGAAGGCATCAGCGCACCAGCAACACCAGGATTAATAATATTAAAGAAGATTTCCTACAAGCACCAAGATTTAAATTTAAATCTATTTATTTGAAAAAATATTGTAACTTGGACACAAACTGAAGCATAATGCCGCTGTATTAACAATACGTCAATATTTGGTGCCACTATTAGATATATACAGAACAATAAGTGATGTCACGTGAATGACGTCTGTATCAGAACTAGGATTTTAATTTTAATTTATCTGAAAAAAAATGTTCACTTCAACACAGACTTAACCCCTTAACTACGAGCGACAGGATATATCCATCACAAGCAGGTGCTAGTTCCTGCATAGCGACAGATATATTAGTCGCTCTGATCTGGTGGGTACTGCCAGTGTACCCACGAGATCAGCAGCAGGAGCACAGCTTTTATACACAGCCTGGCTCCTGCCCCAACTGCCGGAATCGAAGCGCTCTCAGATTCCGGCAGTTTAACCGATTAGATGCCGCTTTCAATAGCAACAGCGGCATCTAATGTGTCTGACAGTGGGAGGGAGCTCCCTCTGCACCCCATCAGCAGCCCCGCAATGATCAATTTCCATGGCAGTCGGGGGCCAAACAAACGCCCCCAGGTCTACCGTCAGCAACTGCCTAGAGGCATGGCCTAATAGCTTGCCTGTCCATTTTACACGGACAGGCAATAATGCTTTGGTATACTATATAAAGTTTATGAAAAAAAATTAATAAAAAGATTATAGTAAAAATAAAATAAAAATTTTTTTCCCAAAAAAGTGGTTTTATTTAGTAAAAGTATAAAAATAAATAAATAACACATACGCATATATGGTATCCCCGCGATCGTAATGACTCAAACAATAAAGTTAACACATTAATTAAACCGCCGGATGAACGGTATGCAAAAAAGAACGGCAAAATTCTTTTTTTTCTCCTATTTCCCCATAAAAAATAAAATAAAAATGTATCAATAAGTCCCATGTACCCCAAAATACTACGAATGAAAACTACACCTTGTTCCGCAAAAAAAAAGCCCACATATAGCTACATAGATGGAAAAATAAAAAACTTACGGCTCTTGGAATGCGGCAATGCAAAAACTAATTTAAAAAAATGTAATGTTTTTAGTTTGCAAACGCGGGAAAATATATAAAACCTTTACATATTTGGTATCCCCGTAGTCATGCCGATCCATAAAATAAAGGTAACATGTCATTTATGATGCATAGTGAACGGCGTAAATTTATAACACGAAAATCAATGATGGAATAGCTGTTTATTTTCAATTCTTTCCTAAAGTAAAGTTAATAAAAGTTAATCAACATATTATATTCACCCAAAAATGGTGCAATTGAAAAATACAACTCGTCCAGCAAAAAACAAGCCCTTAGAATGCGACAGTGAAAAAACAAAAAATAATCCTTGGTCATTAATGCGCAAAAACGCGTGGTCATTGAGGGGTTAAAGGGGTTTTATCATGAGAGACATTTATGACATATCTACAAGATAGTTTATAAATGTTAGATAGATGAGAGTCCCATTTCTGGGACCGGCACCTCTCTCTAGAACGGGGCCCCCGTTTAGCTTTTTGTGCTTACGCTGACTCCCGGACACTTCCTGATTATATGGTCTGGAGTTACGGAAACAGCATAACATTACGCTGTTTCCGTAACACCCATAGTAGTGAATGGCAGTTATGGAAGCAGCGTAACATGCGAGCTATGCTGTTTCCGTAACAACCATTCAGTTCTATGGGGCTTACGGAAACAGCGTAGCTCAGCGAGCTACGCTGTTTTCTTCTTCATGGTCGGAAATCAGTCGGAACACAAAGAGGTAGAACAGGGTTTATGGGCCCCGTTCTAGAGATAAGTGCGGGTCCCAGTGTTGGGGCCTGCATCTATCTGACATTCATGACATATCCTTTGGATATAAATGTCCCTCGTGGGAAAACCCCTTTAACCCATACCCGCACAAGTAAGTAACTGTACGTCGTTGCGGGAGGTTACTTCCCACACGAGGACGTACAGTTACTGAGTTTTTTACGGTGCACACTGTTGGCGACAGTGTGCACTGGGAACCTGGAGGTCAGCTGTCGCCGACAGCTGACACTCCACTCTTGCCGACCAGCGGTCCTTTGCCGATGATTTCGGTGATTTAACTCCTTAAATCGCCTAATTTTAGGGGTTTCTAGCATATCGGCAGACCCCGGTCCGAAAACGCGGAGCTTGCCGATAGTTAGTATGGCAAACGGAAGCCAAACCATAGCTTCTGTGTCTGCCATGGACGGAAGCCCATCAGGACCAACTTTCGGCTGGTCCTAATAGGCTTCCTGTCAGAGTGACAGGATGTCACTGTGTCGTTCCCGATGCACACTGTCGGCGACAATGTGTGCATCGGGAACTGGGAGATCAGCTGTCCCCGACAGCTGACATTCCGGTGTTGCCAATCAGCAGCTCATCGCCGCTGATTTCCGCAATTAACCCGATAAATGTGGTGCTCGATTGCGATCACCACATTTAGGAGGTTTGTAGCACATCAGCAGCCCCCATGCAATTGTGGGGGCTGCTGATGCTTGTGATGGCATCCGGAAGCCAGACAACGGAATCCGGGTCTGCCATGTATGGAAGCCTATGAGGACCAGCCTCTGGCTGGCCCTCGTAGACTTACTGTCAGAGTGAATGTGACGTCACACTAACAGTTGGAATACGTTACACTACCTAGGTAGTGTAATGTATTCTAGCAGCGATCAGTGCTGCAGGTAAAAAAAATAAAGTGTAAAAAGTAAAAAAAGTTAATAAAAATGTTTTATAAAAGTGTAAAAATAAGTTTTTGTTTTCCTATAATAAGTCATTTATTATAGGGAAAAAATGAAACTGTTAAAAAGAAAGTACACATATTTGGTATCACCGTGTTCGTAAAGACCCAATCTATGTAACTATAATGTTATTTTTTACGCACGGTCAACGCCGCAAACAAAATAAACGGTAAACTATGTCAGCATCGCTATTTTTTGGTCACCATCCCTCCAAAGATATAGAATAAAAAGTGATCAAAAAGTCGCATTTACCCCAAAATATTACCAATAAAAACTACAGCCCGTCCCGCAAAAAACAAGACCTCCCACAGCTTTTTTGACAAAAAAATAAAAAAGTTACGGCTCAGAATATGGTGTCTCAGAAAATAAATTATTTTATAGAAACTTAATTTTATTGTGCAAACGCTGCAAAACTTAAAAAAAACTATACACATATGGTATCGCCGTAATCGTACCGATCGGCAGAATAAAGTAAAACGTAATTTATTGCGCACGGTGAACGCTGTAAGAAATAAAGAATTTAAAGACCCAAAATCGCTTTTTTTTGGTCACCTTAGCTTTAAAAAAGATCCTGTGGGGTCAAAATGCTCACTATACACCTAGAAAAATTCCTTGAGGGGTGTAGTTTCCAAAATAGGGTCACTTTTGGGGGGTTTCCACTGTTTTGGTCTCTCCGGGGCATTGCAAACCCGACATGGCACTGAAAACCAATCCAGCAAAATCTGCGCTCCAAAATCCAAAAGGCGCTCCTTCGCTCGTGAGCCCTGCTGTGGGTCCAAACATCAGTTTATGACCACATATGGGGTATTGGCGTAATCGGGAGAAATTGCTTTACAAATGTTGGGGTGCTTTTTCTCCTTTATTTCTTGTAAAAATGAAAAAATTCTATGTTTCCAAAGAAACAAAGGTGATTTTCATCTTCACAGACTAATTCCACTAAATTCTGCAAAAAAAACTGTGGGGTCAAAATGCTAACTATACCCCTAGAAAAATGCCTTGAGGGGTGTAGTTTCCAAAATGGGGTCACTTTTGGGGGTTTCGACTGTTTAGGTACAACAAGACCTCTTCAAACCTGACATGGTGCCTAAAATATATTCCTAAAAAAAGGAGGCCCCAAAATCCACTAGGTGGTCCTTTGCTTCTGAGGCCGGTGTTTCAGTCCATTAGGAAACTAGGGCCTCATGTGGGATATTTCTAAAATCTGCAGAATCTGGGCAATAAATATTGAGTTGCGTTTCTCTGGTAAAACCTTCTGTGTTACAGTCTTTTTTTATTACAAATGAATTTCAGCAAAAAAAATTACATTTGTACATTTCACCTTTACATTGCCTTAATTCCTGTGAAACGCCTAAAGGGTTAAAATACTTTCTGAATGTGGTTTTGAATACCTTGAGGGGTGCAGTTTTCAAAATAGGGTGATTTATGGGGACTTTCTAATATAGAAGGCCCTCAAAGCCTCTTCAGAACTGAACTGGTCCCTAAAAAAAATGGCCTATTGAAATTTTCTTGAAAATATGAGAAATTGCTGCTAAAGTTCTAAGCTTTGTAACGTCCTAGAAAAATAAAAGGACATGAAAAAAAATGATGCACACATAAAGTAGACATATGGGGGATGTTAACTAGTAACTATTTTGGTATTACTATCTGTTTTACAAGCAAATACATTTAAATTTAGAAAAATGCTAATCAAAATATCTGCATGCTGAGATTGAAAGGGAGCATTATTTGTTTAGATGCTGAAAACCAGTACTGACCTAGTGCTGCTCACACAGCTGATAGACTTGTTACTCTGTAGGTTGGTGCCCTCAGGTCGGGGTGTAGATAAAGAGAGAAATTTGTCCTGCTGTTGTAATTAGCTCACACAGATTGCCTACACCGAAGTGGCCAAACTTTTTCATTATTCAATCTATTTTTTGTGAACTTTAAGTTAGGTGTTCTACTAGAGTAAGGGTATGTGCACACGACCTATTTTCAGACGTAATTCAGGCATTTTACGCCTCGAATTACGCCTGAAAAGACGGCTCCCTTACGTCTGCAAACATCTGGCCATTGCTTGCAAAAGGGTTTTACGATGTTCTGTTCAGACGAGGTGCAATTTTACGCATCGCTGTCAAAAGACAGCACATAAAAATACACCCGCGTCAAAGAAGTGCAGGACACTACTTGGGACGTTTTTAGAGCCGTTTTTCATTGACTCCAATGAAAAACAACTCCAATTACATCCGTAAAAGACGCCACGAAAAACTCGAGTACATGCAAAAACGTCTGAAATTCAGGAGCTGTTTTTGCCTGAAAACAGCTCTGTAATTTCAGACGTATTTTACGTTTGCGTGTGAACATACCCTAACAAGGACAGACACATGTGGCAAGCAAGAGGGAGTTTTCCCATTTCTGTGTTAAAGCTGACAAGAGAACAGCCTGGTGGCCATACATTAAAATCTACTGGTCTCCACTCTAAAAATCTACTAGTAGATCACGATATACTATTTGGCTAGCCTAGACTGATATATTTTAAAAATTGCACTTGTTACAGCTTTATTACGTAGGATGATTTTTTAGTTTCTAAAAGTACAGATCCACTGCAGCAACTTTAAAAGAATACTACAGGCCAGACACGATGTTATAGTGACATGTCAGAAGTTTTGATTGGTGGGGTTCCGAGTACTGAGACCCCCACCAATCCCTAAAACAAAGCGGCAGAAGTGCTCGTGTGAGCGCTGAGCTGCTTCACTTCTGTTCGACTTTTTATGGAAAGCCGATGTAAGGGAGTACGTGCCCATAGACCTTCTACAGACTAAAATTTTTACGTACACATTACAAAATCATTGCCTGTGCACTGTGCTAGAAATGACTCACCAATCACAGCCCCGCTTGTAGATTTCCCATGCTAACTTATCGAAGGAATACTGCAAGCGGGGCTGTGATTGGTGAGTTCGACTCACCACTCACTCCACCCCACCAACAATGCCACTACTGCCAGGGCCTGTTTTAGACAAAGTGTGGCCCTGGGCAAAGTTAAAAGTGGAGCCCCAAATGCTGAATTACTGTATCAATAATGCAGTCAATTCAGAAGTCGGTGTGCAGAGAACTGCATTGCTCATTTCTAGCATGCCTAGGAGTGTTGCAAGCCCCAAAGCAGTTGTGACCCCTCTGACACAAAAAAATTATCTATATACATTTACAGTTATTAAATCATACCACTATACCAGATTATTACCTGCATACTGTTACTGAAAACAACTCACTATTATAAGACCAATATTACCAATAATATCACAATATAAGGTCAAAATAATACAGCCATACAATAACCACAGTGACTGAATAATATCCCCATACTGTTACTGAATAAAAACCACTATACAAAGACCAATATATCCACCATATGGTGACAATATAGTGATAGATGCCAGTTATACATAGAAGCTCTGCAGACGATATAAGTGATTACAGCACATTTACATCCAGTGACTCACAGGTGATGTTTTCTCTGATTAGAGTTGTTTACTTTTCCTTTTATTCTCCATCTGGCCCAGACAACTGCGATGACTTATTCCAGCCACGACTCGTCTCTGCAGAATTTGACACACAAACATGTTGGTTTCTCACTTTTAGGGGGGATTCACACGAACGTGTATTCGGTCCGTGCGGGCCACGTGGTTTTCACGCGCCACGCACAGACCAATACAAGTCTATGGGGCAGTACAGACAGTCCGTGCTTTTTGCGCAGCGTTTGTCAGCTGCGAAAAAACACGACATGTTCAATATCTCCGCGTATTTCGCGCATCACGCACCCATTGAAGTCAATGGGTGCGTGAAAACCACGCAGGTCGCACGGAAGCACTTCCGTGCGAACCGACTGAAACAGCGCACCAGCTGTCAAAAGGATGAATGTAAACAGAAAAGCACCAAGTGCTTTTCTGTTTCCAAACATCCAAACGGAGTGTCTTTTTAGATGAGCGAACCCGGACAACCGAACCGAACTTCACCGGGTTCGGCCGAACTCGTTTTGGCCTAACTCGTTTTGGCCGAACCCGGCAAAAAAAATTCCGGTACGCGACGTCAGGAGATAGTCACTGTCCAGGGTGCTGAAAGAGTTAAACTGTTTCAGCACCATGGACAGTGACTTCCGATCCCAATATACATGAACCTGTAAAAAAAAAACGAAGTTCTCACTTACCGATAACTCCCGGCTTCTTCCTCCAGTCTGACCTCCCGGGATGACAATTCAGTCCAAGTGACAGCTCCAGCCAATCACAGGCCAAGCACAGGCTGCAGCGGTCACATGGACTGCCGCGTCATCCAGGGAGGTGGGGCCCGATGTCAAGAGAGGCGCGTCACCAAGGACGCGTCACCAAGGCAACGGCCGGGAAGTTCTCGGTAAGTACGAACTTTTTCTTTTTTTTTAACAGGTTGCTGTATATTGTGTTCGGCATTCACTGTCGAGGGTGCTGAAAGAGTTACTGCCGATCAGTTAGCTCTTTCAGCACCTTGGACAGTGACGGGCGTCGACTAGCCTCATCTCTATGATGGCGGCTGCGCGAAAATCACGCAGCCGCGCATCATACACGGATGACACACGCAGCTGTCAAATGGTTTTTGCGCGCGCAAAACGCTGCGTGGTTTGCGCGCGCAAAAACGCAACGTTCGTCTGAATCTGCCCTTACAGTACCCTCCCTACCTATACCCCATCCTCTAAACAAACTCATAATCCACAGTGCCCCAGATGGTAATAATGATCCCTTCGATCTGGAGACAATAAAAGTGCCCAATCAGTAACAGTTCCCCCTTTGTGCCCCACACAGTAATAATGTCCCCTTTGTGACCCTGTAAAAACCACCACATACAGCCCCCTGTAGATAGTATCACACACAACCCCATGTAAAAAGAGCCGCTCACAAAGTCCCCTGTAGAGTGTGCCACACAGCCCCCTTGTACGTAGTGCCTCACACCCTCTCTTGTAGATAGTGCCATATAGCTCACTCTTGTATATAGTACCACACAGCCTTCTTCCTTGTAGATATTGCCACACACAGCCCCCTTCCTTGTAGATAGTGCCACACAGCCCCCCTTGTAGATAGGCCAGACAGCCCCCCCCTTGTAGATAGTGCCACACAGCACCCCCTCTTGCAAATAGAGCCACACAGCACCCCTCTTGTAGATAGCACCACACAGCACCCTCTTTGTAGATAGTGTCACACAGATTCCCTTGTAGATAGTGCCACACACACCCTCTTGTAGATAGTGCCACACAGCCCCCCTTGCAGATAGTGCCACACAACCCCCCTTGTAAATAGTGCCACACTGCTCCCTTAAAGATAGTACCGCACAGCCCCCCTTGTAGATAGTGCCACACAGCCCCCCTTTGTACATAGTGCCACACAGGCCCCCCTTGTACATAGTAGCCTAACACTACCGCTACCACTCTCTGCTCTGCCTAACGTCACTCACATTTAGGAACAGAAGGATGGCAGACGGAGCCAAGTGAATGATGCAGCAGGGAGTGGACCAGTTCAGTCACCTGACCTCACAGCACTGACATGCAGTCAGGTGACTGGACTGGTTCACTCCTGACACTGACCTCACTCTGACGGTCATTCACTTGGCTCCCTCCGTCCTTCTCCTGCTCCTATATGCATTTGTCGTGGGCCGCGGCCTACTCTTCCCTTGTTTGCACTGCACATGCGCAGTGCAACGTTTTGGGGGATTAAGAATGAAGCCCGGACAGTGTTTTCTTATGCTCGACACTACGTTTTCTTTACAGACGGTTGGCAACCCTGCGTACGGCCGAGAAACATGTGGCAAAAAATGTGTGCAGTTTTACTACATATTGACAACGGTTCCCTAGCTGACACAGGTAAAGCTCATTAAAACCACAAAACCTGCTGCAATTTGTCTATAAAAATGGGCACTGTGCAAACTGTTTTATAATTACAAAAGAGATGTAGACCATGAATGTGACAGGGCACATTTCTGGCGTAGAAAGGTACCAAATGGCCTAATAGTCACGTGTCTGACACATTTACTATAATTTATGCCAGGAACTGGTATCAATTATAGAGGACATAAAACCAACTCCTGGCTGGCGTAGATTTCATTCAATGTCGCACAGACAGGTAAAAATTAAAATTAAATAAATTTGGAGGCGTGTGCCTCTTAATAAATTTGTCACAACTTAATCAGCTTGATTTTTAAGACTGGTGCAGACTTAATACAGCTCACCCGATGAGTTTTAACTTATCTTTATACTGTATTATATTTGATAAGAAGCCAATTTCTTTTATGTCGTTTTTAATTTATTACTTTTATTTCTGTAACCCAATCTGTTTCTGGATCATTTTCAAATTTTAATAATGTCCATTTTGATACTCCATTCTTCAAATTATTTATTATAGATTGCATTTCTAATTCCAAATGTTCCAGAGTCTTTTAACCTGCACTATTAACAGTTAGATTAATGTGTGAGCGTGTTCTTTATGGCCTCTGCTGGCTCTTGTGTTTGTAATGCTGGAATATATGTTTCTGTCCAATAAGTGGTGGGTTAGAATTTGCCCTGGAGTGTTACTTGTTTGTTTGTAAACTTGAAGAAATAAAAAATGGTATTATTGTAAAATAAAAATAAGGACATAAGATTATTTCCATAACTAATGATATAAGTAAAAATATACATAATAATAATAATGCACGATAAATATATTAATACCACACTAATAGTACATTTTATCCTAAATATAAACTGATACTAACCACATATGTAACATATAGGTAATAGTATTCAAAATAAAGACATTTAGAAACCACAGGCAGTTCAGAACTGATATTGTCAAACCACAAAACTAAATTTCAAGAATATTTTTCTAGTGATTTATTTCCATGCTTACTATCTAAAGAAATTAGAAAAAGAAAAACAATAACTCACAAATAAGGAATATAACTTTTTAAGTCAAAGAAATGATCACCTTTCTTCCAAGTTTTATATTTGTATTGTACTATATAAATTTCCTAAAACTCCCTGATATTTGTATACACTTTGTTTTCTACACAGTTTCCCCATTTGTTGGCCCTTGCAAAAAACAAAAAGTCCTTAAAGGGGTTTTCAGAGATCGGGGTGGTCTTCGTAAATCCCTTCACTTCACAGATACTTTTAAGGTATTGAAAAGGACTCATTCCAGCGCTGTGGCCCACCACCTGTCCTACCGCCAGGTCTCCAGGCAATGACATCCCATACATTGGGAAGTCACTCACATGACCATAACAGCCAATCATTACATGGCCCTGTACGCTGCTGGAATGAGTTCTTTTATAATATTGTAACATTTCGGATGTGAATGAAAGGGGTTTTTCAAACCCTTTTCCTCATCAATATCCAGAGAAGATGAGCGCAAGCACTCAAATGAGTTTGGATGCAGCAGTGGGCAAAGGAGTGGTTGGCATCAGACACTATGCCTTACTAAAGACTTAAATATATTCATTATTTCTATACATATAACCAAGATGAATTTGTTATTACGTTGTTTTTTTAGTCTTTCTTTTTCAGTACATTGTAAAGCAATAAATAAAGCGCTCATATACAAGTAAGGCTGTATATATAAATCTGGACGAAGAAGCCAGTACGGCAAAGTTACAGACAAAGGCTACTTGAGCTCGGTAGCTGTGCCATATGCCAAAATCAGCACGTGCTGTGTTGAGGAATATGGTGCATGCTACACCAGTTAATAACAATTAATACATATACCTCATAGTCTTTTATTGGCATCTTTGCATTATTTCACAGCAGAGAACACTTTGCCAAGCTTAACGTGTTCAAAGAATCGGAAAAAATAACCAGAAAAATCATCAATATAGACATATTAGAAATATGAATGTATACTCACTATAGGTTACACTTCTGACATAGAGAACCAGCTAGAATAATAAAATATGTCCTTACAGAGAAAAGAAAGTTTGAAACTCAATTTTCTAAAAAATAAAAAATGTTTTAATAAACACAGAACAGTTTATTCAAGATCTTATTGTCTATTAAAGGACAAAGTACATTTCATTTCAACAAAGGCAATTACGTGATTTGATTTCTGAAGAGCAAAATGCAATATAGAGTAATAAAGTGAAAACAATACAAAGTAAGAGCCAGGAATATTAAATTACCTAATCGTAACACATATAAACACAGAAGAATCACGCTTTATGTCTTATGCTGTGAGATACCAATCAATAATACGGTCACTTATGCCTCCTAAGTTTGATTGCTCAAATGAAGTTGTTTTCCCATTTTTTACCAATTATATTTTGATCTACACAGAAAAATGACAAATGGCTTTTATAGAAATGCAGCTGCTTTTTTTCCATGTAATTTCACAATATTGTCATATGGTAGGCTGGCAAATCAATAGCAGTACCAATGTATTACTGCATGATTAGTGCAAACTTTCCTTAACCCCTTAAAGTAAATGTGCGCGTAGACATACAGACATATTAGAAGTTAGTATGTGATGAACCAGGGAATTATACCTCTACTGAATGCTAGAACCTTGGGGCTGTGAAACGGTTTAGGGCTCCTGCTGGTCTTTCTCAGATGTTATTGAGCCACAGACTATAACCCATCTCATACAAGTGAGGGTATGTTCACACAGGCTATTTTCACCCGTTTTTCGGGCCATAAACGTCCCAAAAAACAGCTGAAAAATTGGAAGCAGAACGCCTAGAAACATCTGCCCATTGATTTCAATGGGAAATATGGGGTTCTGTTTCGACGAATCGTTTTTTTACGCCTCATTTTAAAAAAAGCGCGTAAAAATACGCCCTGTAAAAAGAAGTACATGTCACTTTTTGAGCCGTTTTTGGAGCTATCCCTAATCGGCTCATCTTCAACTCTTTCATCACAAAATCTTTTCTTCTTATGAACTTTCCCTTCGTCATATTCAGTAATGTCCTTGCACATAGTAGCCAAGTCTTTGGCTGTGTTCTCAATTGTTAGAAATGCCTCATCTGATTGCAGCTCTCTGATTTGTGTCATGCATGTGTCAATTAGATGACAGCTGCATTAATGTCCATTGATTCTTTTTGCAGGTAGTTTGAAAGGACGGTTTTTCTTAAGGGTGTATTCCAAAAAACTAGCATTAACTTCAATTCATAAGTGTTTATTTTTGTCAACAGACCATCTGCTTAGGCAGCAGTTTTTGGGGTGGTGCCATTATGCATCTTGATGCGGCGCAGAGACTCAAGGATTGCAGGCAAGCTTTGGATTACCGCATCAGTCGCCTGTTTCCTGGAAGCCCATCGTGTATCGGATAGCCTCTTTAGTGTCAATATTGTTCCCTCCAGGATTTTATTCTGCTCTACCTCAAGAATTTTAAATCTAGGCAGGCTTGATAATAAAAATGTATACAGAGTTTCAAGTGTACAGCATCTATCAGAATCATATTGAGGTTGTGTGTGCAACAATGTACATAAAATGCTTTTTCAGAGCAGTTTCGTTTCACCCTGGCTTGCAACCCGAGTAAGTGACATGACATTGTCCGTGCCCCATCATAGGCTTGCCCTCTCATTAAGTTCACATTAAGACCAAGTTCTTTGGTGAGTGCATGAACTGATACGTTACAGAATGACTCTGCACTGCCATCTGGTAGTTCTTGAAATGTAATAAATTGCTCAATGCTATTACCTGTTTGCGTGACATATCTTAATGATAAGGAGAACTGGTCTATTCTTGAGATATCAATTCTGGAATCCATAATTACTGAGAAAAACTTTGCTGCTTTCACGTCCTCTATAATGGTGCTCATAGTTTCACTACCAAGGGCAGAAATCAGTTCATTTTGCGATTCTGAACTCAGATAAGTAACGCGGCCTACTGGATTCATCAGATCATATTCAAGAACAGTGTCATACTGTGCTAGCAATTTAACCAGCTCCAAAAAGATTGCCTTTGTTGACATCTGTGTCACCCAAGCCACCATATTCTCTGTGCCCCTGAAATGCAAGACCCTGTTTCAAAATTTTTTTTTACATGTATCAGCCTGTGAAGGATTTTTCTGTTCCTTTATATCTGCTCCTTATCGCCCTTAACCCCTTCCCGCAAATGGGCATTACTGTACGTCCTTTTTAGCGGTGCGTTCCCGCAAATGGGCGTACGGTATTGCCGTGAGGATGAAGCGGGCACAGGAGCTGTGCGTGCTTCATCTTCAGCGGGTGTCGGCTGTAATAAACAGTTATTTCCGATCGCCGCCATTTAACCCCTAAATGCTGCTGTCAAAAGCGACAGCGGCATTTAACCCCTTTAGAATACAGCCTGTTTTGGCCTTGTGGACACAGATGATATTTTCAAATCTGACATGTGTCACTTTATGTGGTAATAACTTTGGAATGCTTTTACCTATCCAAGCGATTCTGAGATTGTTTTCTCGTGACATATTGTACTTTATGTTAGTAAAAAAAATTGGGGCGATAAATGCAATATTTATTTGTAAAAAAAACTTCCAATTTTAGAGAAAATTTGCAAAAATTAGCATTTTTCGAAATTTAAATGTATCTACTTGTAAAACAGATAGTAATGTCACACAAAATAGTTGCTAGTTAACGTTTCACATATGTCTACTTTATGTTTGCATCATTTTTTCACATCCTTTTTTTTTCTAGAACACTACAAGGCTTAGAACTTTAGCAGCAATTTCTCACATTTTCAAAAAAAATTCAAAAGCCTATTTTTTTAGGGACCACTTCAGTTGTGATGTGGCTTTAAGGGCCTAATATATTAGAAAATAAATCACCCCATAAATCACCCCATTTTAAAACTGCACCCCTCAAAGTATTCCAAACAGCATTCAGAAAGTATTTTAACCCTTTAGGCGTTTCATAGGTATTAAAGCAAAGTAGAGGTGAAATGTACAAATTAATTTTTTTGTTGCCGAAATTCATTTACCCGAGAAACGTAACTCAATATTTATTGCCCAGATTCTGCAGTTTTTAGAAATATCCCACATGTGGCCCCAGTATGGTAATGGACTGAAGCACCAGCCTCAGAAGCAAAGGAGCACCTAGAGGATTTTGGGGCCTGCTTTTTTTAGGAATATAGTTTAGGCACCATGTCAGGTTTGAAGAGGTCTTGTGGTGCCTAAACAATTCAAACGCCCCAAAAGTGACCCTATTTTGGAAACTACACCCCTCAAGGAGTTTTTCTAGTTGGTATAGTTAGTATTTTGACCCCACATGTTTTTTTTTGCAGAAAGTGGAATTTTTTTCTGCTAATACAGAATTTTTTCATTTTTACAAGGAATAAAGGAGAAAAAGCACCCCAACATTTGTAAAGCAATTTCTCCCAATTACGGCAATATCCCATATGTGGTCATAAACTGATGTTTGTACCTACGGCAGAGCTCAGAAGGGAAGGAGTGCCATTTGGATATTGGCGCACAGATTTTGCTGGAATAGTTTTCGGTGCCATGTCGTGTTTGCAACGCCCTGGAGGGACCAAAACAGTGGAAACCCCGGTAAAAGTGACCCCATTTTGGAAACTGCACCCCTCAAGGATTTTTTTCTAGCATTTTGACCCCGCTGGTTTTTTGTAGAATTTAGTGAAATTAAGCAGTGAAAATTAATTAGGGATAAAAAAGAAAAAGCACACCAACATTTGAAAAGCAATTTCTCCCGAGTACAGCAATACCCCATATTTGGTCATAAATGTTTTTCGATTGGAAATGAATTACCCCTTTCAGGACTGATTTATTTATTTTTTTGCTTTTTCATTTTCGTTATTCACTCATCGCCTTCCAAGAGCCATAACTTTTTAATTTTTCTGTCAATAGAGTGGTGTGAGGGCTTATTTTTTTGCAGGAGGAGTTGTAGTTTCTATTCACAGCATTTAAAGTACCATATCATGTACGGGGGCTGAAATTGGGAAAAACTGTGATTCTTCCATTGTTTTTGGGGTTTGTTTATACATCTTTCACCGTGCGGTAAAAACGACAACTTAATTATATTCTGCGTCTCAATACAATTACGGTGATACCAAATTTATACATTTTTTTTACTACTTTTACAAAGATAAGACTATTTGCTTAAAAAAAAATTTGCATCATCACATTCAGAGAGGCATTACTTTTTTATTTTTTGGTCGATAGAGCGGTCCGGGGACTTATTTTTGGCGGGACGAGCTGTAGCTTTCATTGGTACCATTTACAGTGATTTGGGCATTTTAAATTCTTTATTGCTTACGGTGTTCATGGTGCACAATGAATTACGTTTTACTTTCTTCTGTACGGTATGATTACGATGATACCATATGTATATATTTTTTTATGTTTTGCAGTGTTTGCCTATAAAATCGAATTTTTATAAAATTATTTATGTGTTGTGTTGCCATATTCTGAGAGCCATAATTTTTTTATTTTTCAGTCAAAATAGCTGTGTCGGGGCTTGTTTTTTGTGGGACAGGTGTTAGTTTTTATTGGTACTGATTTGGGGTACATGTGACTTTTTGATCACTTTTTATTCTATATCTTGGGAGGTGTGGTGACCAAAAAATTTGCAATGCTGGCATAGTTTTTCATTTATTTTTTTTGCGGCGCTCATAAAAGACTTATTATAGGAAAAAAACACTTTGCATTTTACACTTTTATAAAACATTTTTATTAACTTTTTTACCTTTTTTTTTTTACTTTTTACACTTTCTCTTTTTACCTGCAGCACTGATCACTGCTAGAATGCATTACACTATCTAGTAGTGTAATGTATTCCAACTCTTAGTGTGATGTCACAGTCACTCTGACAGCAAGCCTACGAGGACCAGCCAGAGGATGATCCTCATAGGCTTCCACACATGGCAGACCCGGAGGCCATTGTCTGGCCTCTGGTTGCCATGGCAGCCCCCACAATTGCGTGGGGGCAGCCGATGTGATACTAAGTCCCTAAATGTGTCGATCGCCGCATTTGAGGGGTTAATTGCCGAAATCAGCGATGATGAGCCACTCATCAGCAACACTGGAGTGCCAGCTGTCGGGAACAGCTGACCTCCCGATTCCCAATGCACACTGTAGCCGACAGTGTGTATCAGGAGCGACAAAGTGACTTCCTGTCACTCCGACAGGAAGCCTATCAGAACCAGCCGGAGATCTCCGTTTAGCATGCCAACCATCGGCAAAACCTATGATTTCAGACCGGGGTCTGCCGATATGCTAGAAACTCCTAAAATGTGGCGATCGCAACCCATCACCGCATTTAAGGGGTTGATCGCCAAAATCAGCAGCAAAGGACGGCTGGCCGGCAAGAGTGGAGTGTCAGCTGTCGGAGGCAGCTGACCTCACAGTTCCCGGTGCACACTGTCTCTGACAGTGTGCAGCAGGAACGACTCAGTAACTATACGTCCTCATGCGGGAAGCAAACTCCCGCGATGACGTATACTTACTGAGTGGTTCGGATAGGGGTTAAGTGATTGACACAGAGGGAGGGGGCTCCCTCCTTACCCGGTTGGCCACCCGTGAAAAATCACGGGGGGAGGGTGATCGTTGATATGGCAATCAGGAAGCCTAGCAACGCTTCCTGGTTGCCAGGTACGGAAGCCTATTAGGTCCTGCCCAAGGCACGACCTAATAGGCTTAACTGTCAGTTGCAGTGTATTGTACTGGGGATCAGAAGATCAGATCTTCAAGTCCCCTAGTTAGTGTAAAAAATTTTTACAAAAAATGTTTTAGATAAATAAAAGTTTTACGTAATAAAAACAATAATCACCCAGTTTCCCTGATCAAGTCCTTTGTAATTAGAAAAATGGAAAAAAAATAAATAAATAACTATAAATAATATATATCGCAGCGTTCGTATTGGACGGACCTATACAAATATCATGTTATTTATCCAGCACGGTGAACGACGTAAAAAAATAAAAATAAAAAACAATGCCAGAATTTCCTTTTTTGGTCACATTGTTTCCAAAAAAGTGGAATAAATAATGATCAAAAAGTCACAAGTACCCCAAAATTATACCAATAAAAACAGTTTTTCACGCAAAAAACAATGACACAGCTCCGTCGACAAAAAAATAAAAACAGTTATGGCTCGCAGGATATGGTGACACTAAAACTGTAAAGGATCTGCCAGGCACAACTTCTGTGTATACGCCCATAGGTAATCAGTCTGCACCTGAGTCTATGTCTCTGAGACTAACTCCATCTTCCACCACTCAGGATGGCAGGCTTAGGAGTGGGAGAGCCTATCGCAGCCTGGCCAGACGGAGCTAGCTCCCGCCCTCTGTCTATTTATACCTGCCTTTCCTGTTCCTCCTTTGCTTGTGATTCTTCTCGTGTGGTTTCCTGGCCCAGCTACAGCTTCTAACTATTTGATCCTGCTCCATACTGACCCTGGCTTACTGACTACTCTCCTGCTCTGCGTTTGGTACCTCGTGCACTCCTGGTTTGACTCGGTTCGTTCACCACTCTTGTTGCTCACGGTGTTGCCGTGGGCAACTGCCCCATTTCCCTTAGCTTTGTGTACCCTTGTCTGTTTGTCTCGTGCACTTACTGAGCGTAGGGACCGACGCCCAGTTTTACCGCGTCGCCTAGGGCGGGTCATTGCAAGTAGGCAGGGACAGAGTGGCGGGTAGATTAGGGCTCACTTGTCCGTTTCCCTACCCCCATCATTACATAATCACAAGCCCATATACCTAGTCTACCCTGGTCCCTGACACTACTATGGACCCCCTTGAGACCCTGGCCCAGCAAATGCAGGGTCTCTCCCTACAGGTCCAGGCCCTGGCTCAGAGGGTCAACCAGCCTGACGCTACCATGGTAGTGCCCCTCACCTCACCTCTTGAACCCCACCTCAAGTTGCCTGACCGGTTCTCAGGGGACCGGAGGACTTTTCTCTTCTTTCGGGAGAGTTGTAGGCTCTACTTTTGCTTAAAGCCTCACTCCTCAGGTTCTGAGAGCCAGCGGGTGGGTATAATTATGTTCCGGCTCCAGGAAGGGCCCCAAGAGTGGGCCTTCTCCTTGGCTCCTGACGCTCCTGAACTTTCCTCCGTTGATCGTTTCTTTTCTGCTCTCGGACTCATTTATGATGAGACTGACAGGACTGCCTTTACCGAGAGTCAGCTGGTGACCTTACGTCAGGGTAAGAGACCTGTTGAGGAGTATTGTTCTGACTTTAGGAAGTGGTGCGTAGCTTCTCGGTGGAATGACCCTGCCTTAAGGTGCCAGTTTAGGTTGGGTCTGTCGGAACGCCCTGAAAGACCTGCTAGTTAGCTATCCCTCTTCTGACTCCCTAGACCAGGTTATGGCTTTAGCGGTACAACTTGACCGACGTCTCAGGGAACGACAACTTGAACGTTTTTGTGTTTTCCCCTCTGACTCCCCCATGATGCCTCCCGAGGTCCCGTTGCTTCGCTCTTCCACGGAAGACTCGGAGGTACCTATGCAACTCGGGGGCCTCCGTGTCCCCCCGACAACGTAGAGAGTTCCGCAGGAAGAATGGTCTCTGCTTCTATTGTGGGGATGACAAGCATCAAGTGAACACCTGTCCTAGGCGTAAGAATAAGCAGCCGTAAAATTTCCACGCCTAAGTGATCATCGGGGAGGTCACTTGGGCGCACAGGTATTTCCCGTAAATATGAAACGTAATAAAATCTTGCTTCCCTTTCAGGTCTCTTTTGGTGGTAGGTCTGCTACCGGCAGTGCCTTCGTGGATTCAGGGTCTTCTGCTAATATCATGTCTGTGGAATTTGCTATGTCTCTAGCTATGCCTTTGATTGATTTGCCTAAACCTGTCCCGGTAGTGGGTATCGACTCCACTCCTCTTGCTAATGGTTATTTTACACAGCATACCCCTGTTTTTGAACTCGAAGTTGGCTCCATGCATTTGGAGCAGTGCTCTGTACTGTTGATGCAGGGATTATCGTCCGATTTTGTTTTAGGCCTTCCCTGGTTGCAGTTGCATAATCCCACGTTTGACTGGAATACTGGGGAGCTTACCAAATGGGGTAATGAATGCTTGACGTCATGTTTTTCTGTTAATTCTATTTCTCCCCCTGAGGAGGTGAACACGCTACCTGAGTTTGTGCAGGACTTCGCTGATGTTTTCTCTAAGGAGGCCTCCGAAGTGTTACCTCCTCATAGAGAATACGATTGCGCTATCAAATTGGTACCAGGAGCTAAGCTCCCTAAGGGTAGGATATTTAATCTTTCTTGTCCCGAACGTGAAGCCATGAGAGAGTATATCCAGGAATTCCTGGCCAAGGGTTACATTCGCCCCTCTACTTCTCCGGTAGGTGCTGGCTTCTTCTTCGTAGGGAAGAAGGATGGTGGTCTTAGGCCATGCATTGACTACCGTAACTTGAATAAGGTCACTGTAAGGAACCAGTATCCCCTTCCTTTGATTCCTGATCTCTTTAATCAGGTTCAGGGGGCCCAATGGTTCTCTAAGTTTGATCTACGGGGGGCGTATAACCTTATCCGTATCAAAGAGGGGGATGAGTGAAAGACTGCGTTTAACACGCCCGAAGGTCATTTCGAATACCTCGTCATGCCCTTTGGGTTGTGTAATGCTCCTGCGGTCTTCCAGAATTTCATAAATGAGATTTTAAGAGATTACCTGGGGGTATTTCTTGTAGTGTACCTTGATGACATTCTGGTGTTTTCCAAGGACTTGTCCTCCCACATTGAGCATGTCAGGAAGGTGCTCCAGGTCCTTCGGGAAAACAAACTGTTTGCGAAAACCGAAAAATGTGTGTTTGGGGTACAGGAGATACAATTTTTGGGTCAAATCCTCACTCCTCATGAATTCCGCATAGACCCCGCCAAGGTCCAGGCTGTGGCGGAATGGGTCCAACCTGCCTCCCTGAAGGCGTTACAGTGTTTCTTGGGGTTCGCTAATTATTACAGGAGATTTATTGCTAACTTTTCGGTCATCGCTAAGCCTCTTACGGACCTCACTCGCAAAGGTGCTGATCTCCTCCACTGGCCTCCTGAGGCTGTCCAGGCTTTTGAGGTCCTTAAGAAGTGCTTTATCTCGGCCCCGGTGCTGGTTCAGCCCAACCAAATGGAGCCATTTATCATGGAAGTTGACGCATCCGAGGTGGGAGTGGGGGCTGTCTTGTCCCAGGGTACCAGGTCCCTCACCCATCTCCATCCCTGTGCCTACTTCTCCAGGAAGTTTTCGCACACTAAGAGTAACTATGATATTGGCAACCGCAAACTCTTAGCCATTAAATGGGCATTTGAAGAGTGGCGCCACTTCCTGGAGGGGGCTAGGCACCAGGTAACGGTCCTTACCGACCACAAGAATCTGGTTTTCCTAGAATCTGCCCGGAGGCTAAACCCGAGACAAGCTCGATGGGCGCTATTTTTTACCAGATTCAACTTTTTGGTTACCTATAGGGCTGGATCTAAAAATATTAAGGCCGATGCACTGTCGCGTAGCTTCATGGCCAGCTCTCCTTCGGAGGAAGATCCTACTTGTATTTTGCCTCCTGGTATAATCATTTCTTCTATTGATTCTGATTTAGTCTCTGAAATTGCGGCTGATCAAGGTTCAGCTCCCGGGAACCTTCCTGAGGACAAGCTGTTTGTTCCCCTGCAATTCCGGCTAAGGGTACTTAGGGAAAATCATGACCCCGCACTATCTGGTCATCCAGGCGTCCTGGGTACCAAACACCTCATTGCCAGAAACTATTGGTGGCCTGGGTTGCCTAAAGACGTTAAGGCCTACGTCGCCGCTTGTGAGGTTTGTGCTAGGTCCAAGACTCCCAGGTCCCGACCAGCGGGCTTACTACGTTCTTTGCCCATTCCCCAGAGACCTTGGACCCATATCTCCATGGATTTTATCACCGATTTGCCTCCATCTCAAGGCAAGTCGGTGGTGTGGGTTGTAGTAGACCGCTTCAGTAAGATGTGCCACTTTGTGCCCCTCAAGAAACTACCCAATGCCAAGACGTTAGCTACCTTGTTTGTCAAACACATCCTGCGTCTCCATGGGGTCCCTGTCAATATTGTTTCAAACAGAGGGGTACAATTTGTTTCATTGTTTTGGAGAGCCTTCTGTAAAAAGTTGGAGAATGATCTGTCCTTCTCCTCTGCCTTCCATCCTGAAACTAATGGCCAAACTGAGAGGACTAATCAATCTCTAGAACAATATTTAAGGTGTTTTATCTGTGACTGTCAATATGATTGGGTCTCATTCATTCCCCTCGCCGAATTTTCCCTTAACCCGTTAGTGACCGCCAATACGCCTTTTAACGGCGGCCACTAACGGGCTTTATTCTGATGCATACGCCTTTTCACGGCACTGCATCAGAATAAAATTGCGGTGCCGTGAAAATGCTGGGTAGGCTGAAAAAAAGAGTCTGCAAGGGCGCTGCTGCACACGGATAAGACCGAAGTGAAAACAACGGAATGTTGATGATAATCCAATAATGAAATGATGATGATTAAATAAAATTTTAATGGTAATACGACTACGCGTTTCAATGCCGAACTGGCATCTTCATCAGGTCGTGAAACATAGAACAGACATCACAGTTTAAATACAGTCATAAAGTTCAAAAAACCCGCCAATGTGAACAGGGGCAGGGCGTTCAAGTGACGTCAGAGTTCAAAGGTCAAAAAATGACAGATAAAATGACCAAAAAATAATAAACGTAATAAAAATAATAAAAATGATAAAAAAGGAAAGATCAAGTCAATATGCTAGGGAACAATATAGGAATAATGAAACAGGTAGTACCGAATCAGGGGATGCAAAACAGGATGAGGGGTTATCCGTGAAATAAACGGATAAATAGGTGCTGGTGTCGATACAACAATTATACACAATATAAGAATAAAAAGTATGTAAAATGGATAAATGGGCCGTATAATGGCACGATAAACAGGAAAGTAAAAAAGACAATTGAGACATGATCCTAATACACACAAAAGAATGCAGTCGGCAAATGCCGGTAAAACATAAATAAATAACAGCTCAACGAATGTAGAAAAAAGGGATGTCATATGTGTAAATTTGGAATGCAAAAACATAAATATGAGCATTACTGAGAGAATGAGGGTACCAATACTGAATATGAATAGTTAATAAGAAATTAGTGAACAAATGGAACTGGTATGGTATAATGATGCGCTATACAGCCGATGTTAAAGCCGACAACCGGTATATGATAATAGGTAAAGAACGAAATAATAAAAATGAAAAATGATATGGGGACAAGAGGCTAAATAATGCAATGTACAAATGTAAAGGACAGTAACTGAAAATTAACAGTGTGTACTATTAATACTGATGATGGCAAAGGGCATATGACCTGAAGATATAACAAAGAAATACAGAAAAAATCTGTAACGGAATATAACGATGAAGATAGAACAAAACATCAATGGTACAAAACATAAAATACACAAATATATTAAAACGACAACATGGGTCAAAAAAGCAGTATAGTCATGAATATATAATATAATGTCATATCATGAACTGAAACATATATCAAAAACTGGAAAAAATACTGTAATAGTAATTTAGCCAATTATTAATCCAAAGTGGACTCAGAGACATCATTAAGGCCGTCAGGTTGAAGGGTTTTCATTTTAAAAATCCAGTAGTTTTCGCGTTGCTTAAGTTTGCTGAATCGATCAGTGATATTTTGCGGAATTTGCTCTATAGGTGTAATGAGCAAACTGCTAAACTGTCTATTATGTATAGTGGAGAAATGTCGAGAGACACTATGTTTTAAAAAACCAGTATTTATGTTGAATCTGTGGTTATTGATTCTGGTCCGTAAACATTGCGTAGTACGGCCAATGTATTGGAGATGACATGGACATTCCAACAAATAAATGACGAACGAGCTTCCACAATTCAGAAAACTATTAATCTTAAAAGATTCTTTAGTAATTGTGGACGTGTAAATGGAGGTCTTGTGAGTGATATTAGTGCAACACATACATCTCTGTCGGCCACATTTAAAAGAGCCCAAAATTCTAGGAAGCAAACTGGAAACAGGTATCATGGGATTTTTTAGTTTACTAGGTGCTAAAATATTTTTGAGAGTTTTAGATCGTCGATAGGTAATGGTGGGTCTATCAGGTAATTCAGTTTTTAAAAAAGGATCATTTCTCAAAATGTGCCAATGTTTATCGAGGACCTCTCGGATTTTTTTGTTTCCACTATTAAAAGTTGTAATAAAATTATTACTGAATTTCTGTTTATTTTTGATTGTTCTATCTTGCTTAATGCACGAAGATTGTGACAACAAAGAAGCTTTCTGACGTGCCCCTTTGATTAAACTTAAAGGAAAATGTTTTTCCCTAAACCTTTTTTCCAATAGGTTACATTCCTCTGTAAAATCGGAGTCAGTTGTACAATTTTTTCTCACTCTTCTAAACTGTCCAAAGGGAACATTTTTAATCCAAGGGGGGTAGTGGGCACTGTTGAAATTTAAGTAGCTATTTACATCAACAGTTTTGAAATGGGTCTTTGTTATAAATTTGTTAATTCTAGTGTCAAATGAAATGGTCAGGTCTAAAAAGTCAATAGACAGAGTGGAAAAAGTGTATGTAAAAGAAAGTCCTAAGTTATTTAAATTAAGATGATCAATGAAAGATGAAGCTTCGGTCTCATTGCCCAACCAAATGAAGAGAAGGTCGTCGATATAACGTTTATAAAATAGAATTTTGCTTTTAAAGGGGTGATCATGGTATATATAGTGATCTTCAAAATGTCCCATGTATAGATTAGCATAAGACGGTGCGAACTTTGAGCCCATGGCGCATCCTTTGATTTGGTTGTAGAATTTATTATCAAAAGTAAAAGAATTATGATTTAAAACAAAGTCAACACATTTGTTTAAAAATGCAATTTGATTCTCTGGCATACAGGTTTTAGTAGATAATGCAGAATTAATGACCCTTAGACCTTTGGAGTGGGGAATATTGCTATAGAGGGCAGTTACATCAGCTGTGAGGAAATTGATGGGGTACGTGGAATTGGTGATGTTAAGTGAATGAAGTTCTCTGATTACTTGGGTCGAGTCCCTGAGGTATGATGGAAGACTGACTACTAAAGGTTGAAGGTGAGTATCAATGAAATGAGAGAGGTTGCTAGTAAGGGACCCGATCCCCGATATGATCGGGCGACCAGGGGGGTTGGTTATGGATTTGTGCACCTTAGGGAGATGGTATAAAAAGGGTATGCTTGGGAAGGGCATATTGAGAAAGCCTCTTTCTTTTTTGGTAATGATCCCTTCATGAAAAGCTGTATCTATAAGAAGGGTGTATTTAGGTATATGAATGGGTAACGGGTTTATAGCTAGTTTAACGTAAAAACTGCTGTCGTCCAGAATTCTATAGGATTCATCCAAATATTTGTCCTTGTCCATGATAACAATCCCACCGCCCTTGTCAGCAGAACGGATCACAATTTTATTATTTTTGGCCAATGATTTCAATGCAATTCTCTCCTGGTAAGTGAGATTATGAGGAGTATTAATGGGTTTATCGAGGGATCTGAGTTCATTACCTACTAAAGCAGAAAAGGTTTCAATAAAAGCACCTTGGTGGTGCAAAGGGTAAAAGTTTGATTTAGGCTTCAAATTAGTGGCAATAATTACTTGAGGACTAACTGAAGTGGATGGTTCAGAAATCGCAGTCGGTAATGGAACGGTAGGGGCCATTTTGGACATAGAGAAATGCCTAGTAAGGGTAAGTTTACGGATAAAACGATTGAGGTCCATAAAGAGATCAAAAGTATTAGGTGGGGAGACAGGGCAAAAAGAGAGACCTTTGCTAAGGAGACTAATCTCATGTGAATTAAATTCATAAGAGGATAAGTTGAAAAGTTTGGTTATTAGTAGATGGTTCGATGCTTCTTCAGATTGGTTGGTGAGGGTCTCTTTGTTTGCATTTCGTTTAAGGCCTCCTCTTCTTCCTCTATATCTAATTTTCTTTTTGTCGATATTTTTTGAACTAAGGGAAAAAAATGTGTAATTGTTTGGATTTTTGGACTTATGAGGTAAGTGATGAGTTGGTCGTTGCTGTTGATGGTCGGCGTGACAGGTGGCATTGTAAGTTGGGAGGGAAGTCCTAAAAAAGAAGTAGTAGTGTCTAAAAAAGATACAGGCGCTGAAGCTGCAGCTTCAGATGCCACAAAAATTGCATCGTTGGGCAATGATGCAAAGGCGACATTCTCTGTACAGGTGGGTAGAGACATTTCAAAAAGACTAGCAGAGGTATTATGAATGGACAATTGTAAGAGGGAGGGGGATATATCATGGTCAGAGGATAAAATGGACTCATTAGGAGATAGGGATATTGGGATGGGATTGGAGGACTCTTCAATGGTGGATTGGAATTGTAATAGACGGAATTCCAATTCCGAAGCCTTAAAAGCATTGATGGGTACTTTAGTGAGGTGATTAATGGGTGGTGCCGAAAAAGTATCCATAGGGACATTAATGTGCTTAGGTACAGTAAGAACGGTAGTAGAGACTGGTGCTGGAACCATAGTGCGTTTGTCTGTTGGTGAAAAAAGGTGAGCAGAATCTACAATAGGTTTTGAAGAATTATTGCTCCTCAGGCTGTTCTTAAAAGATCTATTACGGGGTGAAAAACTCCGTGGTTCACCCCTATTGAAACCGTTAGTAAGGGGATATTTGTTGGAAACCGCTCTTAGTGGGAGATGTAAACCTTCGCGGCGGGAGTTTACCGTATTCTCAATGTGGTTGTCAGAAATTACATTACTTAAACTGGAGAGATTTTCATAGTCACGACGGTCTCTTTTGAATTTATTCGTTTTTTTGAGAATTAGATCTTTTTCATAAATATTCAGACGTTTGTTGATGGAGGTCTCTATTTGTAAAAAATCGGGATGCTCGGAGAATCTAAGAAGATTCCCCTTGATCGTATTAACCTCTACTTTCAGTGTATCACTGATGGCTGTCCTTTTAGTGAGAAGGACATTGAGGATGCCTGAGTGACAGTCATCCAAAACCTTTTTCCAAATGGTACTGAAGGAAATATCAGCAGGATAGGGGTTGCTCAACTCAACCCTCAAGCCCCTGGGGGTAATTTTTTCAGAGATATAAGTACGTAAAAACAGGCAGTCAATATTTTGTTTGGCTTCATCCATGAGACAATTTTCTAATGTTAGGAATGTATCGGTCATGATCTTCGTAAGTTCGGGAGTAAATTGATTACTCACCACGTCTGCTGGATCCATGGTGTCCATGATCCCTAAAGATTGCAAAATCCATTGTTCACGGAAATGCCTTCTGTCGTTGATAAAATCCGTCATGTTGGAGAAGGGTAAATGTGGAAAGATACAATAGTCCAAGATCCAGATGATAAAGAAGATAAAGACTTCGATGATGGAGCAATCTCAGTGGAAATGAGATGAAACTTGCTTCTGAACGAATGGAGTGGCAGCCAGTGTAGAAAAGAAGAAACCGCTGAGGCGCTGTTCACACAAGGAGACCAAAACCGCAGCAACGATAACTTCACTCCAAGACAGCAACTCAAAGGAGGAGAGGGTCCAGGACTAGACTGGTGAGAGAAAACGAAACACGGCGCCACATAGTGCAGGTTACCCAAGTGGGAATGGATAATTTGAGAAGAGTGATGCTTACCTCGAAGCAATGAAATTTGAGCGTTGGAGAGAAAAGTGCTGCTGCTGCCGGGACTCGAGGCCGGTGATTCCAGAAGAACGACCGCAGATACTATGCTGTTTCCAGTTTGCTTCCTAGAATTTTGGGCTCTTTTAAATGTGGCCGACAGAGATGTATGTGTTGCACTAATATCACTCACAAGACCTCCATTTACACGTCCACAATTACTAAAGAATCTTTTAAGATTAATAGTTTTCTGAATTGTGGAAGCTCGTTCGTCATTTATTTGTTGGAATGTCCATGTCATCTCCAATACATTGGCCGTACTACGCAATGTTTACGGACCAGAATCAATAACCACAGATTCAACATAAATACTGGTTTTTTAAAACATAGTGTCTCTCGACATTTCTCCACTATACATAATAGACAGTTTAGCAGTTTGCTCATTACACCTATAGAGCAAATTCCGCAAAATATCACTGATCGATTCAGCAAACTTAAGCAACGCGAAAACTACTGGATTTTTAAAATGAAAACCCTTCAACCTGACGGCCTTAATGATGTCTCTGAGTCCACTTTGGATTAATAATTGGCTAAATTACTATTACAGTATTTTTTCCAGTTTTTGATATATGTTTCAGTTCATGATATGACATTATATTATATATTCATGACTATACTGCTTTTTTGACCCATGTTGTCGTTTTAATATATTTGTGTATTTTATGTTTTGTACCATTGATGTTTTGTTCTATCTTCATCGTTATATTCCGTTACAGATTTTTTCTGTATTTCTTTGTTATATCTTCAGGTCATATGCCCTTTGCCATCATCAGTATTAATAGTACACACTGTTAATTTTCAGTTACTGTCCTTTACATTTGTACATTGCATTATTTAGCCTCTTGTCCCCATATCATTTTTCATTTTTATTATTTCGTTCTTTACCTATTATCATATACCGGTTGTCGGCTTTAATATCGGCTGTATAGCGCATCATTATACCATACCAGTTCCATTTGTTCACTAATTTCTTATTAACTATTCATATTCAGTATTGGTACCCTCATTCTCTCAGTAATGCTCATATTTATGTTTTTGCATTCCAAATTTACACATATGACATCCCTTTTTTCTACATTCGTTGAGCTGTTATTTATTTATGTTTTACCGGCATTTGCCGACTGCATTCTTTTGTGTGTATTAGGATCATGTCTCAATTGTCTTTTTTACTTTCCTGTTTATCGTGCCATTATACGGCCCATTTATCCATTTTACATACTTTTTATTCTTATATTGTGTATAATTGTTGTATCGACACCAGCACCTATTTATCCGTTTATTTCACGGATAACCCCTCATCCTGTTTTGCATCCCCTGATTCGGTACTACCTGTTTCATTATTCCTATATTGTTCCCTAGCATATTGACTTGATCTTTCCTTTTTTATCATTTTTATTATTTTTATTACGTTTATTATTTTTTGGTCATTTTATCTGTCATTTTTTGACCTTTGAACTCTGACGTCACTTGAACGCCCTGCCCCTGTTCACATTGGCGGGTTTTTTGAACTTTATGACTGTATTTAAACTGTGATGTCTGTTCTATGTTTCACGACCTGATGAAGATGCCAGTTCGGCATTGAAACGCGTAGTCGTATTACCATTAAAATTTTATTTAATCATCATCATTTCATTATTGGATTATCATCAACATTCCGTTGTTTTCACTTCGGTCTTATCCGTGTGCAGCAGCGCCCTTGCAGACTCTTTTTTTCAGCCTACCCAGCATAGTATCTGCGGTCGTTCTTCTGGAATCACCGGCCTCGAGTCCCGGCAGCAGCAGCACTTTTCTCTCCAACGCTCAAATTTCATTGCTTCGAGGTAAGCATCACTCTTCTCAAATTATCCATTCCCACTTGGGTAACCTGCACTATGTGGCGCCGTGTTTCGTTTTCTCTCACCAGTCTAGTCCTGGACCCTCTCCTCCTTTGAGTTGCTGTCTTGGAGTGAAGTTATCGTTGCTGCGGTTTTGGTCTCCTTGTGTGAACAGCGCCTCAGCGGTTTCTTCTTTTCTACACTGGCTGCCACTCCATTCGTTCAGAAGCAAGTTTCATCTCATTTCCACTGAGATTGCTCCATCATCGAAGTCTTTATCTTCTTTATCATCTGGATCTTGGACTATTGTATCTTTCCACATTTACCCTTCTCCAACATGACGGATTTTATCAACGACAGAAGGCATTTCCGTGAACAATGGATTTTGCAATCTTTAGGGATCATGGACACCATGGATCCAGCAGACGTGGTGAGTAATCAATTTACTCCCGAACTTACGAAGATCATGACCGATACATTCCTAACATTAGAAAATTGTCTCATGGATGAAGCCAAACAAAATATTGACTGCCTGTTTTTACGTACTTATATCTCTGAAAAAATTACCCCCAGGGGCTTGAGGGTTGAGTTGAGCAACCCCTATCCTGCTGATATTTCCTTCAGTACCATTTGGAAAAAGGTTTTGGATGACTGTCACTCAGGCATCCTCAATGTCCTTCTCACTAAAAGGACAGCCATCAGTGATACACTGAAAGTAGAGGTTAATACGATCAAGGGGAATCTTCTTAGATTCTCCGAGCATCCCGATTTTTTACAAATAGAGACCTCCATCAACAAACGTCTGAATATTTATGAAAAAGATCTAATTCTCAAAAAAACGAATAAATTCAAAAGAGACCGTCGTGACTATGAAAATCTCTCCAGTTTAAGTAATGTAATTTCTGACAACCACATTGAGAATACGGTAAACTCCCGCCGCGAAGGTTTACATCTCCCACTAAGAGCGGTTTCCAACAAATATCCCCTTACTAACGGTTTCAATAGGGGTGAACCACGGAGTTTTTCACCCCGTAATAGATCTTTTAAGAACAGCCTGAGGAGCAATAATTCTTCAAAACCTATTGTAGATTCTGCTCACCTTTTTTCACCAACAGACAAACGCACTATGGTTCCAGCACCAGTCTCTACTACCGTTCTTACTGTACCTAAGCACATTAATGTCCCTATGGATACTTTTTCGGCACCACCCATTAATCACCTCACTAAAGTACCCATCAATGCTTTTAAGGCTTCGGAATTGGAATTCCGTCTATTACAATTCCAATCCACCATTGAAGAGTCCTCCAATCCCATCCCAATATCCCTATCTCCTAATGAGTCCATTTTATCCTCTGACCATGATATATCCCCCTCCCTCTTACAATTGTCCATTCATAATACCTCTGCTAGTCTTTTTGAAATGTCTCTACCCACCTGTACAGAGAATGTCGCCTTTGCATCATTGCCCAACGATGCAATTTTTGTGGCATCTGAAGCTGCAGCTTCAGCGCCTGTATCTTTTTTAGACACTACTACTTCTTTTTTAGGACTTCCCTCCCAACTTACAATGCCACCTGTCACGCCGACCATCAACAGCAACGACCAACTCATCACTTACCTCATAAGTCCAAAAATCCAAACAATTACACATTTTTTTCCCTTAGTTCAAAAAATATCGACAAAAAGAAAATTAGATATAGAGGAAGAAGAGGAGGCCTTAAACGAAATGCAAACAAAGAGACCCTCACCAACCAATCTGAAGAAGCATCGAACCATCTACTAATAACCAAACTTTTCAACTTATCCTCTTATGAATTTAATTCACATGAGATTAGTCTCCTTAGCAAAGGTCTCTCTTTTTGCCCTGTCTCCCCACCTAATACTTTTGATCTCTTTATGGACCTCAATCGTTTTATCCGTAAACTTACCCTTACTAGGCATTTCTCTATGTCCAAAATGGCCCCTACCGTTCCATTACCGACTGCGATTTCTGAACCATCCACTTCAGTTAGTCCTCAAGTAATTATTGCCACTAATTTGAAGCCTAAATCAAACTTTTACCCTTTGCACCACCAAGGTGCTTTTATTGAAACCTTTTCTGCTTTAGTAGGTAATGAACTCAGATCCCTCGATAAACCCATTAATACTCCTCATAATCTCACTTACCAGGAGAGAATTGCATTGAAATCATTGGCCAAAAATAATAAAATTGTGATCCGTTCTGCTGACAAGGGCGGTGGGATTGTTATCATGGACAAGGACAAATATTTGGATGAATCCTATAGAATTCTGGACGACAGCAGTTTTTACGTTAAACTAGCTATAAACCCGTTACCCATTCATATACCTAAATACACCCTTCTTATAGATACAGCTTTTCATGAAGGGATCATTACCAAAAAAGAAAGAGGCTTTCTCAATATGCCCTTCCCAAGCATACCCTTTTTATACCATCTCCCTAAGGTGCACAAATCCATAACCAACCCCCCTGGTCGCCCGATCATATCGGGGATCGGGTCCCTTACTAGCAACCTCTCTCATTTCATTGATACTCACCTTCAACCTTTAGTAGTCAGTCTTCCATCATACCTCAGGGACTCGACCCAAGTAATCAGAGAACTTCATTCACTTAACATCACCAATTCCACGTACCCCATCAATTTCCTCACAGCTGATGTAACTGCCCTCTATAGCAATATTCCCCACTCCAAAGGTCTAAGGGTCATTAATTCTGCATTATCTACTAAAACCTGTATGCCAGAGAATCAAATTGCATTTTTAAACAAATGTGTTGACTTTGTTTTAAATCATAATTCTTTTACTTTTGATAATAAATTCTACAACCAAATCAAAGGATGCGCCATGGGCTCAAAGTTCGCACCGTCTTATGCTAATCTATACATGGGACATTTTGAAGATCACTATATATACCATGATCACCCCTTTAAAAGCAAAATTCTATTTTATAAACGTTATATCGACGACCTTCTCTTCATTTGGTTGGGCAATGAGACCGAAGCTTCATCTTTCATTGATCATCTTAATTTAAATAACTTAGGACTTTCTTTTACATACACTTTTTCCACTCTGTCTATTGACTTTTTAGACCTGACCATTTCATTTGACACTAGAATTAACAAATTTATAACAAAGACCCATTTCAAAACTGTTGATGTAAATAGCTACTTAAATTTCAACAGTGCCCACTACCCCCCTTGGATTAAAAATGTTCCCTTTGGACAGTTTAGAAGAGTGAGAAAAAATTGTACAACTGACTCCGATTTTACAGAGGAATGTAACCTATTGGAAAAAAGGTTTAGGGAAAAACATTTTCCTTTAAGTTTAATCAAAGGGGCACGTCAGAAAGCTTCTTTGTTGTCACAATCTTCGTGCATTAAGCAAGATAGAACAATCAAAAATAAACAGAAATTCAGTAATAATTTTATTACAACTTTTAATAGTGGAAACAAAAAAATCCGAGAGGTCCTCGATAAACATTGGCACATTTTGAGAAATGATCCTTTTTTAAAAACTGAATTACCTGATAGACCCACCATTACCTATCGACGATCTAAAACTCTCAAAAATATTTTAGCACCTAGTAAACTAAAAAATCCCATGATACCTGTTTCCAGTTTGCTTCCTAGAATTTTGGGCTCTTTTAAATGTGGCCGACAGAGATGTATGTGTTGCACTAATATCACTCACAAGACCTCCATTTACACGTCCACAATTACTAAAGAATCTTTTAAGATTAATAGTTTTCTGAATTGTGGAAGCTCGTTCGTCATTTATTTGTTGGAATGTCCATGTCATCTCCAATACATTGGCCGTACTACGCAATGTTTACGGACCAGAATCAATAACCACAGATTCAACATAAATACTGGTTTTTTAAAACATAGTGTCTCTCGACATTTCTCCACTATACATAATAGACAGTTTAGCAGTTTGCTCATTACACCTATAGAGCAAATTCCGCAAAATATCACTGATCGATTCAGCAAACTTAAGCAACGCGAAAACTACTGGATTTTTAAAATGAAAACCCTTCAACCTGACGGCCTTAATGATGTCTCTGAGTCCACTTTGGATTAATAATTGGCTAAATTACTATTACAGTATTTTTTCCAGTTTTTGATATATGTTTCAGTTCATGATATGACATTATATTATATATTCATGACTATACTGCTTTTTTGACCCATGTTGTCGTTTTAATATATTTGTGTATTTTATGTTTTGTACCATTGATGTTTTGTTCTATCTTCATCGTTATATTCCGTTACAGATTTTTTCTGTATTTCTTTGTTATATCTTCAGGTCATATGCCCTTTGCCATCATCAGTATTAATAGTACACACTGTTAATTTTCAGTTACTGTCCTTTACATTTGTACATTGCATTATTTAGCCTCTTGTCCCCATATCATTTTTCATTTTTATTATTTCGTTCTTTACCTATTATCATATACCGGTTGTCGGCTTTAACATCGGCTGTATAGCGCATCATTATACCATACCAGTTCCATTTGTTCACTAATTTCTTATTAACTATTCATATTCAGTATTGGTACCCTCATTCTCTCAGTAATGCTCATATTTATGTTTTTGCATTCCAAATTTACACATATGACATCCCTTTTTTCTACATTCGTTGAGCTGTTATTTATTTATGTTTTACCGGCATTTGCCGACTGCATTCTTTTGTGTGTATTAGGATCATGTCTCAATTGTCTTTTTTACTTTCCTGTTTATCGTGCCATTATACGGCCCATTTATCCATTTTACATACTTTTTATTCTTATATTGTGTATAATTGTTGTATCGACACCAGCACCTATTTATCCGTTTATTTCACGGATAACCCCTCATCCTGTTTTGCATCCCCTGATTCGGTACTACCTGTTTCATTATTCCTATATTGTTCCCTAGCATATTGACTTGATCTTTCCTTTTTTATCATTTTTATTATTTTTATTACGTTTATTATTTTTTGGTCATTTTATCTGTCATTTTTTGACCTTTGAACTCTGACGTCACTTGAACGCCCTGCCCCTGTTCACATTGGCGGGTTTTTTGAACTTTATGACTGTATTTAAACTGTGATGTCTGTTCTATGTTTCACGACCTGATGAAGATGCCAGTTCGGCATTGAAACGCGTAGTCGTATTACCATTAAAATTTTATTTAATCATCATCATTTCATTATTGGATTATCATCAACATTCCGTTGTTTTCACTTCGGTCTTATCCGTGTGCAGCAGCGCCCTTGCAGACTCTTTTTTTCAGCCTACCCAGCATAGTATCTGCGGTCGTTCTTCTGGAATCACCGGCCTCGAGTCCCGGCAGCAGCAGCACTTTTCTCTCCAACGCTCAAATTTCATTGCTTCGAGGTAAGCATCACTCTTCTCAAATTATCCATTCCCACTTGGGTAACCTGCACTATGTGGCGCCGTGTTTCGTTTTCTCTCACAGGTGCCGTGAAAAGAGATAGCTCCCTGCTCTCAGCTACTGGAGGTAGATGAGGGCTTGGAGCACACTCTGGGGACCGTTGTTTGCGGTCCCTAAACCGGCGATCGCCAGTATTCAACGAATACCGGCGACCGCCGTTACAATTAGTGCAGCGGTGGAAAATCGACATTTTTATCTCCTCTCACCATGAATGTTTGGTGAGAGGAGATAAAAAACTAACCTGAAGGGCCTCCGATGCCCGCGATCGTGCCCCCCTTCTCTTCTCCTCCCGCAGCTGCCGGGAAGAGAAAAAAAATGGCGCCCGTGCATGCGCACACAATCTAATTAAGATTGCGGCGCCGTGCAGAGTGATAGCTCCCTGCCCTCAGCTACCAGAGGTAGCTGAGGGCTTGGAGCACAGTCTGGGGACCGTTGTTTGCGGTCCCCAAACCGGCGATCACCGGTATTCAACAAATACCGGCGATCGCCGTTACAATTAATGCAGCATTGAAATCTGACTTTTTATCTCCTCTCACCATGAATGTTTGGTGAGAGGAGATAAAAAACTACTTGTTAGGACCCCGATCGTGCCCCCCCTCCCCCCAACCGCCGGGAAAAAAATAAATAAATGGTGCACGCATGCGCTGTCAGTGAAAGGCAGCTATTCTGCCTGTAAATAGAAACTGATCAGGGACCGTTATAATTGGTCCCTGATCAGATGGTCACTGTGATATACCTATCACAGTGACCATAGTCCCATATTTTCAAAATACAGCACAAGATTTGTGCTCTTTCCCTCCCTCCTCTCACTGTAGTTGATCTGTGAGAGGAGAGAGAGAGATACTATACAAATCTTGTGCTGTATTATACTCTAAAATACACCACATACTTACTCGCCAGTGTTCCGATATTATCCGAATATTGTCCGTAATTTACCCCAGATTACCCGTAATCACCCAAAATTACCCGTAATTACCCGATTACCCGTAATTACCCCAGATTACCCGTAATTACTACAGATTACCCGTAGTTACCCCAGATTACACGTAATTAACCCAGATTACCCGTAATTACCCCAGATTACCAGTAATCACCCCAGATTACACGTAATCACCCCCGTTTTTTTGTTTGTCTTCTAAAAAAAAAAAAATAAATTATTAGTGTGGTGAACATGAACCGCAGAAGCCGCAGAATGTTCTCTGCAGAGCAGGCATACGCCATGCTATGCTCTAGCGGTTCCGGCAGTGATACGGACACTGCGTCAGAAGCAGAACTTGGCTCAGAAAGCGACACAAGTTCTGCTTCTGCCACTGGACCCCCCAGCCCTATGGTGGTGGACGCAGCGGTCAGTGGTGAAGCGTCAGGAGACGGGCCTAGTACTGCAGTCCCTTCCGCAATTTGGGATCCTGCAATTGCTTTCTCCCCCCCAAGTTTTGCCATTTACAGCGACTCCAGGCATCAACGCAGATGTCTCAAATTTTAGTCCCTATAATTTTTTTCATTTGTTTATAGGCGATCAGGTCCTGGAACTAATCGTCCAGCAGACGAATTTATACGCCAGGCAATTTGGCACCCAAAATCCCAGGTCTTGCTATGCCAGAGGATGGATCCCCACAACAGTTTCTGAAATAAAATTTTTGGGGGGAATTACCCTAAACATGGGGATAGTAAAAAAAAACCTCTATCCGCTCCTATTGGGCTACCAGCGCTATCCATAGCACGCCTGTATTTGCAGCCGTTATGGCCCGAACGCGCTATGAGACTCTAATGCGTTTCATGCATTTTTCTGACAATACACAAATCCCCCAAAGAAGTGACCCAGCCTATGATCGTCTCAACAAACTGAGACCCCTAATCTCCCTCCTAAGTGACTCATTTTTCAATTTATACACCCCAGGCCAAAAACTAGCGGTAGATGAGTCCCTTATGTCCTTCAAGGCCCGTCTATCGTTTCGACAATACATCCCCTCCAAAAGAGCCCGATACGGAGTGAAACTCTATAAGGTGTGCGAGAGCACAACGGGCTACACCTGTGGCTTTTTCATTTATGAGGGCAGGGACCGCCACCTTAATCCCCCAGGATGGCCAGAGGATATTGGCATTAGTGGGAAAATTGTCTGGGAACTCATGGTGCCATTCCTAAAAAAAGGGTACCATGTGTACACCGAATATTACTACACCAGTGTCCCCCTGTATAAGTCCCTCCATGCTGCGAATACAGGGGCCTGTGGGACGGTACGAAAAAATAGAGTCGGCTTCCCTCAACGACTGGTGTCCAGGCGACTAGTAAGGGGTGCGTCACTCTCATTTGCAAGTGACCAGTTGCTCGCTGTCAAATGGAGTGACAAAAAGGACGTGTACATGCTCTCCACCGTGCACGAGGACACCACAGTGGCAGTAAGAGAGAGGGGCGCTACCTCTGATAAGAGGAAAACCGGTCTGCGTGGTGGACTATAACAAGTTCATGGGGGGAGTCGATCTATCTGACCAGGTCCTACAACCGTACCTGGTCAAGCGCAAAATTAGGGCCTGGTATAAAAAGGTAGCGATCTACCTTATCCAAATGGCCACTTACAACAGTTATGTGCTCTACCAGGGAACGCTCAGTTTCCTCCAGTATCAGGAGAAAATTATAGAGCACCTCCTGTTTGACTCCCCCGCACCTAGAGACTCCTTCGAGTCAGAGGATGTCAAAAGGCTCACTGAGCGCCACTTCCTTCACCCCGTCCCTGCCTCTGTGAACCAAAGATACCCCCAAAAGAGATGCCGGGTGTGCAGTAAACACGGAAGGAGGAGCGATTCCCGGTTTTACTGCCCCATGTGCCCTTCAAATCCAGGCCTGTGCAACTACCCTTGTTTTGAGACCTACCACACCGTTTCTAATTATTAATTTTATCTATAATTTAGGGAAAACCAAAAAGGGTGGGATGGGAGGGGGATTCTTTTTAGGGAGTCAATTTCATTTATGCATATTTTTTTGTTTAGTTTCTGGGCTTTGCAAGGGAGGGAGGGATTCTCACGGGGAGGTTTATTTATTTCAGACTGTAAAACTAAATTTCCCCTTTAAGATTTTTTTTATACAATTCTTGGACAATTAAATCCAGGACTTGATCACTCACAAATGAATACTGTTTATTGTGCAGGAGCCCACATCTGTCTATTCAGAACATGGACCCCACAAGTGTTCTTGAAATAAAAAATAAATGTGGGCATTGCATTTATTAGTAGATAAATCCAACACCTGCGGCCCGTGCCGCCCCTGAATTAGTGGAAGTCGTGCATTTTAGCAATGGTTACAAGAATAAATTGGGGATGTATTTCCTTTTTCTTATGACTATGTCCTGCCACATACAGCGGTTACATTCCTAATTCTGTACCGTGATACGGGCATGATATTATTTTTTTTGGAGGATCTCTAATAATCGAGCTGTTCCTTATCAATACACCATGGGCTTTGTTACGGTTCTTCTGGAAATACTGACATCATTTTGGGGATTAGTGATCCTTTACTGTTCCTATAGATGGTTTTGGACACTGTCCCTTTATATATTCTGTAGGTGATTGGTTGTTTTGTGCACATAGCGGTTCCTACCTTGCTGGGCAGGGGCCTGTTATGGTGTACCGCGTCACTTGGCACATTCGTCCCTCATAAGGATTGATGGAGCTAAAGAGACGTTGTACAACCAGTCACTGAAAAAAAAAAAGCTTGTCTTGACAGCCCTGCAGGTTCTTCTATCTAGTGAACAGACTCGAGTTTGCAACATAGTTGGATACATTTTCCTCCATTTGTTTGAAGATATTGCCCGTCACTCCAGTACAGTTTATTTTTTCCTCTCTGACTGATTTTATATTAGGACAGAATTCTGTCCACAATGACATCATAATGGCACCAACTGCTTCTTCAGCAAGACATAGTCATAAGTACAGGCAAATACGTCTATAGCGACATGCATCCATTATGAATACACGGCTTCACTTCTCTTCTGTATGCCGCACAAATTTATTAATGTGGCATATTTCTAACAAAATAACCTTCTACCACGTCTCCTCTATTTCATGTGGAAACGTAATAAGAGTTTGAAGAAAACATTATATACCCATAGTGTCTGAAATGATACCCATTATTTCCTCCTTTAAAAAATTTTTGGTCCGCATGCCCACTACACCACTAGATGAATACCTTTAGGGGTTTCGTTTTTAAAATGGGGTCATTTCTGCGTGGTTTTTTTTTTTGTTCAGGCAGCTCAATGCCTCTAAATGCATGATATGGGGCCTAGAATTTATTCAATTGTGCCCTGAAAGCCAAAGGGTGCTCCCTCTCTTTTTGGCCCAGCCACACGTCTAATAAGCATATTGGGGCAACAATGAGAGTATTTTTGAAAACAGGAGAAACGGGGTGATAGATTTTGGGGTGTGTTTCTTCATTTTCATGTTCGCTTTACAAAGAAATCGGTCTTCAAAGTGATACTTTTATGAAAAAAGTGAAGTTTCATTTTTTTTCACCTGCTATGCATTAAATTTAGCAAAAAACTGTGGGGTCAAAATACTCACTATACCCCTAGATAAATACCTTAAGGGGTCTAGTTTTCTAAATGGGGTCGTTTATGGGGAGTTTCTATCGTTCTGGCAGCTCAAAACCTCTCCAAATGCACATTGGGGCCTAAAACATTTTCAAGCAAAATAGGAGTCGTGAAAGCCTCCGGGTGTTCCCTTCTTTGGGGCCCTGCTGTGTGTCCAGGCAATGCATTAGGGTCACAATGGGGGAATTTTTGAAAACAGGAGAAAGAGGGTGATAGATTTTGGGGTGTGTTTCTTCATTCTTATGGTCGCTTTACACAGAAATCTGTCTTCAAAGTGATACTTTTATGAAAAAAGTGTTTTGTTTTTTTTTTCCACCTGCTATGCATTTAATTTAGCAAAAAACTGTGGAGTCAAAATACTCACTACACCCCTAGATAAATACCTTAAGGGGTCTAGTTTTCTAAATGGGGTCGTTTATGGGGAGTTTCTATCGTTCTGGTAGCTCAAAACCTCTCCAAATATACAGTGGGGCCTAAAACATTTTCAAGCAAAATAGGAGTCCTGAAAGCCTCTGGGTGCTCCCTTCCTTTCAAGCCCTGCTGTGTGTCCAGGCAATGCATTTGAGTCACAATGGAGGCATTTTTGAAAACAGGAGAAACAGGGTGATAGATTTTGGGGTGTGATTCTTCATTCTTATGGTCGCTTTACACAGAAATCGGTCTTCAATGTGATATTTTTATGGAAAAAGTGATTTTTTATTTTTTTTTCACCTGCTATGCATTAAATTTAGCAAAAAACTGTGGGGTCAAAATACTCAGTACACCCCTAGATAAATACCTTAAGGGGTCTAGTTTTCTAAATGGGGTCATTTATGGGGAGTTTCTATCGTTCTGGTAGCTCAAAACCTCTCCAAATATACAGTGGGGCCTAAAACATTTTCAAGCAAAATATGAGACCTGAAAGTCTCCGGGTGTTCCCTTCCTTTCGGGCCCTGCCGTGTGTCCAGGCAATGCATTAGAGTCACAATGGGGGCATTTGTGAAAACAGGAGAAACAGGGTGATAGATTTTGGGGTGTGTTTCTTCATTCTCATGGTCGCTTTACAAAGAAATCGGTCTTCAAAGTTATACTTTTATGAAAAAAGTGAGATTATATTTTTTTACGCGTGCTTTGCATGAATTCTTACAAAAAAACTGTGGGGTCAAAATACTTACAACACCCCTTAATAAATACCTTAAGGGGTGTAGTTTGCAAAATGGTGTCACTTGTGGGGGTTTCCACCATTCTGACACCTATGAGCCTCTGAAAACCTGGCTTGGTGCAGGAAAACCAAATGTACTTAAAAATGTATAAAATTATTACTAAACTTGTAAGTCTTCTAAATTGCTAAAAAAAAAAAATTTTTTTTCAAAAGTGCTGCCAAAATAGAGTAAAGAGATGGAAATATATATTTAATAAAAAAAATTGTACTGTATGTATGTACATATGTGACATATTGCTGCTAAAAATAGGGAAAAATTATAATTTTTACAAAATGTCTTCATTTTTTCTATTTTTTTATTAATTTCCGTAAATCGTATGTCTACTTTTACCACTAAAATAAAGTACAACATGTGACGAAAAAACAATGTCAGAATTTCTTGGATATTCAAAACTTTCGCTGAGTTATTCTCTGATAAAGTCACACATACCAGATTTAACAAATCTGGCTTGGTCATTAAGGCCCAAACAGGCCCGGTCATTAAGGGGTTAATAACCGGGTCAGTAACTCGTCAGGGGTCTCCCCCTTTTTCTGTAATTTTGGGTTTAATGCACGGTTCTCCTCCGTTTCACCTGGTAGTTCCAACAATCCCGAGGTAGAGGTCGTTCATCGGGAACTGTGCACAGTCTGGGCCCAGGTTCAGAAGAACCTAGAGGCGTCCCAGAGCGTACAAAAAACTCAGGCTGATAGAAGACGTTCTGCTAACCCCTTGTTTATGGTTGGGGATCTGGTGTGGTTATCGTCTAGGAACTTGCGCCTTAAGGTCCCGTCCAAGAAGTTTGCTTCCCGGTTTATTGGGCCGTATAAGGTCATTGAAGTCCTCAATCCTGTCTCCTTCCGACTGGAGTTGCCCTCATCTTTTCGAATACACGACGTGTTTCATGCCTCCCTCCTTAAACGCTGCTCCCCGTCCTTGGCTTCCTCGAGGAAACCTCCTGTTCCCGTTCTCACCCCTGAGGGGGTGGAATTCGAGGTGGCCAAGATTGTGGACAGCAAGATGGTCCAAGGCTCCCTCCAGTACCTGGTCCATTGGAGAGGATACGGACCTGAGGAGAAGACTTGGGTACCCGCCCGGGATGTACACGCTGGGGTATTGGTCAGGAAGTTCCACCTTCGTTTCCCCAATAAACCAGGTCCACTTAGAAAGGGTCCGGTGGCCCCTCATAAAAGGGGGGGGTACTGTAAAGGATCTGCCAGGCACAACTTCTGTGTATACGCCCATAGGTAATCAGTCTGCACCTGAGTCTATGTCTCTGAGACTGACTCCATCTTCCACCACTCAGGATGGCAGGCTTAGGAGTGGGAGAGCCTATCGCAGCCTGGTCAGACGGAGCTAGCTCCCGCCCTCTGTCTATTTATACCTGCCTTTCCTGTTCCTCCTTTGCTTGTGATTCTTCTCGTGTGGTTTCCTGGCCCAGCTACAGCTTCTAACTATTTGATCCTGCTCCATACTGACCCTGGCTTACTGACTACTCTCCTGCTCTGCGTTTGGTACCTCGTGCACTCCTGGTTTGACTCTGCTCGTTCACCACTCTTGTTGCTCACGGTGTTGCCGTGGGCAACTGCCCCATTTCCCTTAGCTTTGTGTACCCTTGTCTGTTTGTCTCGTGCACTTACTGAGCGTAGGGACCGCCGCCCAGTTGTACCCCGTCGCCTAGGGCGGGTCGTTGCAAGTAGGCAGGGACAGAGTGGCGGGTAGATTAGGGCTCACTTGTCCGTTTCCCTATCCCCATCATTACAAAAACATTATTTTATTTAGAAAAAAGGGTTTTTATTGTGTAAAAGGAGTAAAACATATAAAAACGATGTAAATTTGGTATTGTTGTAATCGCATCGAACGGCAGAATAAAGTAAACATGTTGTTTATACTGCACAGAGAACGCCGTTAAAAATTTATAAAAAAAGTTCGAGAGTTTCTGTTTTTTTGTCTTCTCACCTCCCAAAAAACGGAATAAAAACTGACCAAAACAAATCCCATGTACCCCAAAATGATACTAATAAAAACTACAGCTCATTCCATGAAAATCAAGCACTCACACAGCTCGTCAACGGAAAAAGAAAAAGTTATGACTCTCGGAATGCAATAATGCAAAACGACGGCCCAGACTAATTTATATGTGCAGCAGGTCTTCACCTAAAACCCCAAGTAATCATTTGCTAGCCCCCACTGGTAGGTCCTGTAAATGCAGCGGAAACTATGACATTTTGGTGTCTGTGCTACATATGGGGCTAGTGAAGAAGTCAAAGATTAGGCAATACTGAAGTGCGGATGTTTTGTACAATGCCACGGACGCCCTTTAGAAGTGCGACTCCTGCACCCAAAAAAAGTGGCCTCTGCATTAAGGATTGGTTCAAAGCGTATGTCACTATCCATGGATAATTAACGTTATTATTCATTTACCCCATTATTACATCACCGTATTATGCCCTGATGCACTCCGCCCAGTTTACATATACCCTGATGTACTCCGCCCAGCTTACACAAACCCTGATGTACTCCGCCCAGCTTACAAATACCCTGATGTACTCCGCATAGCTTACATATACAATGATTGACTCCGCGCAGCTTACATAAACCCTGATGCACTCCTCACAGTTTACATATACCGTGATGTACTCCGCACAGCTTACATATATCCTGATGTATTCTGCACATATTACATATATATACACACAAGAAAACAGAGTCTAAATCCAGATATATATCAGAATGTATCACAAATTGTATTAAATATACATAGAACAAACATATTAAAAAGGTACATGGATGGGGAGACTCTATGTAATATAAACACAGACTAAACCAAGAAAACCAGGTTTAAGTTATATTATGATCCCTATATTGCGGGCATCTAAAACGGGTAAAGTATTACCTCAAATAGTACTATTTTATCTGTATGTAGACTAATTATGGTTGGAGACATGAATGTCCAGCAAGTGATTTCTACAACAGAAGTAAATCTATCATTAGTAATTCAGAAAATCTTACGCATGACAATGATCCCTGGCAACCTGGTAGTCAGTGTGTACGCCCCGACGCGCGTTTCTCTATATTACATAGAGTCTCTCCATCCATGTACCTTTTTAATATGTTTGTTCTATGTATATTTAATAAAATTTGTGATACATTCTGATATATATCTGGCTTTAGACTCTGTTTTCTTGTGTGTATATATATCTACTATAGAGTTGCCTTGCATTATATAAGGGAGGGTGTCCCATTGGGACATTACCTAGCCCACTACTGTTGTTGCATTAAGAGGCTATTAATTACAACATATTACATATACCCTGATGTACTCCGACCAGCTTACATATACCCTGATGTACTCCGCACAACTTACATATACCCTGATGTACTCCACACATCTTACACAAACCCTGATGTACTCCGCCCAGCTTACAAATACCCTGATGTACTCCGCATAGCTTACATATACAATGATTGACTCCGCCCAGCTTACATAAACCATGATGCACTTCTCACAGTTTACATATACCGTGATGTACTCCGCACAGCTTACATATATCCTGATGTATTCCACACATATTACATATACCCTGATGTACTCCGCCCAGCTTACATGTACCATGATATACTCCGCACAGATTACATGTACCCTGATGTACTCCAAAAAGCCAAATGGGGGTCCTTCTGGGCCTGGCAGCGTGCTCACACAGCAGTTTATGACCACATATGGGGTATTACTGTACTCTGGAGAATCTGCTTAACAATATATGGGGTGTGTGTCGAAAGTGGCCCAATCTGAGCACAACACATTGGGCACTGAAATAGCATATCTGTGGAAAATGGCAATTTTCAATCTGCAACATCTACTCTGTACTAATTTCTGCAAAAACTTTGGGGTCAAAAAATGCTCACTACACTTCTAGATGAATTCCTTGAGGGGTGTAGTTTCCTAAATGGGGTCACTTCTCGGTAGTTTTCACTGTACTGGTACCTCAGCGCAATGCAGCACTGCGCCCAAAAATGTTTTTGTAAAATCTCCACTCCAAAAACAAAATTGCGCTTTTTCCCTTTAGACCCTTGCCGTGTGTCCAAATAGCAGTTTACAACCACAAATGGGGCATTTCCCTAGTCAGGAGAAATTGTGTAACAAATTTTGGGGTGTCTTTTCTCCTGTATTCCTTGTGGAAATGAAAAATTATGAGCTAAATCTACATGTTATTGGAAAAAAAAGTATTTTTTCTTTTTCACGGCCCAATAAATCTATAAAACACCTGAGGGATCAAAGTGCTCACTACAATTCTAATTTAATTCTTTGAGGAGTATAGTCTGCAAAATGGGATCACACCTGGGAAATTTCTACTGTACTGGTACTTCAGAGGCTCTGCAAATGCAACATGGCCCCCAGAAACCAATTCAGCAAAATCTGAGCTGCAAAATCCAAATGGCACTCCTTTCCTTCTGAGCCCTGCCGTGGGTCCAAACAGCAGTTAATTACCACATATGCGGTATTGCCGTAATCAGGAAAAATTGCTTTACAAATGTTGACGTGCTTTTTCTCCTTTATGGTGTTTCAATCCATTACCACACTAGGGCCACATGTGGGATATTTCTAAAAACCGCAGAGTCTGGGCAATAAATATTGAGATCAATTTCTCAGGTAAAACCTTCTGTGTTACAGAAAAAAAATTGTATTACAAATGAATTTTGGCAGAAAAAATGAAATTTGTAAATTTCGCCTCTAATTTGCTTCCATTCCTGTGAAACGCCTAAAGGGTTAAAACACTTTCTAAATGCTATTTCGAATACTTTGAGGGGTGCAGTTTTCAATATGCGGTGTTTTGTGGGGGTTTCTAACATATGGGCCCCTCAAAGCCACTTCAGAACTGAACTCGTCCCTGAAAATATAGCCTTTTGAAATTTTCTTAAAAATGTGAGAAATTGATGCTAAAGTTCTAAGCCTTGAAACGTCCTAGAAAAATAAAATAACGTTCAAAAACCGATACAAACATAAAGTAGACATATGGGAAATGTTAATTAGTAATTATTGTGTGTGATATTACTATCTGTTTTACAAGCAAATACATTTAAAATGAGAAAAATCATAATTTCTTCAAATTTTCTCAAAACTTCGGTGTTTTTTACAAATTTTTCCACTAACAAAGTACAATATGTCACGAGGAAACAGTCTCCGAATCGCTTGGATAGGTAAAAGCATTCCAAAGTTATTACCACATAAAGTGACACATATCAGATTTTAAAAAATGGGTCTGGTCCTGAAGGCCAAAATGAGCTTGGTCCTGAAGGGGTTAATGAACCCCGCTATTACTGTGCTCTCCTGACTGATGCGGCATTTAGTAATAAGAAATGTTTTCTCTGCTTCTCGATGAGTATTAAGGTATATGCACACGGCCTATTTTCAGCCGAAAAACTGCTGAAAATACGGGGGCTAAACGCCTCCAAACACCTGCCCATTGATTTCAATAAGAAAAACAGCGTTTCGTTCCCACGGGGCGTTTTCATCCCAGAAAGATGCAGGACCCGCTGTCACTGAACCCGTCAGTCCCGTGGACCTGACAGATTTAGGTCTCAGCGCTAGATACAGCTGCTCTGTATACAGGATACAAAACACATGTATCTCAAAAAGTTAAAATAATTTTTAATAAAAACTAATTAGAAAGTTGCACCAAACACACTGATAGACATTTTTATAAAAAAATATATATATATTTACCTATTTATATATATATATATATATATATATATATTTAAAATTGTTTTCAAAAGTGTACATAGCCTTTAACCCCCTCCCACAAATTTACAGGTCTGGTACGTTGGCATTGCAAGTAACTTACCGCAATCCGACATACCAGACCCGTCATTTAGATGAAGCAGTCACAGGAGCTGTGCTCGCTTCATCTTCAGCGAGTGTCAGCTGTAATATACAGCTGACATCCGGCTGCAACGGCAGCGATCAAAGTTATTGCCGCTGTTTAACCATTCGGCGGTCAATGGCGTCCGCCGCATTGAAGTGGTTGAGAGAGGGAGGGTGCTCCTTCTGTAACCCCCCCCTAGAGAGAGAGAGTGTGGGTGCCGATGGTTACTATGGCAACCAGGAAGCCTAACAACGGCTGACCAGGTAGGCAGGACCTAATAGGCTTAAGGCCTAATTCACACTAGCGTGTCCGTTTAGCACGCGTAAATAACGCAGCAGTTTTCCTGCATTCCTGCGTTCCATGTGGCATCCGTGTACGGTGCGCATCTGCGTATGTCATCCGTAGGTCAAGCGTTTTTTACATCAGCAAAAAAAAAATTAAGTAGGTGTTTTATTTTTTCCTCATCATTTCTTTAGCAACTGGTGCGTGAAAAACAGGAACAGCACACGGATGACATCCGTGTGCTGTCCGTGATTTTCACGCACCCATTGACACATTGGTGCGTGATGCGTAAAAAACGCACAAGCATAGAATATGCAGTGAGTTACGCAGCGGACACTTGCTGTGTGAAAAACACTGAATGTCTGAATGGCCCCATTGAATTGCATAGGTCCGTGTGACGTCCGTTGTTTTAACGCGCGTAACACGGACGAGAAATACGCTCGTGTGAATAAGGCCTAACTGTCAGGTGAAAAATGACAGTAAGGGCGGATTTACACGAACGTGTAATACATCCGTGCAACGCGCGTGTTTTTCACGCGCGTCGCACGGACCTATGCTAGTCTATGGGGCAGTGCAGACTGTCAGTGATTTTTGCGCAGCGTGAGTCCGCTGCGTAAAACTCACGACAGGTCCTATATTTCTGCGTTTTTCGCGCATCACTCACCCATTGAAGTCAATGGGTGCGTGAAAATCACGCGCACCCCACGGAAGCACTTCCGTGGGATGCGCGTGATTCGCGCAACAGCAGTCAAAAGTATGTTTGGAAACAGAAAAGCACCACGTGCTTTTCTGTTTACAAACATCCAAACACAGTGTCATAATGATGGCGGCTGTGTGAAAATCACGCAGCCGCACATCCTATGTGATGACACACGGAGCTGTTAAGTGCCTTTTGCGCACGCAAAACGCCGCGTTTTTTGCGTGCGCAAAACGCACGCACTCGTGTAAATCTGCCCTTACAATACACTGCACGACATAAGTAGTGCAGTGTATTGTACAGGGGATCAGAAGATCAGATCTTCAAGCCCCCTGGTAAGTGTTAAAAAAAAATTATTAAGAATAATAAATAAAAAGTTTTAAGTAATAAAAACAATAAATCCCCCCGTTTCCCTGATCAAGTCCTTTATAATTGAAAAAAAATTGAAAACATTTAACAGAAACCAGAAGTGCAGGAGCAGTCAGGAGCTTGATGATGAACCAGGAGATAGAAAAATTGACAAGCACACAAACACAAGTTGGAAAAGAATGGTATAAGAACAACCTCACAGCTGATTGGCAGAAGGACAGAGAAGAGAGACAGGCTCAAGGTAAAAGAAAAACCACTCAGAAGATACACAGGTTGTCATAGCGACCTTAATGGAACAGGTGTTTTCCTAACACATATTGGTCACGGAAATGGCATATCACTGGAAAATGTCAATTTTCAATCTGCAACATCCACTGTGCACTAATTTCTGCGAAACACTTGCGGGGGAAAATTGCTCACAATACCGCTAAATACATTTCTTCAGGGATGTCGTTTCCAAAATGGGGTCATTTTACTGGGGCTTTCCGCTGTACATGTACCCTAGCTCAATTTAACATTGCTTCAGAAAACAAATTTAGTAAAATCTCCACTCCAAAAACCAAATTGCGCTCCTTCCCTTTAGAGCCTTGCTGTGTTTCCAAATAGCAGTTTATGACCACATGTGGGGTATTGCCGTACTCGGGAGAAATTGCTTTGCAAATGTTGGGTGCCTTTTTCTCCCTTATCCCTTGTGAAATTGAAAAAATTCAACTTTTTAGTAGAAAAAATGTTATATTAATTTTTACGGCCTAATTCCAATAAATTCTGCAAAAGACCTGTGGGGTCTAAATGCTCAATATACCACTAGATAGATTCCTTAAGGTGTATAGTTTCTCAAATGGGGTCACTTTTGGGGGGCTTCTACTGTTTTGGCCCCGCAGGAGCTTTTGAAATGTGATAACCGAAAACCATTCCAGCTAAATTTGAGCTCCAAATGGTGCTCCTTCCCTTTTGAGCCCTGCAGTGTGTCCAAACAGCAGTTTATGACCACTTATGGGGTATTGCCGTAATTGGGAGACATTGCTTTTCAAATGTTGGGGGTGCTTTTTCTCCTTTATTCCTTGTAAAAATTGAAAAATGTCCACGTTTTATCCCAAAAAACTTAGCTTTTCAATTTCATGGCCTAATTCCACTAAAAACCTGTGTGGTCAAAATGCTCCCTATACCCCTAGATAAATTCTTTCAGGTTTTTAGTTTCCCAAATGGGGTCACTGATTTGGTCCCACAGTGGCTTTGCAAATGTGACATGGCGCCACAAACCATTCCAGTAAAATTTGAGCTCCCAAAGCAAAATGGTGCTCCTTCCCTCTTAAGACCTGCCGTGGGTCCAAACAGCTGTTTATTGCCACATATGCGATATTGCTGTGCTCAGAAGAGGTTGCTTTACAAATTTGTGGTGCTTTTCTCCTTTATTTATTGTGAAAAGGGAAAAATCTGAGCTAAAACTACATTTTATTAGAAAAAAAACTTAGATTTTCATTTTCACTGCCTAATTCCACTAAAGTCAGCAAAAAAAACCTGTGGGGTCAAAATGCTCACTATACCCCTTGATAAATTCCTTGACTGTGTAGTTTGCCAAATGGTGTCTTTTTGGGAGTGTTTCCACTGTTATGGCCCCACAAGACCTCTTCAAACCAGACATGGTGCGTAAAATATATTCTAATAAAAAGAATTTGCTCCTTTGCTTCTGAGGCCTGTGTTTCAGTCCATAAGCATACTAGGGCCACATGTGGGATATTTCTAAAAACAGAATTTGGGCAATAAATAATGAGTTGCGTTTCTCTGGTAAAACCCTCTGTGTTACAGGGAAAAAAAGGATGAAATATGAATTTCTGCAAAAAAAGTGAAACTTGTAAATTTTACCCCTACTTTGCTTTAATTCTTGTGAAACACCTTTCTTAATGCTGTTTTGAATACTTTGAGGGGTGTCGTTTTTAAAATGGGGTGATTTATGGGGATTTGTATTGTATGGGCCCCTCAAAGCCACTTCACAACTGAACTGGCCCTGAAAAATTAGCCTTTTGAATTTTCTCGAATATCTGAGAAATTGCTGCTAATGTTCTAAGCCTTGTAACGTCCTAGAAAAAGAAAAGAATGTTCAAAAATCAATGCCAACATAAAGTAGACATATGGAATAAGTGAAATAGTGTAGCGTCCATGGCCGTGGGCCGTCGGGTTTTCTCACCTCCCGACGCCTGCAGCCATGGATCCGTGAGCGCTGGTCCCCATCTCCTTCCTAGGAGACGCCATAGTTCACTCTCGCTCCGGTCTGCTGTGACCCGAAGGGTGCACGTTCGTGCCTGGCTTTAAAGGGCCAACGCGTGCACAAAGGAAATCATCATCATCAACTGCCACGGTTTCCTGGTCTATAAGAAGGCCCCAGGCCTTCTGATCCTTGCCTGAGCATTGTTGGTTTTCCCAGTCTGTCTTGCAAATGGTCCCTTACTGTTTCCCGTTCCAGTTGTTACCCGTGCATTGTTACCTGTTCCTGTATCCCGTGCTGTTCTTGTTCCTGTGCCTATTAGTGTCGGAGTCGTGTCACGTCTGGAGTAATCCTCCACGTCCTGTGTCATCTGCCACATCCGGAGGAATCCGCCACATCCTGTGTCATCTGCCACGTCCGGAGGAACTCGCCACGTCTGGCGCAGCCTGCGGCACCTGTGTCATCCGCCATGTTTGGCGTTACCTGCTGCGTCCTTCTCCATCTGTACCAGAGCTGCGGCCACTGTCTGGACTATCCAGGTACCCTTGTGCGGGACATAGTATTGCTGGGGTTTCCTGTTGTTTGGCCAGCTGCCTCCCCACTACGGCGGTATGGCCTAGTGGGTCTACAAACCCACTACGTGACAAATAGTAACTATTTTTTGTGGTATTACTATCTGTTTGCAAATTTTTGCAAAATGTTGGTGGTTTTCACAAATAAATTATTAAATAATAAAAATAAAATATTGAATTTATCGACCACATTTTTTCACTAACATAAAGTACAATATGTCACGAGAAAACAATCTCAGAATCGTTTATATAGGTAAAAGTATTCCAAAGTTATTACTATAAAGTGACACGTCAGATTTGAAAAAATCGGCTTTGCCTTTAAGGCCAAAACAGGCTGTTTCCTGAAGGGGTTAATCTTATCTCTGATATCTGACAGGGGAGTTTGCATTAGAAACTGTTGCTGACCTCTCTGAAAGTAAATGCAAGAGTATATATCCTTACCTCCATCATCCCTGTATATAACCTCCATCATCCCTGTATATACCAGCCAACATCCCTGTATATAAAGTCATCATCCCTGTGTATATACCAGCCATCATCCCTGTATATAACATTCATCATCCCTGTATATACCAGCTATTATCTCTGTATTTACCAGCCATCCTCCTTGTATATAATGTCCATCATCCCTGTATATACCAGCCATCATCCCTGTATATAACCTCCATCATCCCTGTATATAACCTCCATAATCCCTGTATATAACCTCCATCATCTCTGTATATAACAGCCATCATCCCTCTATATAATGCCATCATCCCTCTATATACCGCTCATCATCCCTGTATATAACGTTCATTATCCCTGTATATACCACCCATCATCACTGTATATAACGCCATCATCCCTGTACATACCAGCCATCATCCATGTATATAACCTCCATCATCCCTGTATATGACCTTCATCATCCCTGTATATAACCTCCATCTTCCCTGTATATACCAGCCATCATCCCTGTATATAACCTCCATCATCCCTGTATATGACCTTCATCATCCCTGTATATAACCTCCATCTTCCCTGTATATACCAGCCATCATCCCTGTATATAACCTCCATCATCCCTGTATATAACGTCCATCATCCCTGTATATACCAGCCAACATCACTGTATATAACGTCCATCATCCCTGTAAATAACCTCCATCATCTCCGTATATAACGTCTATCATCTCTGTATATACCAGCCATTATCCCTGTATATGACGCCATCATCCCTGTACATACCAGTCATGTATATAACCTCTATCATCCCTGTATATGACTTCCATCACACCTGTATATAACCTCCATCATCCCTGTATATAACCTCCGTCATCCCTATATATAACGTCCATCTTCTGTTGGTTCCATTATTCCCTTGTTCTGCTCCTCTGACGGAGCAGAACGGAACAGCACAATGCAGGTGTAAACATAGCCTAACTATGCCCTAACAGCAGGAAATATGGTCAGACAGCCCTGGGGTCCTTCAATGGATCATGGGCTGCACAAATAAGGTATGTTTAGGACGCGATCAAAGGGGGGCTCTCCCTTTTAGTTTTTCATTTGAATGCTGCAATCAGGTTTGAGTGTGGAATTCAAGGGGTCATTGGTGGAGATCAGACGTTTCTCTGTTTTTCACTGTTCGAGAGGTGCTGCGGCTGTGTATTATAGTCGTTGTCTCGCTCCTGATGGCACACAGGCCCATTTGTTGTTCGATAAGCATGATGTGTATGCTCGCCCTTGGTCAGCAAGCAATTAATTTAGATAATCTCTGCAATCTTTTTTTTTTTACAAACTTTTTATTTGACAAAAAAAAAGACTTGATAAATCAGTATATATTCGCACAATTCAGGAGCATTTATAGCTTCGCAGAGCTATGATAGTATTGTCAGTAGGAAACATTGCAAGATAGGTTGATGCTGAAACATATGTAGCTTGAATACAAAAATAAATCTGTTTTTTGTTGTTTATAATTTAACAGTACATTCAAACACATGTACAAGAATGCTGTTAGTAAAAAATACATAATCTCCTCTTAGATTATTGTGTATTAGAACTCAGTAAAGGGTTATCTCTAGGTGGCGTTCGAATATCATGTTCTAGTTGTATGAAGTTATTAAGGAAGAATTAAACATAAAATGAAAACAATCTAAACCTGGTGCAGCTATCTTTATCAAAGTTTTTGGTTCTTTCATGTATAAGTGATTAACTTAATCAAACAGAAGTCTCTAAGCAATGTTTACGAGGACCAACCTGTCCATTGGGCATCTCATTTTGGAAGACTGTTTTCGAGAACACTGACTATTTTCTCAAATTGATGTATCTCTTTAATTTTGTTCAGTGTCCTCAAAAATGGAATAGTTATGGATTTCCATCTTATTGCTACTGTCCATTTTGCTGCTGACAGAATATGTGAAATACATTTTCTGCTTTGTTTAGGTATATCCGGGATGTCTGCGTTCAGCAACGCCAACCAAGGAGATAACTTGACTCGTAAATTTAATTTAGAGTTAACTAGGCATTCTATTATTTTCCAGTGAGCCTGTACCACTGGACAGGACCACAATATCTGGGCCATAGTTCCCCTCTCTCCACAGTTTCTAAAACAAGTATCCGGACTACCCGGGAACAATTTGGCTATTCTATCAGGAGTAAGATACCATCTTGTTAAGATTTTATACAAGGTTTCCTTGATGTTGTTTGATAGGAAGACTTTAGCCATTCTGTAGCGTCCATGGCCGCGGGCCGTCGGGTTTACTCACCTCCCGATGCCCGCAGCCATGGATCAAGGAGCGCTGGTCCGCATCTGCTTCCTAGGAGACACCAGCGCTCACTTCAGCTCCGGTCTGCTGTGACCCGTAGGGTGCGCGCGGACGCTTGTGCCCGGCCATAAACGGCCAGCGTGCACACAAAGGAAATCGTCATCATCATCAACTGCCACGATTTCCTGGTCTATAAGAAGGCCATAGGCCTTCTGATACTTGCCTGAGCGTTGTTAGCTTTCCCAGTCTGTCTTGCAAATGGTCCCTTAGTGTTTCCCGTTCCAGTTGTTACACGTGCCTTGTTTCCTGTTCCTGTTTCCCGTGCTGTGCCTATAGTATCGAGTCGTGCCACGTCCTGTGTCATCTGCCACGTCCAGAGGAATCCGCCACGTCCTGTGTCATCTGTCATGTCCGGAGGAATCCGCCACGTCCGGCGCAACCAGCGGCACCTGTGTCATCCACCACATTTGGCGTTATCTGCTGCACCCATCTCCATCTGTGCCAGAGCTGCAGCCACTGTCTGGACTATCCAGGTACCCTTGTGCGGGACATTGTATTGCTGGGGTTTCCTGTTGTTTGGTCAGTTGCCTCCCCGCTACGGAGATACAACCTAGTGGGTCCACGTACCCGCTTCGTGACAGTACGCTCAAGCCATGTACCCCGCTCGTCAACCTGGGACTTTGACGACACAAGCCGACTCAGCTGGCTGAGATGGAGGATCTCCAGTCACGACAAGACCAACTCCTCCTGTCAGTGAATGCCATAGCCCATCGGCTGCTTGCTCCAACCACAGTCGTCACCGCACCCATTTCTGCTATTCCTCCTGCTACACTTCCTGTCTGTACCGGTAAAAATCTCCTGTGTTTCTTGCCGCTACCTCCACGCTATGACGGAGATCCAAGGCCCTGCAGGGGATTTTTGAATCAGTGCCTGATCCACTTCAGACTGAGGTCCTTCTCTTCGGATGATGTCAGGATCGCCTTCATCATCTCTCTCCTTACTGGTAAAGCCCTGGCATGGGCTAATCCTCTGTGGGAACATCAGGGACCAGAGACCCCTGACTTGCAGTGCTTCTTACAGACCTTCCGCTTGATTTTTGAGGAACCTGGGAGAGTTTCTTCGGCTGCTGCATCCTTGCTGACCCTACACCAGGGAGACCTCTCCGTGGGCGAGTATGCCATTCAGTTCCGTATCCTGGCTGCTGAATTGACCTGGAACAACGAGGCTTTGGTGGCCACATTCTGGCAGGGACTGTCTTCAGGGATCAAGGACGAGTTGGCTGCTCGTGATCTGCCATCTACCCTGGACGATCTTATCCTACTCGCCTCCCAGGTTGACATGAGGATCCGGGAGCGTTCCCAACAGGTTCTCCAGGAGAGAGAACTTCCTAGGCTGGATTCTACTTTTCAGCAATCCTCCTCAGTCGTCCCACCAGAGGATCCAATGCAGAGTAACTATGTCAAATTGTCTACCCAGGAGAGACAACGCAGAAGCACTTCTGGACTTTGTCTGTATTGCGGCCTCGGAGGCCATATTGTGCGCCTGTGTCCCTAGAGGCCAGAGAGACCCCATTGCCTGATTGGAGAGACAACCCTAGCTGGAACGGTACCTAATAAAGCATTCTGTTCCAAGCTGACTATTCCTGTGACCCTAGTATCCGGCGAGAGGACGCATCAAGTTTCTGCCTATCTTGACTCTGGTTCTGATGCAAACTTTATCCAGAAAGATCTTGTGGATCATCTTCAGTTGCCCACAGTTCCCCTAGAGAAGTCTTTGGCTGTTACCTCAGTTAATGGACTGCCTCTGCCTGATCCCATCGTTTCTAAAAAAAAGTAGTTGAAGCTCCAGTTTGGAGTCCTTCATTTTGAACTAATTTCTTTCCTTGTTTTGCCCAAGGCCATCAATCCTGTTCTACTGGGCCTGCCTTGGCTTCAACTACATGTCCCAGTCCTGGACTGGAATTCTAGAGAGATCCTCCAATGGGGCTCCAAGTGCCATGGTCATTGTCTGTTGTAGATCCATCCTGTCAAGCCTCCTCTGCCTCAGTCATTGGCGGGACTGCCTCGCCAGTTTGCTCAGTATGCAGATGTTTTCAGCAAAAGGGAGGCTGAGACGCTGCCTTCACATCGGACATATGACTGCCCCATTGAACTGGTTCCTAATGCCGCTCTCCCGCGTGGTCGAGTATATCCTCTCTCCTTGCCAGTGTCTCTATCCATGGCGGCCTATATCAAGGAGAATCTGGAGAGGGGTTTCATACGAAAGTCTTCCTCCCCAGCCGGGGCTGGATTCTTCTTCGTTAAAAACAAGGACGGATCCCTTCGACCCTGCATTGACTACCGTGGTCTCAACCAGATCACGGTCAAGAACAAATACCCGTTGCCACTTATATCTGAGCAGTTTGATCGCATACGAGGAGCCAACATTTTTTCTAAGCTAGACCTGCGGGAGGCTTATAATCTAGTCCGGATTCGCCGGGGTGATGAATGGAAGACAGCATTTAACACCCGGGACGGGCACTACAAGTACTTAGTGATGCCCTTCAGGCTGTGTAACGCTCCCGCAGTGTTTCAGGAGTTCGTTAATGATATTGTAAAGGATCTGCCAGACACAACTTCTGTGTCGACGCCCATAGGTAATCAGTCTGCACCTGCTTCTATGTCTGTGAGACTGACTCCATCTTCCACCACCCAGGATGGCAGGTTTAGGAGTGGGAGAGCCTATCACAGCCTGGCCAGACGGAGCTAGCTCCCGCCCTCTGTCTATTTATACCTGCCTTTCCTGTTCCTCCTTTGCTTGTGATTCTTCTCTGTTGGTTTCCTGGCCCTGCTGCAGCTTCTTGAACTACTGATCCTCTGCTTGTGTTTGACCTTGGCTTTACTGACCGCTCTTCTGCTCTGCGTTTTTGTACCTCGCTCATCTACTGGTTTGACTCGGCTCGTTCACTTCGCTTGTTGCTCACGGTGTCCCCGTGGGCAACTTCCCCATTTCCCTGGCTTCTTTGTACCCTTGTCTGTTTGTCTGTCGTGCACCCATTGAGTATAGGGACTGTCGCCCAGTTGTACCCCGTCGCCTAGGGCGGGTCGTTGCAAGTAGGCAGGGACTGAGTGGCGGGTAGATTAGGGCTCACTTGTCTGTTTCCCTACCCCGACATTACAGATATATTCCGAGATCTTCTCTATGTCTGTGTTGTTGTTTATCTCGATGATATTTTGATTTTCTCCCCAGATCCGACGACTCATCTGAAGCATGTCCGTCAGGTTCTACTACGATTAAGGGAGAATAATTTATACACCACCACTTCCACTCTATTTCACATTGTGTACAATCAACATCCTAGAGTCCCTCTCCCAGTGTCGACAACATCTCAAGTACCCGCTGCTGACTCTGCTTATGGGGACTTTTTGCAAATCTGGCAACAGACCCGGTGATCTATTTTACTGGCAGTCGATTGCATGAAGCAAAAAGCAGATACTAGGAGATGAGAGCCGCCTCAGTGTCTTCCGGGGACTAAAGTCTGGATGTCCTTTCGGAACATTCGCTTGAAGGTACCCTCATACAAGTTTTCTCCCAGGTTCCTTGGTCCTTTCGAGATTCTGCAAAAGATAAACCCTGTCTCCTATAAGCTGCGACTGCCTCCTACCCTCAGAATCCCCAACTCCTTTCATGTGTCCCTCCTGAAGCCAGTGGTCCTGAACCGCTACAGCAAGACTTGTAGTTCCACAGTTGCTCCCAGCGGTTCATCTGATATATTCGAGGTGAGGGAGATCCTGGACTGCAAGAGGGTAGGAGGAAGTACTTTCTATTTGGTGGACTGGAGAGGGTTTGGTCCTGAGGAGAGGTCCTGGGAGCCAGAGGAGAACCTCAGTGCCCCTGCGCTTATTAAGAAATTACTCTCTCGCTCTGACCCCAAGAAGAGGGGGCGTAAGAGGGGGGATATTGTAGCGTCCATGGCCGCGGGCCGTCGGGTTTACTCACCTCCCGATGCACGCAGCCATGGATCCGTGAGCGCTGGTCCCCACCTCCTTCCTAGGAGACGCCAGCGCTCACTTCCGCTCCAGTCTGCTGTGCCCCGTAGGGTGCGCGTGCGCGCTCGTGCCTGGCGCACAAAGGAAATCTTCATCATCATCATCAACTGCCACGATTTCCTGGTCTATAAGAAGGCCCCAGGCCTTCTGATCCTTGCCTGAGCGTTGTTAGTTTTCCCAGTCTGTCTTGCAAATGGTCCCTTAGTGTTTCCCATTCCAGCTGTTACCCATGCCTTGTTTCCTGTTCCTGTTTCCCGTGCTGTGCCTACAGTATCGGGTCGTGCCACGTCCTGTGTCATCTGCCACGTCCAAAGGAATCCGCCACGTCATGTGTCATCTGCCACGTGCAGAGGAATCTGCCACATACTGTGTCATCTGTCACGTCCGGAGGAATCCGCCACATCTGGCGCAGCCTGCGGCACCTGTGTCATCCGCCACATTTGGCGTTATCTGCTGCACCCATCTCCATCTGTGCCGGACCTGCGCCACTGTCTGGACTATCCAGGTACCCTTGTGCGGGACATTGTATTGATGGGGTTTCCTGTTGTTTGGCCAGCTGCCTCCCCGCTACGGCGGTACGGCCTAGTGGGTCCACGAACCCGCTCCATGACACATTCTATCATATATCTGTTGCCATGAGGTCGAATCAGGTAAAGTTCCTAGTTCTCTTTCCCAAGCTATCATATATGTAGTAGGACCATTGTATGTTGCGCTTCTAATTTGTGAGTACAGAACTGAAATCAGCCCCTTTTCCCTAGGTGAGCCTCGACAAATAGCTTCATAAAAAGTTAAACTGGAGTCATGTGGTAGAAAGGCAGATCCAAAAAGAAGGTGGTGAATTTGTAGGTATTTCTAATGCTCCTGCAGAGGGATTTGAAGGTCCTGACGTAGGGTCTCAAAAGGGAGGGGTTTACCATCTTTGCATAATTTAATTAAAGAATTGGGACTTGATGAAGTCCACCACTTAAAGTCCTCCGGATGTAGTCCTGGTGGGAAATCAGGATTATGTAATAAAGGTTGTAAAGAAGATGGATGTGATATAAGTTGAAATTTGTCCCGACATAGTAGCCAGAGTGTTAGGGAATGTTTGATAATTCTATTGTCTACGTCAGGAATGTGGGATTTTAATTCTGGAGACCACATCAGTGCCCGAAGTGAAGATTGAGATGTGGTAAGAGATTTAAACAGGACCCTTTTTACAGTGTTGGGATTACAGTTCCATGCGGCAATTTGTGAGATTTGAGGCATAGTAATAAAATTTCAGGTCTGGGAGGCTAAGTCCACCTCTTGACGTGGAGCGATGCAAAGTGGATTTACTAACCCTTGAACCACGATTAGTCCATATAAATTTGTTTATTACCTGTTGTATATGTGAGATGGCATAAAGAGGAACCTTAACAGGAAGGGCCCTAAATAGATACAGCAGCTTGGGTAAAATTGTAATTCGAACTGCAATGAGCCTGCCCATCCATGATATGTGGTATCTGGACCATTTCTCTAATAGTTTCCTGATAGAAGCAAATTTTTTGGCTCTGCAATTTTTTTAACCTCTTCACGTGCTGCGCCGCAACTCTACGTCCTGAAGAGGGCTTGCTTCCCGCACCAGGACGTACAGTTGCGGAGCGGTTCCCGACGCACACTGTCCTAATGGACAGTGTCCAGGAACCGGGAGGTCAGCTGCTCCCGACAGCTGACACTCCAGTCTTGCCGGTCTGCGTACCATCGCAGATGATTTCGTCATTTGACCCCATAAATGCAGCGACTGATTGTGAATGCCGCATTTAAGGGGTTTGAAGCACATCGGCAGCCCCCGCGAAGTGATTGTGGGGGCTACCGATGCTTGTCATGGCAATCGGAGACCAGACAATGACCTCCGGGTTGCCATGTACTTAAGCCTCGGAGGAGCAGCCTCCGGCCGGTCCTCCTAGCTTCCTGTCAGTGTGACTTTCACGTCACAATGACAGTTAGGCTAGATTCACACGAGCATGTTCAGCCCGTAAAGGATGGAATGTATTTCGCCCGCAAGTCCCGGACCGAACACACTGCAGGGAGCCAGGCTCCTGGCATCATAGTTAAGTACGACGCTAGGAGTCCCTGCCTCGCTGCAGGACAACTGTCCCGTACTGTAATCGTGTTTTCAGTATGGGACAGTAGTTCCATGGAGAGGCAGGGACTCCTAGCGTCGTCCGGGACTTGCGGCTGAAATACGTTCCGTCCTTTACGGACCGAACATGCTCGTGTGAATCCAGCCTTAGAATACATTACACTACGTAGATAGTGTAATGTACTCTAGCAGCGATCAAAGCTGCAAGTCTAAATGTAAAAAAAAGTTATAAAAATATTTTTAAAAAAAGTGTAAATATAAAAGTTATAAGTTATATAAACAAAAAATCCTTTTTTTCCTATACTAACTTTCATTACAGGAAAAAAATTAACACATTAAGAAAAGTACACATATTTTGTATCGCCGCGTTCGTAACGACCCAAACTATAAAACCATAATGTTATTTTTCCCGCACCATGAACAGCCCAAAAAAAAGTCAATAAAAAACTACACCAGAATTGCAATTTTTTGGTAACCACCCCTCCTAAAATAGAGAATAAAAAGTGATCAAAAAGTCGCATGTACCCGAAAATAGTACCAATAAAAACTACAACCCATCCAGCAAAAAACAAGCCCTTACACAGCTTTTTTGACTAAATACTAAAAAACTTATCTCTCTCAGAATATGATGACACAGAGAATAAATGATTTTGTAAAAAAGTGATTTTATTGCGCAAACGCTGCAAAACATAAAAAAAAACTATATACATCTGGTATCGCCGTAATTGTACCGACCCGCAAAATAAAGTAAATACTGTCATTTAAAGCACACGGTGAACGCAGCAAAAAAAGAAACTAAAAAACATTGTCAGAATTGCTTGTTTTTGGTCACCCGGCTTGCAAAAAATTGAATAAAAAGTGGTAAAAAAAAAATCGCATGTACCCCAAAATGGTACCAATGAAAAGTGCAGATTTTCCCGCAACAAATAAGCCCTCACACAACTCCGGTGGTGAAAAAATAAAAAAGTTCTGGCTCTCAGAATATGGCGATGCAAAATGTGCAGTGTGTTCGAAAATCGGATAGGATCGGGCGCCATTTATCAGTGCGACACCGGCCACATATCTATGAATTATTATTTATTTATCGCATTATTATACCCTCTTATTATGCCCTGATGTACTCCGCACAGCTTACATATACCCTGATGTACTCCGCACAGCTTACATATCCCCCCACATTATAAAATGAAATACCAGCAATACCCAAAACAAAACTACTACCAAGCAAAATCTGCGCTCCAAAAGCAAACTGGCGTCCCTCCCTTCTGAGCCCTGCAGCGTTACCAAAACAGCAGTTTGCGCCCACATATATGGCATCACCATACCCAAGAGAACCCGCTTAACGTTTTATGAGGTATTTGTCTTCAGTGGCACAAACTCGGCACCACATATTATGCACTAAAATGGCATACCAGTGGAAAATAGCAATATTCACACAATCCGCTATGCATTAACCCCTATGGGCACTATGACTTAATAGCACGTCATGGTGCGGGGGTTGATGTATGGAGCGGGCTCACGTGCTGAGCCTGCTCCATACGCGGCGGGTGTCACATGTGTATTACAGTTGACACCCGAGACTAGCGGACAGGAACAGCGATCGTGCGGTTACAGAAGCCTGTAAAAATAACAATATACTGCAATACATTAGTATTGCAGTATATTGTACAAGCGATAAAATGATCACTGGTTCAAGTCCCCTAAGGGGACTAATAAAATGTGTAGAAGAATTAAAGTTATTAGTAGTGGGAAAGAAAAAAGTTTAATGTTAAAAAAAAACCTTTTCCCATTTTTCTTCTAAAGTAATGTTAAAAAAATAAACAAAATTGGTATCGCTACATCCGTAAAAGGCTGAACTATTACAATATACCATTATTTAACTCGCACGGTGAACACCGTAAAAAACGTAAATAATTTAAACCGCCTCGTCACCGCCTTGTCACTTTAGCTCTCCAAAAAAAATTTAATACAACTTTTTGATCATTTTTTATGTACCCAAAATGGTACCAATAAAAACTACAGATTTTTTTCCTATATCAGAATCTTTTTTCAGTTTCCCAGTATACATTATGGCACTTTAAATGGTGTCAATAGAAACTACAATTCCTCCCACAAGAAATAAGCCCTAACACGACTCTATTGACTGAAAATGTAAAAGCTATGGCTCTTGGAAGGCGGGGAGTGAAAAACGAAAATAAGAAAGCAAAAAATGGATCAGTCCTGAAAGGGTTAATTCATTTCTAATGAAAAAAAATGTATGACCACATGTGGGGTATTTCCGTACTTGGGAGAAATTGCTTTACAAAAATTGGTTGTTTTTTTCTCCTTTATCCCTTGTGAAAATGAGAAAAATCAACATTTTAGTGGAAAAAAATGGTGATATTAATTTTCGCAGCCTAATTCTAATAAATTCTGCAAAAGCCCTGTGGGGTCTAAATGCTCACTATACCCCTAGAGAAATCCCTTGAGGGGTGTTTCCAAAATGGGGTAACTTGGGGTGTTTCCCCTGTTTTGGTCCCTCCAGGGCGTTGCAAACGCGACATGGCACCGAAAACCAATCCAGCAAAATCTGTGCTCCAAAATACAAATTGCGCTCCTTCCCTTCTGAGCCTTGCTGTGGGTCCAATCAGCAGTTTCTTTCCACATATGGGATATTGCCGAAATCGGGAGACATTGCTTTACAAATGTTGGGGTGCACTTTCTTTATTATTCCTTGTAAATATTAAAAATGTCTATGTTTTTTTCAGATTTTCATTTTTACAGACTAATTCCAATATATTTAGCGAAAAACCTGTGGGGTCAAAATGCTAACTATACCCCTAGATAAATTCCTAGAGTGGTGTAGTTTCCAAAATGGGGTAACTTTTGGGGTGTTTCCACTGTTTTGGCACCATAAGACCTATTCAAACCCGACAAGGTCCCTAAAATATAGTCTAAAAAAAAGGAGGCCCAAAATCCACTGGGTGCTATAAACTATTGAGTTGCACTTGTCGGGTAAAACCTTCTGTATTACAAAAAATTGTATTAGAAATGAATTTCGGAAAAAATAATTAAATTTGTACATTTCACCTCTACATTGCTTTAATTCCTGTGAAATGCTTAAAGGGTTAAAATACTTTTTGAATGCTGATTCGAATACCTTAAGGGGTGCAGTTTTAAAAATGGGGTGACTTCTGGGAATTTTCTAATATATAAAGCCCTCAAAGCCACTTTAGATCTGAACTGGTCGCTGAAAAAATGGCCTTTTGACATTTTCTTTAAAATATGAGAAATTGCTGCTAAAGTTCTAAGCCTTGTAACGTCCTAGAAAAATAAAAGGACATTCAAAAAAAGATGCAAACATAAAGTAGACATATGGGAAAAGTTAACTAGTAACTATTGTGCGTGGTATTACTATCTGTTTTACAAGCAGATACGTTTAAATTTAGAAAAATGCTAATTTTTGCACATTTTTTATAAATTTCTGTGTTTTTCAGAAATAAATACCAAAATTATCGACCAAATTTTTTCACTAACATAAAGTACAACATGTCACGAGAAAACAATCTCAGAATCATTTGAATAGGTAAAAGCATTCCGATGTTATTAATTACCACATAAAGTAACACATGTCCGATTTGAAAAAATCGTCTGTGTCCTGAAGGCCAAAATAGGCTGGGTCCTTAAGGGGTTAATAAAAGAAAAACAAACCTATTCACTTTCATTGTACTGTACTTGGAGCAGATCTTTATAGTGGAATACACTACATTTGAACTGGGAAAAATTGAGTAAATCACTAGCGCCAGTTGTCAGGAACCAGTTAGGTCGATTCCACACTTTGCTTTGATTTATTTGATTTAGTTAACGTGAATGTGGTTTGTAAAAGTCTCATGTAGTGTTTTGAAACTGCCACAATTTTATGGATAACATCTTTTTTTAACCTGTTGCAAACGAATGAGTATACTAATGTTTGCAGCATCAGGATGCGAGTGTTGCAGCATCAGGAAGAGCATACTTGTCCTGCAATCAAGAGCGGTGTATCGGCTGTAATACAAAGCCTTGCACTAATGGAGAACATCAGAGAAAGCTCTGATCTCTGCCGTTAACCCCTTGAATAACGCGATCAACACTTATAGCTGCATTTAAAAGGAAGAGTGAAAAGGTGACAACCTTTGATCGCGTCACAGGGAATCTGAAATCTGCTGCACACCCCTGTTGTCAAGCAAAATCTGTCTGTAGAGACAGAGCAGAGGAGAAGGGCTGCTGAAAATGGGTGGTGTGTCTCTTTACAGCCTGCCCATCGAAGTCTATGGAGATGGGCAAAGATGTCTGGAGTGGGCCCCCCTGCCGGCAAGAGATAAAATAATGTGCCCCACTCACAGTATAATGCACACATAGTGCCCCTCACACTGTATCATACCCCATAGTACCCCCACACAGAGTATAATGTTCCCATAGTGCCCCTATACAGTATAATGCCCCCATAATGCCTCCCCACACAGTATAAAAAAAGTGCCAGAATACCTGTTTTGGTCACTTTTCCCACCCAAAAAAAAATGTAAAAAAAAAATTACAAATTGTTGTATGTGCCCCAAAATAAAAACTACAGCTCGACCTTCAAAACATAAAAAAAGTTATGGATCTGAGAATAGAACAAACTATTTTTTTTTAACAAACTGTTTTTTTATTTTGTAAAAGTAGTAACGAAAAAAATATATACATAAATTTGGTATCGCCGTAATCATACTGACTAAAAGCTAACATGTCATTTTTACTACGCAGTGAACTCGATAAAATCAAAACCCAAAAGACAAGGGAGGTATTGCTTTTTTTTTTTCCCATTCCAACCCATAAAATCCTTTTTATATGGTGCATTAAATACAACTTGTTCCACAACAAACATGCATTCATATAGCTATGTCGACAGAAAAAAAAAAAAATTATGGCTCTTGGAAGGTGGGAAGGGAAAAACGAAAATGAAAACTGCAATGGGAAAGGGTTAAACCCACCACTATATTGGAAACAGTGTATAACTTTTGGTCAGTTTTATCTTAGTAGATGGATACTGTAACCAGGTCTATCAAGTTAAAAAAATACCTGTATATTATAACTAATATTCTATTTCGAGGCGTTCTCCAGTTTTTTATAGTCAGACCGCTTCTACAAATTCTTACTTATAAGCATTGTAGAATAAGCATCTACAATGCATATATTGTGGCCATATATCATTTGAACCAGTTAATGCAATAGCTGACAATAAAACCCTTTTCTGCCATAAATGCAAATGCGTTGTAAGATTTAAAGTTATATTCAAATGAAACACATAGGATTTTTGCATTCTATGCACTTTATTCTTTCTGTTGTTCCTTCCTTTGAAGTATCAGTTTAATGCCTAGTTATTTATAAGCAGCCATTTCATATGCTTAAATAATTCTTGCTTTTGGCTAAAAAGCTATAATAGGTTATATTTCACCTACTTTTAAGGCAGTTAGAGAACCTTTCATATAATACCTTAGCTTCTTCTGACAAATGTTCCTCATAACACAAATTATACGTATATTTTTTACAGAAAAAATAAAACCATACAAAATAGTTTTAAGGTGTTTACATTTTAATTGAAACCCTGTTCTAAAATCATAAACCGCCACATTGCTCGTCACAAATTGTTGATTTATTTATTTATTTATTTATGTCTTATATGACATTAAATCTGGGCAGTTGGAAACTGCAATTGAAACAACATATATTTGCGGATAGTCATAGCTTAAAGTTGTAAAACATAGAAAGGAGGTATGAAGTTTAGCATTTTTACTCAATCTGATGCTCTACAGTTATTAGAAAATCTTTCCATCTTAATCTCAGCCAGATATAAATGATGATTAATGTACATCACTATGGTATCATAAAATGGTCTAATAGATCACATCTAAAATGAGATCAAGCAGCCTATTATAGTCTATGTGAAATCAAATCAATGGACTCTAGAGTCTAATAATACTGGTTTAGTAGCCCTATTAGAACAAAATCTGGGACCACATATATAAAACTGAGCTATCCAATTGCAAGGGCTGAGCTATCCAATTGCAAGGGTACGGCAAGTAAGGTGATTAGGCGGCTGCCTAGCGAACCACTGGAGCGCAACTTACGGAACAGTCTATTCATATATGACAGGTGCCTTACCCTGCAGTGGAAAGTGGCAGATTGAAGAGAGTGAGTGTTGGACAGCTACATATATATATATATATATATATATATATATATATATATATATATATATCAGACAAAGAAATGCCGACAGCACACTACGAACACTAATGCCACCTAAGCCACTAAATATAAATAAATATGCATTACTGCTAAATCTACTTACAAATAGGGAGGTTCTTAGTGCACATTTTAATCAAAAAGTGTTTGCCCACCTGCCACGACAAGACGACCTCTGTAAGGTGGGGACCTACTCTGCACACACACCCAGAACTGGGACTAAGTCTACATATTTTTAGGACGCACGAGGGACGAAGGTCGTCCACATATGGCCAAAGGAGGACTCGACGTGGTGGAAGAAAACATTCCAGACAACGGAAACCCCCCACAACCCAGATCACCCAGATCAGTGAGGACACAATCCTTACGCAAGATGGACTCTCCACGGAAACATTAGTGGTAAATATCTCATCCGTTTTGCTTACTAATGTTCAATATTGAATAAAGGTTTATCGTTTTGCCCCACATCTAAAACTAATTGGTTCGAACTAGAATTAGATTTCTATAGATTTTACCGTACAATCAAACTAAAAACCTGGTTTGCAGAACGAAGTTATGTCTCTACTGATGTCAAAATTGGGGAATTGAAATTACGTGATTTCAACCTTTTTTTAAAAAGTAATTTTGCCCCATACTGCAATTTACCGGCTATTGAAACTTTCATTACAGCCGTGAAGTTGGATATTGGAACATTGAAGGATAAATGCAAAAATCAGAGATTTAAACATCCTAACATGACTAGAGAGGAGATTGAGGCTATATCCGAACTTAAAAATAATACTAAAATTACTATTAAACAAGCAGACAAGGGGGAAGCGGTAGTGGTGATGGATACCAAGGATTATGTGGAAGAAATATTGAGACAATTACAAGACAGACAGGTCTATGGGGAATTAACATCTGATCCTAACTTTAATATACAAAGACTTCTAGATAGAATTATTGAGAAATCAATACAGAATAAAATTATTGATGATGATTTAAAACAATTCTTACTGGTTAAACACCCTGTTACACCAATCATATACACACTCCCCAAGATACACAAATCTCTCAATAAACCTCCTGGCAGACCGTAGTATCTAGTATGGGTACTGTCCTGGGAAATGTCTCCATATTTCTAGACAAAATATTGCGACAATATGCAATTGAGGTACCATCTTACATACGAGATACCTCTGATTTTTTATTGAAAATTAGGGAGATATAGATACCTAACACTGTCCTGCTATGTTCATTCGACGTGGTGAGCTTATACACGTCGATTGATCATGGGAGAGGCACTTCTTCTGTCTATAAAACCCTGCGTAATAGTGAGTATTTACCAGCCTGCATTGAATTCATACTTGCTCTACTAGATCTTGTATTGAGATATAACTATTTTCTGTTCCAAGATCAATTCTTTATTCAACTAAGAGGTACAGCCATGGGTACGAATGTGGCACCCACCTATGCCAATATCTTCATGGCAACCCTTGAGAGGGAGTTCGTCTATGTGTCCCACCACTTTAGGCATGTACTGAAGTGGTGGAGATACATAGACGATATCTTCTTCATCTGGTTGGGGTCCGATGTGGAATTGGATTTGTTTCATGATTACATTAATCACATTGATCCAGACATCAAGTTCACATTAGTTAAGTCCAGTCAATCAATTGAATTTCTGGATACTACCATAACCAAATCAGATTTAAAATTAACATCAGACATTTTTACTAAAACCACGGATAGGAACAATCTCCTACGGTTTGAAAGTAACCACCCTAGTGGTCTCATTAAAGCGCTTCCATATAGCCAATTACTGAGAGTTAAAAGGATTGTTGACACTGATGAGATAAGTAAAAAGAGGTTGGATGAAATGGGTGCAAAATTCATTTCACGTGGGTATCCCAAAAAACTGGTTCAACAACATAGGGATAGGGTATTGTTGGCAGATAGAGAGACACTATTATCTACAGAAATGCCCACACACTCAGTCAGAAAGAACAAAACTAATACGGCCAATAGGATATCTTTTGTGTCCACATTTAATGAAACTAGCAACGATGTTGCCAAGATTCTATATAAACATTGGTCCATATTGGGGAGTAATCTAAAATATGTTCCTGAATTCTCAGCACCCCCATTGATGTCCTATAAACGTCCAAAAACCCTTAGGGATAATCTAGTAAAAGCAGATATAGGCTCAAATAAGAAAGTGATACAAACTTTCCTAGACAAGAAAAAACTGGGATGTTTCCCTTGTCTGAATTGCGTCAACTGCAGATATATGAACAAAGGCGAATTGTTCATTCATCCCATAACGAATATGGAATATAAAATCAAACAATTTCTTACCTGCACATCAGACTATGTCATCTATCTGTTGCAGTGTCCATGTGATCTCCTTTATATAAGAGAGACTACGCTAGATTGTAAGACACGTATTAATAACCATAGATTCAGTATCCGTTCCAAAAGACTGGATTTACCAGTATCAAAACATTTTGTGGAAGCCAATCACACAGAGAAAGACTTACGATTTAGAATAATAGACCACATCACCAAACTGAGATGAGGTGGCAATAGAATATCTCTTTTGAAAAAACGTGAGTTAGAATGGATCTACAGGCTAAATACATTACGCCCCTATGGACTAAACGTTGACTTCAAATTGAGTGGTATAGGATAGGAGATAGTTTGCCCATGGCCTTGCTTTTTACTCTACATATTAGGGATTATGATTAGACAGTGTGTACATATTACTATACTAACATAAATATTTTTTTCTGTCTATTTCAGATAATATATGAAGACTCACCTGTAATGGATCCCCTCATCCTGACTCCATGCTATTAGAAAAAAGAAATTGATGCCTTGTTCCGAAATTTAGAGTTTGGCATAAATTATATAAATTATATGAAATATACCTACATGTCAATTTATATGTTATCATTAAACTAATAGGGCTCTACATTCACTTCCTCAATTTGCCACTGTTTATTCCCTTTATGGCATAACTAGTGTATATTTCACAGAGAAATAAGTTCTATACAGAATGGATCGAATATCAAAATATCTTGTAAAACTAGGAAAGTACATTCATAGTTGTGGGAATTTCGTTTTAATTGTCTAAGATATACAACATAATAGAGTGAAAAGTGAATGCATTGCGTCCTTTACGATTTTCAACACAGTGATGGACGGAGCATGCGCAAGATGCGTGCCATTAGAGTGAGTGCGTTCCACGACTCATTCTCAGTTCTCATGTAGGATCATCTCTATGTGCAACATGTGATTCGGCGCATGCGCACTGATACCCGGAAATACCGGTGGAATTAACCAGCATGGCGGAGGAAAGGGGATTCACGGAATGGTGAGCCGGATTCAATACAATTGAATTAACTTTGTGTATTATATTTTGATATTTTACACCTGTACTGGCTCTATTGGCACTTAACCAATTAGACTGTATTTTAAAGTTTCTTACAATCCGGGTGATTTGCCCTTATTATTAACTGCACGAATTCCATTGAAATAATGAAAACACCACATGGTGATTTTTTTGATTACACTGTTTTTACACTATAATTGAGATTTTAAGCATGATTGAAATTTTATTGCATTATTACAATGATGTTGCAAACCATGTATTTATATGTGCACCTCACACTGAAATGTATTGCTTGAGAAAGGCCCCATTGAGCAGGGCTGAAACATTGCATGTGGTGATTATAAAGATCCTTTTTTCACTTAACCTGGAGTGCTGACCTGTATATAGGATTTTGCTATATACAGTGAAGGAAATAAGTATTTGATCCCTTGCTGATTTTGTAAGTTTGCCCACTGTCAAAGACATGAACAGTCTAGAATTTTTAGGCTAGGTTAATTTTACCAGTGAGAGATAGATTATATAAAAAAAAAAAAAACTGAAAATCACATTGTCAAAATTATATATATTTATTTGCATTGTGCACAGAGAAATAAGTATTTGATCCCTTTGGCAAACAAGACTTAATACTTGGTGGCAAAACCCTTGTTGGCAAGCACAGCAGTCAGACGTTTTTTGTAGTTGGTGATGAGGTTTGCACACATGTTAGATGGAATTTTGGCCCACTCCTCTTTGCAGATCATCTGAAAATCATTAAGGTTTCGAGGCTGTCGCTTGGCAACTCGGATCTTCAGCTCCCTCCATAAATTTTCGATGGGATTAAGGTCTGGAGACTGGCTAGGCCACTCCATGACCTTAATGTGCTTCTTTTTGAGCCACTCCTTTGTTGCCTTGGCTGTATGTTTCGGGTCATTGTCATGCTGGTAGACCCAGCCACGAGCCATTTTTAATGTCCTGGTGGAGGGAAGGATGTTGTCACTCAGGATTTGACGGTACATGGCTCCATCCATTCTCCCATTGATGCGGTGAAGTAGTCCTGTGCCCTTAGCAGAGAAACACCCCCAAAACATAATGTTTCCAGCTCCATGCTTGACAGTGGGGACGGTGTTCTTTGGGTCATAGGCAGCATTTCTCTTCCTCCAAACACGGCGAGTTGAGTTAATGCCAAAGAGCTCAATTTTAGTCTCATCTGACCACAGCACCTTCTCCCAATCACTCTCAGAATCATCCATATGTTCATTTGCAAACTTCAGATGGGCCTGTACATGTGCCTTCTTGAGCAGGGGGACCTTGCGGGCACTGCAGGATTTTAATCCATAACGGCGTAATGTGTTAGCAATGGTTTTCTTGGTCACTGTGGTCCCAGCTGCCTTGAGATCATTAACAAGTTCCCCCCGTGTAGTTTTCGGCTGAGCTCTCATCTTCCTCAGGATCAAGAATACCCCACGAGGTGAGATTTTGCATGGAGCCCCAGATCGATATCGATTGACAGTCATTTTGTATGTCTTCCATTTTCTTACTATTGCACCAACAGTTGTCTCCTTCTCACCCAGCGTCTTACTTATGGTTTTGTAGCCCATTCCAGCCTTGTGCAGGTCTATGATCTTGTCCCTGACATCCTTAGAAAGCTCTTTGGTTTTGCCCATGTTGTAGAGGTTAGAGTCAGACTGATTAATTGAGTCTGTGGACAGGAGTCTTTTATACAGGTGACCATTTAAGACAGCTGTCTTTAATGCAGGCACAAAGTTGATTTGGAGCGTGTAACTGGTCTGGAGGAGGCTGAACTCTTAATGGTTGGTAGGGGATCAAATACTTATTTCTCTGTGCACAATGCAAATAAATATATATAATTTTGACTAAGTGATTTTCTTTTTTTTTTTTAGATATATAATCTATCTCTCACTGGTAAAATTAACCTAGCCTAAAAATTCTAGACTGTTCATGTCTTTGACAGTGGGCAAACTTACAAAATCAGCAAGGGATCAAATACTTATTTCCTTCACTGATATATATATATAGTGAAGGAAATAAGTATTTCCCGTCTCCTCCCCTTATGCATCACGTGCGCGCATGCGAATACGTGAGCCGGGGACGCTGATGTAGTGAGTTTCTCTTCATTGATTGTTGTCCAACGGTGAGTATCGTCTTTCCTGTACTGTACATTTTATTGTAAATCTGCCACTTCACCAAATGTTTACTTAACACTGTATACACTGTACCGCTATACATACTGTTATAACAGAGGGCTCTCTGCGCAGATGCCTCCCGCTCACTTAGGTTGTTATGTAGTAACCACAGTAACCACTAATGGATCACCTGTTCCCACTTGTTAACTCAGGTTGAATCACTGATTGTATTACCACACTGGGTTATATATACCCTGTTAAGACTGTTGGTCATTGCTTGACAAAGATCCCATAGAGACGGATCGAAACGTTGCCTGCCTGGGGTGAATAAACACACCACTTTTTTTCACCAATTTCCTTGGAGTGCTGCCACTTTTTTGGATTATATATGTATATATATATATATATATATATATATATATATATATATATATATATTATGAGATGTAAAGGATGGAGCCAGAAGGGGAGCTGCAGGAATCGGTGCACCCTACTAGTGAGTGTTGATGGCAAAATGGCCAGCCTACCTTGTATCGAGAACTGCACATTTGTGGAGGGCATAGGGGTAGAGGCAAGTGAGGTGAAGATATTATAAAAGAGAACGCTAAGAATTAGTGGGGAATGGGAGTGACATTGAAGCGGAAATTCACTTTCTGTGAAAATGGATAATAGAGCAGGAGTGTGCACTATAATTGTTTTTCTAAATCACTTGTGTCACTGATTTGGCTTCTAACAGCATGGACTGTGTAAAGTCAGTGCTGCCGGCTGCTCATAACTCTTCAGTGGGTGACAGAACGTCCTGCTCATCTCCGTGGTTTCTGTATGCAGAAAGACCGTTAGTGCTATAGGATTCTATAGCGCTGGCAGAAATTCTGAATATGTGAGTCATGGAGATGAGTAGGACGCTCTGTCTCCCACTGAAGAGTTATGAGCAGCCGGCAGCACTGACTTCACACAGTCTGTACTGCTGCTGCTAGAAGCCAAATCGGTAATACAAGTGATTTAGAAAAACGATTATAACGCAGAGTCCTCTGCGGGCATCTGGGACGTAACTGACACCAGGAGAGGAATTTGTGGGTGTTGGCCGCAAACTATGAAGAATGGTGTGGCAGCAGTGGACTCGCTTGTGTGGTTGTTATAAGAGAACCCGGCCCAAGGAAGAAGCTGCACCCAGTCATCATGCTGCCTGGAGATGAAGTGTCGTAGGTAGTTCTCCATGATCTTATTGATCCTCTCGACTTGACCATTGGACTGGGGGTGGTAGGCTGAGGAAAATTCCAACATTCCATCAAGGAGTTTACAGAGGGGTCTCCAGAACTTTGAGGTGAAATGAACCCCCCGATCACACAAGATATGCAGAGGTAATCCGTGAAGGCGGAAGATGTGTTGGATGAGGAGGTTGGCCAGTCGAGACGCAGAAGGTAGGCTGGTCAGTGGAATAAAATGAGCCATTTTTGAGAAAGGGTCCACCATAACCCAGATTGTACTGCATCCAGCAGAGGGGGGCAGGTCCGTGACAAAGTTCATTGCTAAATGCTACCAGGGGCATTCGGCATAGGCAGCGGCTGGAGCAGACCAGCCGGCTTGGCGTGAGCAACCTTGTTAGCCGCGCACATCTTGAAGAATGAGACAAAGTCCACGATGTCTTTGGGCAGCGTGGGCCACCAGAACTGACGGGCAATCAGATCTTGGGTTTTACAGACACCCGCGTGCCCATCCCCAGATGGATGTCTCTAACTTGAATGGGATTAACAGAGTTGATGCAGGACAGATCAATGATATTTTGTGGAGACTCCACAGTGTCCTCTGTCTTGAACGACTGGACAAGGCATTGGCCTTCACATTTTTGTCGTCATGGCGGTAGTGGAGCTCAAACTGCAACTGAGCAAAGAACAGCGACCACCTGGCTTGACGGGGGTTCAGCCATTGGGCCGACTGGAGATAGAGGAGGTTCTTGTGCTTAGTATATATATATCAGGATGGGGTGAGCTGCACCCTCTAGTAGATGTCTCCACTCCTCCAGAGACAATTTGATGGCCAATAACTCCTAATCCCCAATCGAGTAATTGCGCTCTGCAGAAGAAAAAAGTCTATAATAATAGCCAGATACCCCTGCCTTCCCCTTGCAGCCTCTCTGGAACAGAGGTGAGCCTGCACCAACAGAGGAGGCGTCCACCTCCAATGAAAACTGTAGGGATACATCGGGATGATGGAGGGTTGAGGCAGACGTGAAGGCATTCTTAAAAGGAATGTGTCGCTAGAAATGTATTTTTTTTTTTTAGTTAAACAATTATTATTTAAGTGATTACGCATTGTTTTATTTTTTTTATATTTTCACAAGTCAGGAAATATTATAAATTAGATTCTAATTTATAACATTTCCATGTGCTGGTCACTAGAGGGAGCAGTTCCCAAAATTGCAGCATGGTCAATATGGTAAAGCAACCTCATTGCTTTATGCTGCAAATTTGAGGTAGACACACTCGCTCTAGTGTCCTCACACAATCCCCTCCTCCCTTATTCTGGCTAGTGCCAGGAGAAGGAGGGGGTTGAATCTTCAAACCTCCTACACTGTGTGCCGCCATTTTCTGAGCGAATGCACAGTGTAGGAGGATTAGATACAGTGCTAATCAGACAGTATAACACAAACATACACGAACATAATACACACATCACATACACAAACATAACTTACCTGCTCCTGCCGCCTCTGCTGCCTCCACTCCTATTCCTTGCGTCTTCGCTTTCTTGAACATATGGCCGAAAGCCGCGGCCGGAAGTCGTCATCTGACTGGTCCACATGAAAATGGCGCCGGATTTCGCTCTGCTAATGAGCTTCATTTTGGTCTGTGTGGGAGCAGCGCATGCGCCGTTCTCACACTAACGGCGTACGCTGCAGTGAATGGAACGGCTCCCGTTCGCATTCTCTATGGGGATGTATGTGCCGTATTCCATCTCTGTATGTGTCGTTAATCGACACATACAGAGATGAAAAAAAAATGGCAGCCCCCATAGAGAAGTAAAAATAAAACAAAAGTCAAAAGTAGAACACACGAACAGAAATAAGTAAAAAAAAAAATTTATATCATACTAAAAGCAATTTGATAAAAAAAATAAAATTTCATGACACCTTACCTTTAAAGCTTTTAAATGCAGATTCTGCCTCTGGAGTCCACACCTTGGCATTCATACCTTTCTTAGTGAGGGTAGAGATGAGAACCGTCAATGAAAGCGCTATATGCACCTCAAGCCTTGAGGACGTGGCCATTCCAGGATGGCCTTTACCTTCTCAGGGTCCATCTCGTGGCCTTGATCCAAGATGATGTAGCCCAGGCAGGGGAGAGAATTTTTCTCAAACATGCACTTCTCCAGCTTGGCATACAGGCGATTCTCCCTTAGTCGCAGCAGAACTTGACGGACATGTCCCTGATGAGTCGTCAGATCTGGAGAAAAAATTAAAATGCCATCGAGATAGACCACAACACAGACATAGAGGAGGTCTCGGAAGATGTCATTGACAAATTCCTGGAAGCGTTACCCAGACCGAAGTGCCCATCTCGAGTGTTAAACGCCATTTTCCACTCATCACCTTGACAGATTTGTAACAAGTTGTAAGCCTCACGCAAGTCCAGTTTAGAGTAGATCTTGGCTCCTCGTATGCGGTCAAATATTTTGGAGATTAGGGGAAACGGATATTTGTTTTTGACTGTGACTTGATTGAGACCACGGTCAATGAAAGGTCGAAGAGATTCATCTTTTTTCTTGACAAAGAAGAACCCGGCCTGAGCCGGGGAGGAAGACTTCTGTGTGAAACCCCCCTCCAGATTCTCAATGTAGATCGACAAGGACTGAGTCTCTGGCAAGGAGAGAGAATATACCCGGCCACGGGATGTGACGCATATGGAACCAGTTCAATGGGGCAGTCATAAGCCCGGTGTGAAGGGAGCGTCTCAGCCTTCTTCTTGCTGAAGACATCTGCAAATTGAGAGTACAGAGGAGGCAATCCTGCTAATGACTGAGGCAAAGGAGACTGTAACAGATGGATCTGCGACAGACAGCGATTGCGACACTTGAGACCCCATTGGAGAACCTCTCCGGAATTCCAGTCCAGAACTGGGGCATGTAGTCGAAGCCAAGGCAGACCCAGCAGCACAGGGTTGACGGCTTTGGCCAGAAAGAGAAATGAGATTAGCTCCGAATGAAGGGCTCCAACTTGGAGTTTCAGAGGTTTGGGCTCAGCTACAATTGGGTCAGGCAGAGGCAGTCCATTCACCGAGGCAACAGCCAAAGACGTCCCCAGGGGACTGTGGGCAATTGAAGAAGATCCACTAGGTCTTTCTGGATAAAGTTTGCTGCGGACCCCGAGTCTTTTCACCAGACACTATGGTCACGGGAATGGACAGCCTTGAGGAGAACTTTCTCCCTAGGGCCGTTCCACCTAGGGTTGTCTCTCCAACCAATCCTAGGCACGGGAGTTTCGCTTGCCTCTGCGGACACCAACGCACAATATGGCCTCCGAGGCCGCAATATAGACAAATTCCTGAAGTGCGTTTGCGGTGTCTCTTCCTGGAGAGACAGTTTAAACAGGTCCACCTGCCTAGACTCCTCTGGTGGAAATCTTGCCTCCTGGCAAACCTCTTGGGATCGCTCCCGGATCCTTATGTCAATCCGGGTGGCTGGAAGTATGAGGTCATCCAGGGTAGGTGGCAGATCACGAGTGGCGAGCTCGTCCTTAATATTAGGAGACAGTCCCTGCCAGAATGTAGCCCCCGATGCCTCGTTGTTCCAGTACAGATCTGCCACCAGGGTGCGGAACTGAATAGCGTAATCGCCGACGGAGGTGTCCCCCTGGCGAAGTGTCAGCTGAGATGCAGCTGCTGAGGAGACTCGTCCAGGTTCCTCAAACACCATGCGAAAAATATGTAGGCAACACTGGAAGTCCCGGGCCTCTGGTCCCTGACGTTCCCAGATGGGATACGCCCATGCTAGGGCCTTGCCTGTAAGGGGAAAGATGATGAAAGCAATCCTTGCGCCGCCAGTAGAAAATACTCTGGCTTGTAGGCTGTAGTGGATCTGGCACTGGTTCAGAAATCCCCTGCAGGTGCTCGCATCTCCATCATAGCAATGAGGTAGTGGCAGAGAAAATCGGGGGTCAGCACTGCCAGAAGGTGTAGCAGGGGGAACAGCAGAGGCAATAGGAGCAGGCCTCAGAGGAACTGCAGCTTGCGTATCCAGCCAATATGCAATAATGTTCACCGCCTGGAGGAGATGGTCCTGTCAGACTAGTATATCCACCTGTATGGCTTGTGATGTCGTCACGGTCTGGGGTTGACCAGCAGGGTCCATGGCCTAAGCGTACTGTCACGATCTATGGGTATGTGGACCCACTGGGCCATAGCGGGATAGCAGCTGGCCAAACAGTGTACCAAGTAAAGTCTATAGTCCGAGCAAGGGTACCTGTGGTAGTACAGACTGTAGCGGTGGCTATGCTCAGATGGGACCTTGGCAGCAGACACCAGGCATGGTGTAACACAACACGACTCCAACTCATTTAAGGCACAGGAACAAGGTAGCACAGGATACAGGTAGCAGGAACGGAAACACTGGGAACAGGAAAACACTAAGGGACCATTTGCTAGATTGACACAGGAAAACACAACAACGATGAGGCAATGAGTGAAGGGGCAGGGCCCTTCTTACAGTCCAGGGTGATTGGACAATTCTAAACATGTCTGCGCACTGGCCCTTTAAGCCGGGACTGAGCTTGCGCCCATACCCTAGCGTTCACTGCAGGACAGGACGGCCGCATATGTTGGCATGTCTGGGAAGGAAGGCGTCGGCAGGATGAGAGGAGTCTGCGGTCTGCGGCCGCGGCCATTACAATATCTTATTCTTTCACAGGTCCTTCACACGGTTCGTTAAAACAACGGCCGTGTGAACAGCCCCATAGAAATACATGCGTCCGTGTGACGGCCGTTAAAAAAAGGCCATTACACTGACTATTTATACGTTTGTCTGAATAAGCCCTAACTCCCTTTTATTGCTAATCTACAGAAAGTAGTAAAGGGGGCAGATGGATGGTAGTTATACATGACTGAAGGATCTTGCGACAGAAAACTGCAGGATTTCCTAAATTAAGACTACTTGCAAAGTTGCATTTTTATTTTAGCTGCATTGGAGCAATTAAAATGGTTGCAATGGTATACATATTCTATAGGTGAGCAAACTTAGGGTTCAGCTTTTCAGGTGCAATTTTAATTTCTGATACCGGAGATCCAAACTTTTGTTAAAAGGAAACATGGCACAGTCAAATGTAAATTTTCCAGGTCGCAAGAAAAATATTTATTGCTATTGTGATAAATTAATCAGGAAACTATACATTCAATTCTTCTCTTTCTACTATATAGTCATATTATCAATTAATAACACATATTAAACATTTCCTATGAAGTCATTGTCTTTCAGTGTTTTCTTATTGTAGAATTTAGTTATCTGAAAACATAGTATTAACTGAAAACTATAAATCAATATTGCTATTTATAGGTGTATCAGGGGATGAGTAGAAAGCGTATGGAGCTTGAGTAACACAAAGCTAAAATTTATATTGATTCTTTTGCATAATGAAATGTTTTCTTAGTCTTGCTAGAATAAAAGTTATAGGATTTGCAGACATTTCCACGTTACTCTTTAGTCTTATGTTTGCTACTTGTTTGGGAAAATGAAAGTTGAGTTGAAATATGCACCTTTTTCCATTTTCATCTTTAATTGAATTCTCCAGTGACCCCCCGATTCCCCATGGCTGTATTTCAGGTTTTGATGATGAGAAATAGAATTTTGTATTTGGATAATACAATTTTCTCACTTGCCTTAAGCGACCTTCAGCTCAATTTTCTTTCCCTAGAGACGCCATATATTATAGAATTGAATCAAATTCCCTATTCATAGAAAAAAAGTTCCAATTTAATCTGAATATTCAACATTTTTCATTGGTCAAGGTGATGGATGGCATATTGAAACACTTTTGGTTCAGGTAATAAAATGGCAGAATTTAGGGATTGTATTGAAAAAAAATAATGAAGTCTTTTCAATATTCTCAAAAGCCGCTGCAGTGCACATTTCACGACAGGCCTGGAATGCTTCTTATTACAGAACCAATAACATCTCCATTGCAAAAAGTCTGTAGTCAGAAATTAAGATTTCATGTAGGTTACAAGATGAAAAATGCAGTAGTTGACAGAGGGGGGCGAGGATTCTCATACATTTCCATTTTAATGCATTGAGGTTAACCATTTTAGACATTCTGCAAACTTTTTTTCACTATAGTTTTAATTCTGAGGATTATAGTGTTAGATGATGGCAAGATAGCATGATAGTATATGTTACTAGTTTATTTATTTTGTTATTGTTAATTGGTTATCTTTGCATGAACTTGTATTATGTCATAGTTTAAAAAAAATATATATGTACACCCATACATTAAATATAGTTTCAAAACAATGGGCAAAACAATTGAGTTTGCTCCTGTTGTTACCAGAACAGCACGTGCCGTTTTTGGAAGCCTCTGCTCTAGATTTTAGAGCATAATTCTAGGTCATTCTGCTACAAAAGCATTAGTGCAGTCGGGTAAGGCTATTGCCTGATAAGACCTGGCTCACAGTCAGAATATCAATTCATCCAAAGGGTCTATGACAGGTTAAGTTCAAGGCTCTGTCATGTTCTTCCACACCAGCAAATCTTTTTTCATTGACTCCACATTGTTCTTTGGGACATTGTCATGTCAAAACAATAAAGGGTCTTCCCCAGACAAAGTTGAAAGCATTGAATTCTCTAGAATCTAATAGTATGCCCTAAGATTAACATATCCATGAAAGTAAGGGACCTAGCCAAAACCATAAAAAATAGACAGACCAACTTTCTTCTTCCACCAACTTTAGAGTTGGTACTAAGTATTTGTGCAGGATGTGTTCCAGAGATAAATTGCCTGTTGGCTTTCAATCCCTGCTGCTGACTCTTGGCATTGTGCATGATGTTCGCTTGATGCTTCCAGAGGCAGGTTTGAACAAAGCGCAGAGTGTTGTAACTAAGGACAGATGCTATATTGAGCTACATTACTAGCAACGTTCTGAGCTTGTGTGGCTCTTCTTTGCCACATATTCTAGTTATAATGTATATCTATGGATTTTGCAGACCTCTATTTTATGCCCCTGTAGGCTATGAGTGTTGCTAAAATGGCCATGCTCAATTGTTCATTTTCGTTTTGGCTATGCAGTGTATACGTATATACATTTGTAAGAAAGAGTTCAATTTTGTGTTTCTAACACTTCACTTGGGGTATTCCACTCTCTGACATTTATGACATATCCACAGAATATGTGGCACAGCAAGCTATGCTGTTTAGAAACCTGGAAGCTACGGATACAGCATAGCTTGCGGGCTATGCTGTTTCTGTAACTTCCATCCACTTCTATGAGAGTTACAGAAACAGTGTAGCTCAGCAAGCTCACCTGTTTCCGTACTCCCAGCCACATCGTAACTCAGTGGCCGTCGACCAGCCACTGCGATAGAAGGTAGGACGTGGGTAATGGGGCCTGGTTGTAAAGACAAGTTCAGGTCCCCGAGATGAGACCCGCATCTATCGGGCATGTCTGAGATGGGAATACCCCTTTAAATATGGGCGGATGTATAATGCATGAGGAATTTATAAATTCAAAGAGCAAAACCAAAACCATAAACCTGTTGATAACACTACTTATTGCTCTTACTTATTTGGTCAAGTATGTAAACTAATTAAAATTGGGATCCGTTGGAAACTTTTAGAATAATTGGGGATTTTCCCCTTTGGAGCATAGAGAAACTTATTGTTGATATATATTTTGATATCTTTTGCACTTAAGTAAACTATATATATTCATTTAGCAATTGCGTGTGAATTATTATTTTATTTTCCCAATCTTTGAATCTATTATAAAACAACATTACATATCTAAATATGGTCAAGAAGTATGTGGAAGTATGTGCTCTTCTAAACATCAATTCCAGACTTTACTTGTGGCTGAAAGGATGTCCGTTCCTAAAAATGATTAAGTCACTACGTTGCTGAATTGTTGCACCACAAATTGATTTACTGTATTGTTGTATTTCCTGTATTCTTCTATGGGAAATTTGAATGTTGCTAGAAGTGTGTGGAGCTGTTCACAATATATGCTATTTTTTGTAAAAACAAATGTGGATGTTCCAAAAATACCCAGCAAGCCAAGTTATTCATTTGACATGTAAAATGTTCTGACAATTTAATTTTTGCCTTTAGCCAACGACTAACAATTTTATATTAACATGTTGTGCTCGACTGTGAATAATAATTCCCAATAAAAAGACATGCTTATGTAAGATAGCACACCAATTTGTCTAAGAATCAATTGGTTCAATACATAGTATTCCGTATTTGTGAACTAATTGCAAACAACAAATGGTTTAACAATACTAAACGTGAGCTGTGCTTATAGATACAACACAGAATTAATATCCATATGATAAGCATTCACGCAAGTGATTACTTGATCTTTACTTGACTGGTTTTGCTATTCATTTTTAGAATAGATGTTTTGATGGGAAACAATTGCATTTACAATTCAAATCAAATCAAACACACATTCTGCTGAGTCTTCTACTGTTGTCCTGTCAACCTGTCTCCTCCCTATGGGGACTTGTCTGTTCTTTTCTAGATCATTGTGGGTGCCAGAGCTTTCAAAGTGATCTAAACACCTCTGATCTACAGCTAACATATCTACCTCTATCATTGTGTTTTCTCTGATGTAAAACCGCAAAGACGATTACAAACAAATGAGACTCCTTACTGGCGTCTTCTGTGCTCACCATGCAAAATATAGTGCAATAACTACTGGCATTCACAAAAAATGCTAAATATAATAAACCATTATCTCAAACATCTCCAAATTCGACCATACTATCAATTTCTATTCCTTTATGAGTGACATAAGAACCAGAGCGGAGAAAGCCCCATGGTTGAATTTAGTTTCTATAGGTTTGCTTAGATAGTGCAGTTATTTAGATTCTGCAAGTTTAAAAAAAAATATTTTATAACTAATAGAGAACGTGCAAAACGTAACTAAGTAATACAACTCATTACCTAATGTACATTTCATCCCCACATATGTACCCTTTTAACTGGACATGATGTAAATAAACAAGCACTGTGTCCTGCAGCGCTGTCCAAGAGAGTAAGGCTGGGACTTTACATTACTGCTACCAGGACCGGCCTTAGGATAGATGGCGCCCTGTGCGAAATTATCTTTCAGCACCCCATCATAAAAAAATGCCCCATAAAAAAGTATAATGCCCCAACAGTATAATGTCCTATACAGTGCCCCCACACAGTATAATGCCCCTTTAGTGTGACCCATGCAGTATAATAATATTTAATATACTATAACCCCTTCAAGGACACAGTATTTTGTTCTCTAATTGTGCACACACAGTATTATGCCCCCTAAGTGCCACAAACAGTATATTGCCCCCTCCCCTGGCCACCACACACAGCCCCCCCTTGCAGATACTGCCCCCTGTAGACATCGCCATAATCACCCACCTCCTCATTGTAGACAATGCCACACAGCCCCCCACAACCTCCTTGTTAGCAGTGCCATACAGCCCCCACCACCTCCTTGTAGACAGTGCCCCCACCTCCCCCTTGTAGGCAGTGCCATACAGCCCCCCACCTCCCCCTTGTAGACAGTGCCCCCAAGCAAAAAAAATTGTACTCACCTAGGCCCCCTTCCCACGATGAATGTAGCTGCTCCACAACTCCAACGACGGGATCCTTGTGTATGCCGGCGTGATCCAGTAATGTCATCACGCTGGCCTGCGCTGACCATCAGCCTGCCGCTCTCACTAAAATGACCATCAGCCCACCACTCACAGATGCCCCCTGTAGGTAGAGCTACACTGCCCCCTTGTAGGTAGTGCTACACAGCCCCCTTGTAGGTAGTGCCACAGAGCGCCCCTGTAGGTAGTGCCACATAGCTCCCCTGTACGTAGTGCCACAAAGCCTTGTAGATAGTACCGCCTCTCCCTTCCTGTAGATAGCGCCACTGTAGCTCCCTGAAGGAGCGGAATCCCCCTTCGGCCGGGGATTCTGCTCCTGGACAGAGTGTTTGATGTCTCTGTCCATATATGGACAGTGAAATCAGGGGCAACTCCTGAAGCTCTGCTATAGTGTTCAATAGTATCTGCGTCCTAAGAACACAGATACTATTGAATGTGGCACCGCTACTGCTGTAGCAGCAACAGAGGCTGCTAGCAGCGGCGCTGGACATGAGAGGGGCCCATTCCAGTGGACGGCACGGGCACCCCCATGCCCGGTGTCACCGCTAGCTGCTACTATGGCTGCTACAGCGGTAGCGCCGCCACTAAGAAGTGCCCGGGTGCAAAGGCATCTGGATCATAAGAAGGGAAGGGAGCTAGTTCAGCGCCACCTTTCACCTGCTGGAGTGATGCGCCCTGTGCAATGGCACAGGTCGCACAGCCGGATGGCCGGGCCTGACTGCTACTCACAAGAAATCTCAACAATTCTCCATGAGGGGAAGTCATGTTACAATATTGTCAGAATTCATTACATCATCACAAAGTGACTCTTGAGAATTTTTTGCTCACAAGGAAACAATATAGTAACGTCAGAGTCATGGTATGGCCACGATCTTACCATTTATCACAATATTGTGATAGAGCCCTAGTCTTGACTTTTAAATAATGCATAGCCTTTTTTTTAAAAAGATATTGGTCTAGCCCAGTGTTTCTTAGCCAATGTGATTCTTGGGTCCCTTGCATGTAGCTCCCCAGCTGCTGGTATTTGTGGATTCTATAGTGCAATGATACTACTGACTGACCAATGACATAACTGGTCCAGGATGGGATAATTTAACAGGTACATACTTGGCACTAAAGTAACCCCTATAGAAATGGACTTTTCACCTTCACAATATTTCAGAAACAAACCATTTAAGGCACCATTCACATGGCAGATTTTGCGCGGCGGGTCCTGCCGCAAAATCCGCCGCCTAATTATTCCTGCTGTCGGCAGGAAGATTCCTCCTCCCATTGATTTCAATGAGAGGTTCGGGTGGAATCTCGAAGATTAAATAAATGGGAGGCGTAATTTTCTGGTGGATTCCGCCACAAAAATTCTGCCACGTGAACAGGGCCTAAAGAAGCACTCCTTTTTTTCCAACTCTGCCCCTTCCCCTTCCTGTTTGCAAATGCGATGTAGAATAATGTAGACATGTGTAATGACTAACCTGGGGCTGTATATAGTGGGGCGCCGCTCCGTTCCGGGCCTCGATGGGGGTCACGTGATTTTCATTCTAACTTCTATCCTAACAATATCCTACAGTTTCTGCTGTAGGGAACGTAAGTCAGCCTCGATATAAGTTTCATAGACTTACATTGAGAGACTGCGTTGTATTGAGTGACAGCAACAAGTAAGTCAATACGCATATCTACATTGTACTACATTAGATTTGTCAACGGGGCCAGGTTTAAAAAAACACCCAGAGTGCTTCTTTAATACACACTGACATTTTATATTTGGTTGTTTTATTTTTTTTGTACTTGGAAATGGATGTAAATTGTTAATACATGTACATTTTTTCATTTTCAGTAACATTTATTGCATAATCTTTCATAGCCCATACCCAACTGTTATATTTGAGTGTGATCCTGAGCTTAAAAAAATAAATTAAAAAAAGACATTAGAAACATAAATATACTGTATTGCACAAAACACTATGCATACAAAAACTATTATAATATAATTGTTATGATGCACAGGCAGGCTATCCACTTGGTCTATATACTGCACAGGTATAACCACGGGATTTTCCTCTTTATTTCAGGGTCACTGTCACATCTCAGCAAATAAGACCAGCTGTCAATTCTCTATAACCTTGCATGCAATTCACAACCAATACGTCTACAATTGCCTATGTATCATACCAATTACATACTTTACTGCCATTTCCCTAAAAAATACAAATTAAATAAACTGTATTTGAATCGATTCCCACAAGCTACACTAAACAGGACTGTTAAATGACTTCGATCTCTGTTCTGAAAAATCAGCAATATATATTATTAACAGATTACGCGAACTATAACCCCCTTCCTTCCTATAAAATAGAGAAACAAAACAAGGCTTTAATCATATTAAGGATATTCTTTAAAATAGAATCCCTGCAAAAACAAAATGGCATAGAAAAAAAAATGGACCCTGGTGTTTAATCATGGAAACCACAGTAATGCTTTAGATTTTTATTATGTTGAATTTACATCACAATTTCCCCAGAGATGCTTTTGTTAAGACCATAGCCACACACAGTGGCTTTAAATGAGATTACACTTTTGATATAATTTCCTCCATTCCAAGGGCGTGTGTATTTTCATTCCCTACTTTACCTTAGAAGGAATGTATCATTAAAATATAAATGGCTTCTTGTCATCTCATTTTTTTCTGTGGTAGAATTGTCAGGAAAGACATTTTAGAGCCTAATGTTAACTTAATTGAAAAATATGAGCATGTTGCGCAAGTTAAAATAACACAGCACTAGTAACCTGCATAATGACCATTAATAGCTTATAGCTGATCCGCAAATCGAAGCGCCAGCACGAAATAGCAGCCTGTACGTGTAACAAATACATCCACTTATAAAACCAAATTCTAGATCTGAGACATTTTTATTATATTCTAGGTAGATATGTAATGTATGTATTACATAATATTGTATTCTGCTCAGGCACGTAGCTTAAAGGAGTTGTTTAGTGTAATCATTATATAGTAAAATGTCATGCAACTTAGAAACCAGCTCCTGGCAATAAGCTAAAAACAGGATAGTGAAAACAGGCATACCTACAGTATATCTCTAAAATGACAAAATACCTTTAATTACAGCACAAAAATAATATTTGGCCCATTGCTGGAAATTAAATTTTTAAGACTAGACATCTGTTTTAATTCATCACTTAATAATATGCCAACATTTAAAATCTGATCATTGTAAGGCAAATGTTAAAGATAATGAAAGATCAATATATAAAGCGGATATGTAGGCTGAATATGCTGCCCTATGTTAGAGCAGCAAATTATAGCTACATGTACGTACTTCTTTTATTTAAACAGGCATTAAATAGGTTGTGCTTTTTGGGTAATAGAAGCGATGAAAGAATATAGTGGATTAATATAGTGTGGGCATGGGGCAGATTTTTTTTATACTGATGACACTCACTGAACATATACTGATGACCAATCCTATAAATAAGTCATCAATATGAAAAACCGCTCAATGCCGAGACAACCCCTTTAATAGTCCAGTGTATTCATGAGGGAGAGCTCCCCGCCTCTCCCCACCCCTCTCTGTATTGAATGCTGTGTATACACATATACACAGCAGCCTGTTAGTCATCGTGGAGAGGAACGGGGAGAGGCGGGAGTACGCTCTCTCATGAATATAGTGGACTCATAAGTATGAGTCCGCTATATCCTTTTATTGCTCCTATTACCCAAATGACACAATATATTTTGTGCCCTTTTGGCTAAAAGGAGTACGGACCTGTAGCTGTTCTATGCTGCACTTACATAGGGCAGCATACTCAGCAGACAGATCCATTTTAAAGAATAGTCATATCCCCTATTTCTAATAAAGTGGTTGTTTGGTTTCGAAAACCCATTTTCAAATACCCTGTGCGAATTCTGTGTTATCAGAGGGAGGAATCACTTATTTGGGACCGCCATAAATTAGCTGGAGCAGAGAGCGCCCATTCATGACATGGATAGCCCAATAATTTCAATGAGAACTGTGCAATGCTTAATTTTCTTTGTGGTGGTGCTGCAGGAGAATGTAACACAAGCTGCCAGGTTCCCATACAGATTACAGCTGATCACTGGGGGTCATAGTGGGTTAAAAATCTTAATGTCAACTAAATATAACTATATAGTTTAAATTAGTATTCTCAGAAAGCATTCATGAAAAAAAGCCTGGTTACATAGAACACACACGGAGGCATAACCGGAAACTGCTAGGCACCAATGTAAAATCCATAACTGGGCTCTACAGCTAATATGAGCCATTTATAATACTGGTGTCTTTTTTATGAGACAGAGGGGCCTTTGTGCCCCCTCAGGTGCCAGGGCACATGTGTGAATGCTACTTCTTCTTTACACTTGTTATACAGTCATGCTTTGTCATTTTTAAATAAAAAATACACTCTTCTGCCCAGCGCCTCTTACTCTATAACATGATGCCTTTAGAAAGCCTGACAGATCCACTTTTACACACAGTTGCTGGGACCTTTGGTCAGAAAAAGATCAAAATTTGCACTGACAACACAAGGGCTATGCAAACATTGAACCTAGAAATACATGATAATGTATTGCGCTCAATGGGAGTAATTTTAAGGTCTTCAAACCCGTAATGACAGCACTTAAAACACTTATGTAAAACTATGATTGGAACATTGATTATTTTCCTTTGCTCTCTGTTCCTCATATGATATCCTGGTAGAAGACTTAGGTCATAAAAAAATCAATTTAGAATATTGCTGGCAGCATAATATTAAGTACAGCAGCATCATTTCCCATAGCCGCAGCTTTTCCTGCACCAGTACTAAGCTCAATGTCAAGGAATAAGAACCACTGTAGGTTTACGGCTCTGCCTTGCAGTTACCTAAAAAAATATTAGCGAAAGAGGAAATTTTTAACAGTAGCTGGTACATCTCAAGAGCCTATAGGAAAAAGATTGCCTGTCACCCTAGACTCCACCTATCAAGTAGTCCCATCTTGAGTCATGTACGGCTTTAAAATGTTTATCTGTTATTTTCCCTTTAGCAGGAGCCCCTCCCCAGGGCTACCTTTAAGCGCAGGCCTTCTGTACCTATAGGCAAATCTACTCCCACAAGCTTCTGTAAAGTGTATATATTATTATTATGAGACCATGTGCTGATTAAGTCTCCATGAGCTCAGTAAGTTTTCTAAAGGAGCAGTTTTTGGGGGCTACATGACACTACATGACACTAGACTGCTCTGTCTCACTATGCATTTGATTATGGCCCTTTTTACAAAGTATATGTTTATTTACAGTAGGTGAATAAAAAAACATGCAGATTGCCAAAAGTGTGCAAGAGTATGTGAGAAATGTGTATTTTAATATTGTAAGCAAACTTATGGGCTACATTTAAAAAAATATATATATTTTTTTATGTTACATTATTAGTTAATAATTTATGGGTATGTGTTCACAGCTAGTAGAAATTGCCTTGTTATATACTTTTATTTTACAATAAAAAGTTGTTTGAAAACAGCCTAATTCATATTTGTACCGTGTACTGGTGGGACCCCCGCGATCAGCTGATATAACCAGGAGAACACATTGGTTGGCCCAGTGCAAAGATGTGCTAAGTGGGTCCCACCCCACAACATTTTCCGCCAAGGAATTAAAATACAAAAATTAAAACCTAAAACAGCAATCCAGAAAAAAAACCACACAAAATCAAAACCTAAAACAACAATCCCTGAATAGTATGTGCCACCCATAGATGCCCAACAGCAGCCTTTGCTTGAAAAGCCCTCTGATTATCTGACAGCGATTTTCATCAAAATGCTGACTACAGTTGATGCCATACAGTGCATCAGCCTCAGAAAAAACTCAGAGTGACTGTCACATATGCCTCCAGAGTTCCAGCCACAGACACCCCCCAGAGTACCAGGCACAGATGACCCCATACAGTGCTTCAACCTCATATACACCCCATTGTGCCTGTCACATATGCCTCCATGGTACCAGCCTTAGATATCCCCAGATACCCTCAGATGCAGCCTGAGTGTTACCTCGCCCAACGTCACAGCTCCTGCCAACGGCCTCGTTTGGTTGCTAGGCAACTGGACACCTTCTCCACTGAACCCGAATCTCGGACATGTCCTCCCTGCAGGCTGCACCCAGCCACAACTTTTGTTCCGTCTTCTCGGCTGCTTAATTTGTGCCCTGGCACAGGTGGTGGGATGCCTCACTGCATCGCGCCTCTTGTCCTGAGCAAGGACACCATCCGCCTACTATAAAGAATGTCACTTTGCTCCGCCATTGTTTACAACTCTATCTGCGTCCAGAGGCCTTGGGGCCCGGCTGCCAGGGTGCCCGGTGCAAGTATGGTGCACACCTGGCTGCATTGGGATCATGAGGACATTAGCCTGTGAATGCATCTCATTGCTACCTCACAGGGGCAGCTCTTTCAAGTGCCTGCCCACGGTTCCGCCACAACAGGGCAGTCGGCTGGAGCACGTAAGGGCTGTTGCTGGCAATTCAACGAGGAGTATTGCAAGTTTAGTGTGGAATGCCGATATAAAGACAAGTAAGTGTCCAGGATGTTGGAGCACCCACAGTGTGTGTCTCTGTATTGACCTTTGATATATTTATACAGACGTCTTTTTTCTAACCTAACTAACCCTAATTTTGATATTCCACGTGCAGTCTTACTAAAGATTTATTAAGTGATAAAACAATGTTCCCGACATGTGCATTTATGCGCGTTTTGATGCACACCATGATCTTTTTTGCCTTGGCAGCAGCTGCTTGACACTAGTTGCTACAGTTAAGTTTACCGTTAACTAAAATTCCTTTTCCATGCCAGTTTTACCCAGTATTTTCCCATATCGTATGTAATGGTGATATGTATTTTCCCTTCCTAAGTTTATAACATTACATTTATCTGTGTGAAACCTAATTTGTCACTACTCTGCCAACTTCTTTTGCCTCATTTGCCACTTCTCTGTTGGGCAAGGACCCCAGGGACAACAGGAGTGTGGACTCTTAGAATATTGTCCTAAGGGAAAGATCACCACAGATGAGGGCAATGGTTTGAAGCCCGTAATTATATTTATTGGTTGAGATGGGTAAATGGTGAGTGCCTTTAAGGACCCCTACTTCCCCTTTTTTTCAGGGAAGGTTATATTATATATGCATATAATGTTGATTATTTGGAAGTTATTTATGTTGTGATCATTTTGTAATTGGATTAATAAATGGCTGATGTGGACCATTTTTCCACCATTCACAGAGCTGCCCTTATTTTTGGGGTGCATTGGGAGGGGTTTACAGCGTACAATCCCAGGGCCATATCTTCCACTAGGTACTGAAAATACAAAACTATATGTGTTTTTTGCCCAGCCCCTTCCTCCCACCACACTTCTGACCTGATCCGGTGAGTTTTTGGCAATGGGCAGGAGCTCTTTGTTACAAATGATGGCGGGAGCAAGGGAGTCTTCTGCTCTCTGACTCGCAAAATACTGCATAGACTGCTGGCTTCTTTGTAGCAAGTCGCCTACGCAGTACGCGGCATCAGGGAATGCCACACACTCGCAGTGCATTGACGTCTTGATGTCAGCGCACTTGCAGCAGACTGCCTGGGCAGAGAAGAAGGGGCAATGCTGGGCACCTCGTAGAAATGAGGATAGGTAAGAAGTGTGTATTGGCCACTATTATATATTATTCAGTAGTTGTATGGTGACATTATTCAGTAGCTGTATAGTGGTGTTATTCAGTAGCTGTATAGTGGTATTATTCAGTACCTATATGGTGGTATTATTCAGTAAGCTATAAAGGTGGTATTACTCAGTAGCTGTATGATGGTATTATTTAGTAGCTGTATAGTGGTGTTATTCAGTAGCTGTATAGTGGTATTATTCAGTACCTATATGGTGGAATTATTCAGTAGCTATAAGGTGGTATTACTCAGTAGCTGAATGGTTGTATTATTCAGTAGCTATATAGTGGTGTTATTCAGTACCTATATGGTGGTATTATTCAGTAGCTATAAGGTGGTATTACTCAGTAGCTGTATGGTGGTATTATTCAGTAGCTATATTGTGGTATCATTCAGTAGCTGTATAGTGGTGTTATTCAGTAGCTGTATGGTGGTATTATTCAGTACCAATATGGTGGTATTATTCAGTAGCTATAAGGTGGTATTACTCAGTAGCTGTATGATTGTATTATTCAGTAGCTGTATGGTGGTATCATTCAGTAGCTGTATGGTGGTGTTATTCAGTACCTATATGGTGGTGTCACTCAGTAGCTGTATGGTGGTGTTATTCAGTACCTATATGGTGGTATTATTCAGTAGCTGTATGGTGGTGTTACTTAGTAGCTGTATGGTGGTATTATTCAGAAGCTGTATGGTGGTATTATTCAGTAGCTGTATAGTGGTATTATCCAGTACCTATACGTGGTATCATTGAGTAGCTGTATGGTGGTGTTACTCAGTAGCTGTATGGTGGTATTATTCAGTAGCTGTATGGTGGTATAATTCAGTAGCTGTATGGTGGTATCATTCAGTACCTATATGGTGGTATTATTTAGTAGCTGTATGGTTGTGTTACTCAGTAACTGTGTGGTGGTGTTATTCAAAAGCTGTATGGTGCTGATATTCAAAAGCTGTATGGTGGTGTTACTCAGTAGCTGCATAGTGGTGTTATTCATTAGCTGTATAGTGGTATTATTCAGTAGTTGTATAGTGGTATTATTCAGTACCTATACGTGGTATCATTCAGTAACTGTATAGTGGTGTTATTCAGTAGCTGTATAGTGGTGTTATTCAGTACCTATATGGTGGAATGATTCAGTAGCTGTATGGTGGTGTTACTCAGTAGCTGTATGGTGGTGGTATTCAAAAGCTGTATGGTGGTGTTACTCAGTAGCTGCATAGTGGTGTTATTCAGTAGCTGCATAGTGGTGTTATTCAGTAGCTGTATGTTGGTGTTATTCAGTAGCTGTATAGTGGTGTTATTCAGTAGCTCTATAGTGGTGTTATTCAGTACCTATATGGTGGTATCATTCAGTAGCTGTATAGTGGTGTTATTCAGTACCTATATGGTGGTATCATTCAGTAGCTGTATAGTGGTGTTATTCAGTAGCTGTATGGTGGTGTTATTCAGTACCTATATGGTGGTATTATTCAGTAGCTATATGGTGGTGTTACTCAGTAGCTGTATGGTGGTGTTACCCAGTATCTGTATGGTGGTGTTATTCAGTACCTATATGGTGGTATCATTGAGTAGCTGTAGGGTGGTGTTACTTAGTAGCTGTATGGTGGTATTATTCAGTAGCTGTATAGTGGTATTATTCAGTAGCTATATGGTGGTATCATTCAGTAGCTGTATGGTGGTATCATTCAGTAGCTGTATGGTGGTGTTACTCAGTAGCTATATGGTGGTGTTATTCAGAAGCTGTTTGGTGGTATTAAACAGTAGCTGTATGGTGGTATCATTCAGTAGCTGTATGGTGGTATTATTCAGTAGCTGTATGGTGGTATGATTCAATCTCAGCATGGGGGTATGATTCAATCTCAGCATGGTGGTGTGATTCAATCTCAGCATGGTGGTATGATTCAAACTCAGCATGATGGTATGATTTGATCACTATGTGGTGGTAATATTTGATCATGTTGTGGAGGTTTTATGTAATCCTTGTATAGTGGCATTCTTTAGTAACTATTATTTAGAGCTATTCTATATAGATTAGTGTTTTTTGATGATCAGTGGTGTAATTGCATAAATATGACTTAATAGGGGCGTAATCAGCCTCAGTGCCTAGGGCAGTGTGAGATGCAAATACAGCCCTGTACAATCTCACTAAGTCAAGTGAGCCTCAGAGCGGCATACAGGAATAGCGTAGGGAGCGGTTTGACAGGAGTTGGAGTGAGAGCGTAGTTAGAGAGGGAGCATGAAGAAGTTTGAAAGGAGGGAATAAATTTGGAGTGTAAGAGGAGTGGTGCCTTCAAGGACCACTTATTACCCCCTTTGTCTCAGGGAAAGTTGTATTACATATTCATATAATGTTGATTATTTGGAAGTTATGTTATGATAATTTTGTCGTTTTTTCCACCAATCATGGAGTTGTTTTTAATTCGGTAGTGTGGTGGGAGAAGGGTTACAGCATAGACATCTATAATCCCACTATGTCAGGTACTTTATTGTGACTGACAGATATATCCTGAAATTCAGAGTCAGCCTTCTTTGTGAATGAAAACACCACTGATAATTGTCCACTAGATGGGAGGATTATACCATTCCCTGAAAACTGAGAAGCATGCACCTAACAAGGCCAACATAAAAACTGTATATGGCAAGAAAGGGAGTGCATCATTTATGTGTAATTCTGGCTCTTCAGTGACCGGTGTACGCTGCTACATTCTGCAAGTAAAAGGTCCCAAGCACGGACAAAGACAGCAGAGGACCCCTGTACAACAACTGCAAATAGACTATTAGCTGCCAACAGCAAAATTTGCATGGAGGAAGGTGATTGTCATAGACCTCCTCCCTCATACTGCTCTCAACACCCACTGACTGGTGGCCAGTTCTTCTGGTGGATTGTGATTGACTAGTAAATTTGAAGTATGGCAACCACTAGAGTAGTTCCTTGCATGCAGTATGAAAGAAGTAAGAAGCGCTGTTTTTTTTCTGATGGGTGAGGGTTAGGTAGCACACATGGTATGTTCAACCCTACACAGGCAGCAAAAAGAAGCAGGTGCCCCCTCCCAATGACAGTACTAAGGGGAGTGGGGTGGTTATTTCCTTTTTACACTTATTTCTGTAAAAATACCAAACATATTTCCAACAATCCCAAAAAAAAATCGACTAATCAGGCATCACCACTTCCCAAATTTACTAGATTATTGTATATTTACTGTATATGTGCTGCCCTCTGAAATATATTTAACTAAACTAGAGATCTGGGAGAACACATTAATGGCCTGTTCTTAGATAGACCATTAATGTGTGATTGGTGGGGGCCTGAATAACGGGCCATGTCGCTATTTATGTTTATCTAGGCACAGTGGTTAGTCCAGATGTACAACTGTGCCTAGTACTGCAGCTCAACCCCATTCAGTTAAAAGCCCTTTAAGGTTTCTATTTTGCCCTTTAAATGGTTATTCTCATCACAAAAAGTGATGGCCTATTGATAAGATATGCCATCACTTTTTAATCGGTAGGAGTCCGACCTCTGGGACCCTGGTGATCCTGAGGTTGTAGGAGCCGCACTGATACTTTAGCCCTGTTTCCCATTCAAAGTTTTCCCCTGCTTTGCAGCACGTCCACATTTACTTGAATGGAGTTGTGCTGCAGTTCCCTGCACAGTTTGTGGCCAGGAGCTTCACTGTGCAGGGATTTAGGAAAAAAACGCAAAGGGTCCATAGTGCCAAACCGGCTCTGCTACCCCTTCTTCCACAAGTTTAATGGGGTTCCCATAGGTTGGACTCTAGCAAAGGTTGTATCCTAGCGATATGTCATTATTTTCTGTGATGGGAATAACCCTTTAAAGGGAAGGTGTCATGATTTATTTATTTTATTATATTGCTTTTAATATAATGTAAACAAAAATTTTATTTATTTGTGTTTTCACTTTCTAGTTTTTAATGTATTCATACTTTTACTTCTCTATGGGGGCTGCCATTTTTTTTTTCATCTCTGCATACAGAGATGGAATACGGCAGCTACAATGCATAGGGCACAATGAACGACTCCCGTCCATTGCCTCTGCTATCTGGCTATGTACTGCGCAGACGCAGGTCAGAGTCACACAGCCGAGAAGCCGGTTTGTAGCGAGATAGCAGGTGCCATTATGAAGACCAGCTGCACTGCAGGTAAGGTGTGTGTCTCTGTCTGTCCCTCTCTCTCACAGACCCCCGCTCTCGTGACCCCCGACGGGCCGCCCATGCATTGCATTGCAGACTACAAGCTGACATAAACAGCCCTTGTATTCTGCTGACGATACCTGCAGTGCAGCCGTGGAGTCTGTCATCCCCTGCCGGTTTATTATCAGTGCAGCTCCTGCTGATAATATATCGTGCTTGTTCTGATCTTCTAAGGGCCGTTGCTTCTTTGTGTTCCTTGTAAAAGCCCTGCCAGTGTCTGTATGTAGTAGATGTAGTAGAGCTCAGTGTGTGTGTGTCTGTGTAGTAACGCTGAGTGTGTGTATGTAGCAGTGCTGACTGTATGTATGTAGCAGTCCTGACTGTGTCAGATGTAGAACTGAGTGTGTGTGTGTGTGTGTGTCGGTGTAGTAACGCTGAGTGTGTGTATGTAGCAGTGCTGACTGTATATATGTAGCAGTGCTGACTGTCAGATATAGTAGAGCTGAGTGTGTGTGTCTGTGTAGTAACGCTGAGTGTGTGTATGTAGCAGTGCTGACTGTGTCAGATGTAGTAGAGCTGAATGTGTGTGTGTCTGTGTAGTAGAGCTGAGTGTGTGTATGTAGCAGTGCTGACTGTGTGTCAGATGTAGTAGAGCTGAGTGTGTGTGTGTGTGTGTCTGTGTAGTTCACTTCACTTTCATCATTCTAAGGGTATGTTCACACACAGTGTTTTCAGCCATTTTTCGGGCTGTAAATGTCCCGAAAAATGGCTGAAAAATCGGAAGCAGAACGCCTACAAACATCTGCCCTTGGTTTCAACGGGAAATACGGAGTTCTATTGCGACGTGGCGTTTTTACGCGCCCGTTTTCCAAAAATGGCACGGAAAAAGACGCTCGTCAAAAAAAAGTGCATATCAGTTCTTGGGACGTTTTTGGTGCCGTTTTTCATTGACTCTATAGAAAAACAGCTGAAAAACGGCCATAAAAAACGACGCCAAAAACGAGAGTTTGATTAAAAAATGACTGAAAATCAGGAGCTGTTTTCCCTTTGTTTAGTAAGCGTGTGAACAGAGCCTTAGCCTTTTGGTGTGTCCTATAGCTTCTGCCAGCTGCAGAATCACACCCAAAATGGCAGCCGGACACTGCTTAGCAATTTGAAGACACCTTTTCCTGGCTTGTAGGAGGGGGGTGAGATTCCCTCCCACATTTATGGCAGCTGTGAGTCAGGTTGCTTTGCCTTATTCACCTTGCTGTAATTCTGGGAATTGATCCCTCTGGTGGCCAACATAGGAAAACATGTCAAATTATTATTTAATTTTTAATACTTTCCAACATGTGGAAGAAAAAAAAAATACAGCAAAAAACGTAAAATTATAATAGAAATAAGCAACTTACTTTAAAAAAAAGGTTTAATTCGTGACACATTCCCTTTAAGAAAGAAATGTAGACATACAATTTGCATGCAATGATATATCATTTTCTGCATTCTCAAGCAGATAAGTGACATTCCCAGAGGACTAAATAATTTAGAATAAAAAACACCCAGTATAAATTGTACAACTTTACAATAAACAATTATTCTTTCTGTTCAAAAATACAAAGGAACTGAAGGTAAAGTACAAGGGTCTCCTATGCTTAAAGAGGCTCTGTCACCAGATTTTGCAACCCCTATCTGCTATTGCAGCAGATAGGCGCTGCAATGTAGATTACAGTAACGTTTTTATTTTTAAAAAACGAGCATTTTTGGCCAAGTTATGACCATTTTTGTAGTTATGCAAATGAGGCTTGCAAAAGTCCAAGTGGGTGTGTTTAAAAGTAAAAGTCCAAGTGGGCGTGTATTATGTGCGTACATCGGGGCGTTTTTAATACTTTCACTAGCTGGGAGCTCTGAAGAGAAGTAACATCCTCTTCTCTTCAGAACGCCCAGCTTCTGACAGTGCAGATCTGTGACGTCACTCACAGGTCCTGCATCGTGACGGCCACATCGGCACCAGAGGCTACAGTTGATTCTGCAGCAGCATCAGCGTTTGCAGGTAAGATCGACTTACCTGCAAACGCTGATGCTGCTGCAGAATCAACTGTAGCCTCTGGTGCCGATGTGGCCGTCACGATGCAGGACCTGTGAGTGACGTCACAGATCTGCACTGTCAGAAGCTGGGCGTTCTGAAGAGAAGAGGATGTTACTTCTCTTCAGAGCGCCCAGCTAGTGAAAGTATTAAAAACGCCCCGATGTACGCACATAATACACGCCCACTTGGACTTTTACTTTTAAACACACCCACTTGGACTTTTGCAAGCCTCATTTGCATAACTACAAAAATGGTCATAACTTGGCCAAAAATGCTCGTTTTTTTAAAATAAAAACGTTACTGTAATCTACATTGCAGCGCCTATCTGCTGCAATAGCAGATAGGGGTTGCAAAATCTGGTGACAGAGCCTCTTTAAGTGCCATTTACACAGTTCAGTGGAGCAGTTGTTAATTGTTATAGACTATGCTTTGAGATTATTACACTTCCTGTGGATTCTTTTTTCCTTCAGGCACCACTGTGTCTGTGATCCCTCATGAAATAGGAGCTCAGCAATGCAGTGAAAGTTTAGAGGTGAAATAAAAGTACAGTATAATTGTCTCTCAAGAATGATAGCCTCCTTAGATTCACAAAGCTGATTGTGAAAATAAGTATCATTTTTACAAAGTGTATATATACACACACACAATAATGCTGAAAAACATAAAAAAGTAGTAAATAAAACATTTATTGTTTTTGAGATGAAAAGATGTTGACATGTAAAGAGAGTCAAGTGCCCTTCACTAGAACCATAAGATTCAGATAATGCACAATGAATAAAACCCACACTTTGGGCATAGAATGGGAAGGCATAAAAACTGATAAACGCTGATCTGAGCCACAAAAGCATTTGAAACAATTGTCGTCACCTCTCTGGAGCTTACCCAGAATAATGAAAAACACATTTTGGGGAAATAAAGGGGGTATTTAAATCTTTAAAAATTGTGTGCAGATGGTTTACATGCAGGAAGATCTATCACTTACTAATGTACTGTCTGTAGCTGAAATGCCTCTGTAAGCTAGTCTCACATGAAGTAACAGGACCATGCTCCAGGTGTTTATCTCCTGCTTGTGTGACACAGTGGTTACCCCTCCCTCCCTGTAGTACATCCCATGCCTCTTATCTCCACTGTTTACTGGTTCTCCCCCTTCCTTCCTCCCTGTCTCATGATGGGCAGCAGATAGCGCAGAGTCAGGGAGCAGCAGAGCAATAGCTCAGTAGCAGATCTGTGTTGCATGTGAAGAAAGTAAGTAAGTACAGCACTATCATTTTGTAATAGAGGGGGATGCAGGCAGCTGTAAATAGAAGCAATGTCTGTAATTGGAGAGATTAATCTTGGCGATTGTAGTCCTTTACATGGTAATCCTGCCCACAGTAAGCCCTGGTAGCATCAAAACAGAGGTGTTATACAAATCAGGGCAATATAAAATGTACTGCTGCACTACTGTGGCACCATCTGGTGACCATTCAAATACATCTGAATTTTATCTATGTATTCATGTATTGTAGACAGGAATGCAATTTAGGCTTCAAAAATTCAAGAAGCATAAACAAAATTTCCACTTCACAGATGTTGGAAAATGTAGAAACTGCTAAGCAGCATGAACAGGCCCCAGGTCACAAGAGGTAGTGCTTCTATCAGAAAAAAGAAGGAGGAAGAAGATGCTTTGACCAAAGCGTGGTAAAGGTAAATAATGCTGGAATTACGGAACAGATGCTATCGTTGACTATAAGGCTGGGTTCACACGAGCATGTTACATCCGTAATGGACTGAACGCATTTTGGCCGCAAGTCCCGGACCGAACACACTGCAGGGAGCCGGGCTCCTAGCATCATAGTTATGTACGATGCTAGGAGTCCCTGCCTCGCTGCAGGACAACTGTCCCGTACTGTAATCATGTTTTCAGTACGGGACAATAGTTCCACGGAGAGGCAGGGACTCCTAGCATCGTACATAACTATGATGCTAGGAGCCCGGCTCCCTGCCGTGTGTTCGGTCCGGGACTTGCGGCCGAAATACGTTCCGTCCATTACGGACGTAACATGCTCGTGTGAACCCAGCCTAACTACCATATTGTGATTAACTTAGATTAAATAAATGAGGCCTCTCCAGGCAGTGTGCATGGGTGAGGTGTACACATTTATTAGTCTCTCATGTAAGTCTCTATCCCAGGGTAGCTCAATCTAATTTCAATATAACATGCACATTCTGCGGCCAGTTTATTCTACGTGTACATCATATACTATATGAGTTCAAAGAATTCATAGTTGATTGAGAGCAGATACTGGCATTTACTTTACATGCAGCTGTTAGGAAATATTTGCAATCTGATATGTTTTAAAGAGACATTAATGTCTAAAGATAAGCAGCTTCAACATTACAGGGAATCTGTCACCAAGTTTATGCTGCCCTGAGGGTAGCATAAAGTAGTGCCTGAGACCCGGATTCAAAAGCTATATCACTTTCTTTTCAGCGTTAAAGAGGCTGTCACCAGATTATAAATGCCCTATCTCCTACATAATCTGATCAGCGCTGCATTGTAGATAACAGCAGTGGTTTTCATTTTGAAAAACGATTATTTTTGAGCAAGTTATGAGCAATTTAAGATTTATTCTAATTTGTTTCTTAATAGACAACTGGGTGTGTTTTTACTTTTTACCAAATGGGGGTTGTACAGAGGAGTGTATGACTCTGACCAATCAGTGACCAATCAGTGTCATACACTTCTCAATGTTCCAGCCCAGCTTCTTTCACTGCACAATCACACTGTAACAATGGGCTGGAACAATGAGAAGTGTATGACGCTGATTGGTCAGCGTCATACACTCCTCTGTACAACACCCAGTTGGTAAAAAGAAAAACACGCCCAGTTGTCTATAAAGAAACTTATTAGCATAAATCTAAAATTGCTCATAACTTGCTCAAAAATGATAATTTTTCAAAAGAAAAAAACACTGATGTTATCTACATTACAGCACCGACCAGATAATGTAGGAGATAGGACACTTATAATGTGGTGACAGAGCCTCTTTAACGTCTCTGTGATTTACAGCATAGCAGGCGTAGTCTCGCGAGATTACGCTGTAAGCTGTCATTCACAGCGAGATTTCGCTGTGCTGTAGTCTCACAAAGACGTGCAGAGAAGTGGTCAGGATTCTGAATACACATCCCGTCCTGGCTGGAGGTAATGTATATTCATTATCAGGATACTGCAGTAATGTTAGTGTGTGTGTATGAGGCTGCAGATAGCGATATAGCTATATCGCTATGTGCAGGGTAAATTAATGGAGAGAAGTGTATGACGCTGATTGGTCAGCGGCATACACTCCTCTGTACAACGCCCACTTGGTCATATAGTAAAACATGCCCAGTTGTCCATTGAGAAACTCATTAGCATAAAGCTAATATAGGTCATAACTCAGTCAAAAATTATCTTTTTTCTAAATAAAAAAACACTGCTGTAATCTACATTACAGCGCCGATCACATTCTGTACAATATAGGCCACTTATAATGTGGTGACAGAGCCTCTTTAAAGAGACTCTGGCACCACATTATAAGTGCCCTATCTCCTACATAAGGAGATGGGCACTATAATGTAGGTGACAGCAGTGCTTTTAATTTAGAAAAACTATCTATTTTTACTACTTTATGAGCGATTTTTAGCTTTATGCTAATTTGTTTCTTAATGCCCAAGTGGGCGTGTTTTTACTTTAGACCAAGTGGGCATTGTACAGAGGAGTGTATGATGCTGACCAATCAGCATCATACACTTCTCTCCATTCATTTACACTGCACTAGCGATATAGCTATATCGCTATGTGTAGCTACAAACACACACTATAACATTACTGCAGTGTCCTGACAATGAATATACATTACCTCCAGCCAGGACGTGATCTTTATTCAGAATCCTGACACTTCTGAATCTTTTCTGTGAGATTTCCAGCAAGGCAAACGGAATCTCGTTTTAAATGACAGTTTAAATCGTAATCTCGCGAGATTACGTTTGCCTTGCTGGAAATCTCACAGAAAAGATTCAGAAGTGTCAGGATTCTGAATAAAGATCACGTCCTGGCTGGAGGTAATGTATATTCATTGTCAGGACACTGCAGTAATGTTATAGTGTGTGTATGTAGCTGCACATAGCGATATAGCTATATCGCTAGTGCAGTGTAAATTAATGGAGAGAAGTGTATGACGCTGATTGGTCAGCGTCATACACTCCTCTGTACAACGTCCACTTGGTCTAAAGTAAAAACACGCTCACTTGGGCATTAAGAAACTTTATTAGCATAAAGCTAAAAATCGCTCATAAAGTGGTAAAAATAGATCGTTTTTCTAAATAAAAAGCACTTCTGTCACCTACATTACAGCGCCAATCTCCTTATGTAGGAGATAGGGCACTTATAATGTGGTGACAGAGTCTCTTTAAGTAGTTTTGCTAAAATTCTCTTTTTCGTCAGCAGCTCTAATTCATGAGCTGCGGCTAGCCTCGACCATCCGCCACAGATTGACAGCTCTCTCTGTATACTGTGTATGGGACGAAAGCTGCTAATTAGAAGTGGGTGTAACATCTATAGCTGCGGTCTGTCATTCTAACTTACCCCTCGACGACCGCGGCCATGGACGTCCTGCTGCTGTGCTGCGTCGTCCCCCTGTGAGGCGCCGGCACTCACTTCCGGGTATCAAGCCTGAAAATGATCATCATCAACTCATGAATTCCTGGACTATAAGAGGGTCACCGCCCTTCTTATCCTCGCCTGAGCATTGTTGTTGTTTCGCTTAGTCTGTCTTGCAAATGGTCTCTAAGTGTCTTCCAGCTTCCCAGTGTTCGCCGTACCTGTATCCAGTATCCTGTTTCCCGTGCTATCAGTACCATCCTGGTCTACTGCCGCGCTGAGCTGTTGTCGTGTTTTGCTGCATCTCCACGTCTGTTCTACTGCACCACGCCTGACGTCTACCTGCTGCCTGGTCCCAGCCGAGCCTGCCTTGCTACGGTCTACATTGCCATTTCTAGACTATAGACTCTGTACCATACCTGTTTGGCTAGCTGCCATCCCACTATGCGGTGCAGCCCAGTGGGTCTACACCCCGCCTCGTGACAGTATGCTCAGGCCATGGACTCCGCTGGCCAAGCCTTGCAGGTGGACCTGCAGGATCTCCGAACAAGACAGGATAAACTTCATGTGGCAGTGGACTCCATGGCGCAGCAGCTAGGGGTGCTACGATTCCTGCCTCTATACAAGCTCCTCCGACCGACCCTTCTGCTTCCTTTATCCTTTGGTTTCCGGTTCGGACTCCCGGTTCTCGCTGCCATTACCTTCTTGGTTCCATGGAGACGCAAGTGCGTGCAGGGGATTTCTGAACCAGTGCTATATCCATTTTTCCCTGCACGCCCAAGCATTTCCATCGGGCGGAACCAAGATCGCCTTCATCATGTCTCTACTTGCTGACAAGGCCCTGGCATGGGCGGACCTAATCTGGGAACAACAGGACCCGAGACGCGAGACTTCCAGGGGTTTGTGCGGTTGTTCCGTACTGTTTTTGATGAGCCAGGAAGTGTCTCGTCGGCAGCCACAGCTATCTTCAACCTTCGCCAAGAGGACACCTCCGTGGGCGAATACACCATCCAGTTCAGGACCCTGGCAGGAGAGCTGTCCTGGAACAATGAGGCCTTGGTGGCATCCTTCTGGCATGGCCTGTCGCCCAGGATCAAAGATGAACTTGCTGCCCGAGACATACCACCTGCCTTGAACGACCTGATTCTGCTGGCTGCTCGGGTAGATATAAGGCTCAGGGAGAGGTCTCATGAGGTGCAACAGGAGAGACGGCTTCCAAGAATGGCGCCCAACTTCCAACAACCCCTCTTGCCTTCATCTACTGCTTCGTTCGAGGTGCCGATGCAGGTGGATCGCCTAAAATTGTCTGTACAAGAGAAACAGCACAGGCACACTTCTGGACTCTGTCTGTTTTGTGGCCTCGCTGGCCATGTCGTGCGTCTGTGTCCACAGAAACCAAAAAACCCCAACGCCTAGGTTTGGTTGGAGAGACAACCCTGTGCGCTACTGCATTTAATCGTGAACTCTCTTCCAAACTGTTTATTGCCGTGACCATCGTCGCTGGCAAGAGGCTCCATCCGGTTTCTGCCTACCTGGACTCTGGCTCTGCAGCTAATTTCATCTGTCAAGACCTTGTGGATTTTCTCCAGTTGCCCACTGTCCACCTGGAAAGGCCGTTGATCGTTGCCTCCGTAGATGGACTGCCTTTGCCTGGCCCAGTTTTTTCCGTGACCAAGCCATTGAGACTTCAAGTGGGAGCTCTTCACACTGAGCTCATCTCCCTGTTTGTTCTGCCCAAGGCCATCAACCCCGTGCTGCTGGGATTGCCTTGGCTCCGTTTCCACACCCCAGTCGTGGATTGGAACTCCGGAGAGGTTCTCCAGTGGGGTCCCAAGTGTCTTGACTGCTGTCTGGGTCATATCCATCCACCGCAGCCTTCTCCGCATCAGTCATTGGCAGGGTTGCCTCCTTGTTTCTCTCAGTTCGCTGATGTCTTCGACAAGAAGGAAGCGGAGACCTTGCCACCTCATCGTGCATATGATTGTCCGACTTGGCCTATGACCTGATCAGATTCGTCAGGGTGACGAGTGGAAGACCGCATTTAATACTCGTGATGGACACTATGAATACCTATTGATGCCCTTCGCCCTGTGTAACGCCCCCGCAGTGTTTCAAGAATTTGTCAATTACATTTTTCGTGATCTCCTCTATATCTGTGTTGTGGTGTATCTCGATGACATTTTGATTTTTTTCCCCAGATCCAGTAACTCATCAGAGTCATGTCCGCCAGGTGTTGGTTCATTTAAGGGAGAATCATCTTTACGCCAAGCTGGAGAAGTGCATGTTTGAAAAAAGATCTCTTCCCTTCCTGGGCTACATAATCTCCGATCAGGGCCTCAAGATGGACCCTGAGAACGTAAGAGCTGTCCTGGAGTGGCCACGCCCCCAAGGCTTACAGGGAACCTGTCACCAGCATTTTACCTATTAAACCAGCAATACCTGGTGGTAGTGGGTGAAAAATCATTTCTATATAACCTATAAATGTCTTCTTAGTCAGCTCTGTAGCTTTAGTACTCAGATTTTTAGTGTTCCTGCACTGTATGCAAATGAGCATAAAAGAGTCAAATCTTCGTTCGAAGAGTCAAATCTTCGTTCCTCAAGTCTTTCCGAGTTTGCCCCGCCTCTTTACTTTTGATTGACAGCTGCTCGCCTTCCCCAGCATACAAAATCCCGCGCTTGTGCATTAGTGTCCTCTTCTTGTGTGTGCGGACAAATTGACACCGGATTATTACGATAAAAAGCGCTAAATGTTTGCAGACAGTTATTTACAGTTGGAGGAGGAGTTTAGGAGAGGGGATAACGGCAATGAACTTTTTATAGAAGCGACCAGTGAGGGATAAGTAAAGTTCAATAGGTGAAATGCTGGTAACAGGTTCCCTTTAAGGGCCATACAACGCTTCCTGGGATTCGCCAACTTCTACCGGCTGTTCATCCCCAACTTCTCGTCATTGACAGCCCCCATCTCTTCCCTCACAAAAAAGGGTATGAATGCCAAAGTGTGGACTCCGGAGGCTGAAGTCGCAAATGAGACCTTGAACAAAGCCTTCACGTCAGCCTCTATTCTTCACCACCCTGATGTGTCCCTACAGTTTTCTTTAGGGGTGGACGCTTCCTCTGTTGGTGCTGGCGCACTTTTGTTCCAGAGAGGTTCTAAAGGCAAGACTGTGGTATGTGGCTACTATTCCAAACTGTTTTCTTCCGCAGAGCGCAACTACTCAATTGGGGATCGGGAGTTACTGGCCATCAAGCTGGCCCTGCAGGAGTGGAGACATCTACTGAAAGGCGCAGTCCACCCTATCCTGGTCTTCACGGATCACAAGAATCTGACCTATTTACAGACGGCTCAATGGTTGAATCCTCGTCAAGTCTGGTGATCGTTATTCTTTGCTCGATTCCGGTTCGAACTCCACTACCGACCTGCCGACAAGAATGTGAGGGCCGATGCCTTGTCTATGTCATTCGAAACAGAGGACACTGTGGAGTCCCCACAGAATATTATTGATCTTTCCTGCATCTTCTCTGTGAACCCTCTGCTTGTTAGAGACATTACTCCGGGAAGAACTTTTGTACGTCTGGCAGACAGAGGAAGAATCCTACAATGGGGTCACAGCTCCAAGCTGGCAGGTTACGCGGGTACTCATAAGACCCAAGACCTAATCGCCCGTCAGTTCAGGTGGCCTACGCTGCCCAAAGATGTCATGGACTTCGTCTCCTCATGTACGGTATGCACAGCAAATAAAGTTGCCCACTCCAGACCAGCTGGTCTGCTCCAGCCGCTGCCTGTGCCCGATGCCCCCTGGCAGCATGTTGCAATGGACTTTGTCACGGACCTCCCTCTCTCTGCGGGTTGCAGTGTGATCTGGGTTGTGGCGGATCGAGTCTCTAAAATGGCTCATTTTGTTCCCCTGACTAACCTGCCTTCTGCTGCTCGACTGGCTGACCTCTTCATACAACACATCTTCCATCTGCACGGCTTGCCCCTGCATATTGTTTCGGATCGAGGGGTCCAGTTCACTTCAAAGTTTTGGAGAGCACTCTGCGGTCTACTTGGTGTAAAGTTGGACTTCTCTTCAGCCTATCATCCTCAGTCCAATGGAAAAGTCGAGAGGATTAACCAAATTATGGAGAACTGTCTGCGGCACTTTGTTTCCAGACGACATGATGACTGGGTGCAGCTGCTCCCGTGGGCAGAATTCTCCTATAATAACCATACTAGTGAGTCCACCAGTTCTTCATAGTCTACGGCCAACATCCTCGAATACTTCTTCCTGTCTCTACCATGTCCCAGTTGTGTGCAGCTGACTCGAACTTCAGGGACTTTCTGCAAATATGGCAATGAAGACCCGATCTTCTATTCTGCTAGCGGTGGATCGCATGAAGAAAAAAGCAGATACTAGAAGACGGGATCATCCTCAGTTTCTTCACGGTACAAGGGTCTGGTTGTCTTTAAAGAATATCCGGCTGAGGGTGCTGTCCTGAAAATTTGCTACGAGGTTCCTCAGACCCTTCAGGATCCTGCTACAAATTAACCCGGTGTCTTACAAGCTGCGGCTGCTTTCTACACTCAAGATCCCTAACTCCTTCCATGTATCCTTCCTGAACCGCTAGTCTAGGACTCCTAATTCCGCAGTGGCTCCTGGCAGTTCGTCTGGGACTTTCGAGGTAAGGGAGATTCTAGCCACCAAGAAGGTGGGAGGAAGGACATTTTATTTGGTGGATTGGAGGGGATTTGGCCCAGAAGAGAGGTCTTGGGAGCCAGAGGAGAACATCGATGCCCCTGTCCTCATAAGGAAGTTTCTCCCCCGTTCTGGTCCCAAGAAGAGGGGGCGTAAGAGGGGGGATACTGTAATGTCTATGGCCATGGTCTGTCGTTCTAACTTACCCCTCGACGACCGCGGCCATGGATGTCCTGCTACTGTGCTGTGTTGTCCCCCTGCGAGGCGCCGGTACTCACTTCCAGGTATCGAGCCTGACTCCCGGAGGGTGCTCGCGCGCTCGTGCCCGCTCTTGAAGGGCCAGCGCGCGTACCTGAAAATCATCATCATCAACCCATGAATTCCTGGACTATAAGAGGTCACCGCCCTTCTTATCCTCGCCTGAACGTTGTTGTTGTTTCCCTTAGTCTGTCTTGCAAATAGTCTCCTGAGTGTCTTCCAGCTTCCCAGTGTTCCCCGTACCTGTATCCTGTTTCCCGTGCTATCAGTACCATCCTGGTTTACTGCCGTGCGGAGCTGTTGTCGTGTTTTGCTGTATCCCCACGCCTGTTCTACTGCACCACGCCTGACGTCTACCTGCTGCCTGGTCCCAGCCGAGCCGGCCTTGCTACTGTCTACATTGCCTCAGGTACCCTTTTCTGGACTATAGACTCTGTACCAGACTGTTTTGCCAGCTGCCATCCCGCTACGCGGTGCGGCTTAGTGGGTCAACACCCCTCCTCGTGACAGCGGGTGGGCTGGGCTAGAGGCAGCCCATGAATATCAAGGACTCCCGATCACAAGCCCATCATTGAGAGGACTCCTTGCTTGGCTAGCACTCAGGAGATAAACAGTGATTTTATGAAAATGATGGAACATTACAAGGTAAGTAATATCACTGAAATCAGCTTGAAGAACTCTCACTCAGAGTCGAAACATTGCTGTTGTCTATACTATAGGACAAAAATTTTTTTTCCTGTAAATCACTAGAATCAGGGTCTTTGACACCACTTTATGCTGCCCTCATATAGGGCAGCATAAACCTAGTGGCAGATTCTCTTTAAAGTGTATGCGAATGCCATACTTAACTCTTTGACGACAAGCGACGGATATATTCGTCACAAGCGGGTGCTAGTTCCCACATCATGATGGATATATCAGTCACTCGGATCTCAAGGGTACTGCCACTGTACCCATGAGATCAGCAACAGGAGCACGGCTGTTATACACAGCCATGCTCGTGCCGCAAGTGACAAAATTGGAGAAAACGCTAATTCCGGCAGCAGCGACCGCAGCATCTAAGGCGTTTGACAGAGGTAGGGAGCTTCCTCTTTCCCCCCATTGGCACACCCGCGATGTGATCGTGGGGCGCTGATGGGTTACCATGGCAGTCGGGGTCCTAACAAAGGCCCCCAGGTCTGCCATCAGTAACTGATCAGTAAAAGATTGCCTGTCAGTTTTACACTAACAGGCGTTAATGCTTTGGTATACGAAGTATACCAAAGCATTAGATCTGAGATCAGAAGATCGCATCGTGAAGTCCCCTACTGGGAGAACATTTTTTTTTAAAACAGTTTATGTGGCATATGTCACATGCATACGTTTATAGCTTTTCATGATGTATTCATTAAACGGATATCATTATAGTTAATGGGTGACAGAAACTTTAAAAAGATGCCTAACAATGGCATCCATAGACTATAATGGTATCCATTAAATGCATACATCATGAATAGGGTAATGACAGTTTATGACATATACACTACCGTTCAAAAGTTTGGGGTCACCCAGACAATTTTGTGTTTTCCATGAAAACTCACACTTATATTTATCAAATGAGTTGCAAAATGACTAGAAAATATAGTCAAGACATTGACAAGGTTAGAAATAATGATTTTTATTTGAAATAATAATTTTCTCCTTCAAACTTTGCTTTCGTCAAAGAATGCTCCATTTGCAGCAATTACAGCATTGCAGACCTTTGGCATTCTAGCTGTTAATTTGCTGAGGTTATCGGGAGAAATTTCATCCCATGCTTCCAGAAGCCCCTCCCACAAGTTGGATTGGCTTGATGGGCACTTCTTGCGTACCATACGGTCAAGCTGCTCCCACAACAGCTCTATGGGGTTGAGATCTGGTGACTGCGCTGGCCACTCCATTACAGAAAGAATACCAGCTGCCTGCTTCTTCCCTAAACATTGCCCTTGCATAATTTGGAGGTGTGCTTTGGGTCATTGTCCTATTGTAGGATGAAATTGGCTCCAATCAAGCGCTGTCCACAGGGTATGGCATGGCGTTGCAAAATGGAGTGATAGCCTTCCTTATTCAAAATCCCTTTTACCTTGTACTAATCTCCCACTTTACCAGCACCAAAGCAACCCCAGACCATCACATTACCTCCACCATGCTTGACAGATGGCGTCAGGCACTCTTCCAGCATCTTTTCAGTTGTTCTGCGTCTCACAAATGTTCTTCTGTGTGATCCAAACACCTCAAACTTAGATTTGTCTGTCCATAACTTTTTTCCATTCTTCCTCTGTCCAATGTCTGTGTGCTTTTGCCCATATTAATCTTTTCCTTTTATTAGCCAGTCTCAGATATGGCTTTTTCTTTGCCACTCTGCCCTGAAGACCAGCATCCCGGAGTCGCCTCTTCACTGTAGACGTTGACACTGGAGTTTTGCGGGTACTATTTAATAAAGCTGCCAGTTGAGGACCTGTGAGACGTCTATTTCTCAAACTAGAGACTCTAATGTACTTGTCTTGTTGCTCAGTTGTGCAGCGGGGCCACCCACTTCTCTTTCTACTCTGGTTAGAGCCTGTTTGTGCCGCCCTCTGAAGGGAGTAGTACACACCGTTGTAGGAAATCTTCAGTTTCTTGGCAATTTCTCGCATGGAATAGCCTTAATTTCTAAGAACAAGAATAGACTGTCGAGTTTCACATGAAAGCTCTCTTTTTCTAGCCATTTTGAGAGTTTAATCGAACCCACAAATGTAATGCTCCAGATTCTCAACTAGCTCAAAGGAAAGTCAGTTTTATAGCTCCTCTAAACAGCAAAACTGTTTACAGCGGTGCTAACATAATTGCACAAGGGTTTTCAAGTGTTTTCTAATCATCCATTAGCCTTCTAACACAGTTAGCAAACACAATGTACCATTAGAACACTGGAGTGATGGTTGCTGGAAATGGACCTCTATACACCTATGTAGATATTGCATTAAAAACCAGACGTTTGCAGCTAGAATAGTCATTTAGCACATTAACAATGTATAGTGTATTTCTGATTAATTTAATATTATCTTCATTGAAAAAAAATTATGCTTTTCTTTCAAAAATAAGGACATTTCTAAGTGACCCTAAACTTTTGAACGGTAGTGTACGTTTAATGTATACTATTATATACTTTGGTGACTGATACCACTATTAGGCATCCGTCACAGCCTACGTTTAATGTTTACATTGGGAGCTTTTTCTAGCGTATACAAAAGATACCTGGCAGTGCTTTTCTCCCAGGGGCACAAGGAATCCGGCATGTCGACATTAAATATGCCTGATCCTTCTTTCAAAATTCTGTGCTGATTCATTTTTTAATACATCTTTATAATGGTATGGGCTTTATTTTTCTGATCCAGAGCTCATATTCCCCAGCCCCCAGCAGAAACATAGATTTAAAGGAAACCTGTCATCTAGGTTATGCTGCCATTACTGAAGGCAGCATAAAGAAGTGACAGATACGCTGATTTCAGCGGTCTGTCACTTATGTATTAATGTGAAGCAGGTATGGGAAAAATCTGCAACAAATCCGCTACGGGCCAAAACGATATAACAATAATAATAAATGGTGGAGATACACTTTGAGGTGTGGCCTTCTTGATAGGTGAAGTCTAAGGCACCAGGCAGTCTGTGTGTAACGTCTGTGGTCGCTGACCACGAACTCCTTCCATCCAGTCGACGCCTTTCTCTCAAGAGTTGTCTGCACATACGGCCGTCCTGCTCCACAGTGACCACCAAGGTGCGCTCACGAGCTCAGTCCAGACTTAAGAAGCCAGAGTGCAAGCATGTTGGAGATTGAGCTAATTGCTCCCAGAGCACCCTGGGCTATAAGAAGGTCCCAGCCCCATCCTCCCACGCCTGAGCGTTGTTGTTGTATTCCAAGTCTGTCTCGTAAATGGTCCCCTAGTGTTTCCTGCTCCCATTGTTCCCTGTTCCTGTAACCTGTCTCCAGTTCTAGTGCCGTGCTGAACTGTAGCCGTGCTGTGCTGTATACCACACCTGTCCTGCTTCTGCACGCCTGACGTCTACCTGCTTCCTAGTTCCTGCCAAGCCTGCCTTGCTACTTTCCGAGCTGCCACAGGTACCCTATATGAACTATAGACTCTGACCTGCGCCCTGTTGCCAAGCTGCCATACCGCCAAGGCGGTACGGCCCAGTGAGTCCACGAACCCTACGTGACACTGTGCCTGCAGACTCTTGAATTGTAAAATTTATTGAAAGCCTCAGAGCAGTGTTTTAAGAGGACCTTTCACCAGGTCCTAACATCTAATGTACAGTACATATATTACCTTTAGCCTGCTCCCTCCCTGTTTTCATCACAGTTTTTTTTTCTCTTCCCTCCTACACTGTTCCTAAGTAATTGTGCTCCGTTCTTTTATCGCCGATTATGGTATTTCAGTGTAGTTAGCCAACGGGGTGTGAACTATAGTGAATCTCCCTGGGTAGAGCCATCCTCACTGCCACTGACGCTGTCCAATCAGCGCGAGGCAGCTTATTACAAGCCTTACCCAGCGTGATCTCACGAGACCATGCTGAGAGAATACTTCTAATCAAACACATTTGTCATAAGCTGCCTCGTGCTGATTGGACAGCGTTAGAGGAAGTGAAGATGGCTGCGCCCAAGAAGGTTAACTACAGTAAACATATCGGGCGCCAAAAGAACAGAGCACAATTACTTAGGAACGGAAGGGAACAGAACAAAGAAAAAAAAAGAAGAAAAGACGGCGAGAGGTAGCGGGCAAAAAGTAATATATGTACAGTAGATTTTAGGACCTGGTGACAGGTCCTCTTTAATGTGGGTATTAAAGGATTTTTGATTAGTATATTTTGGTACACAGTTTGTTTATTATTGTTGATTATCGTATCACATCACCTAAGAGATAACATAGGAATTCCCCACCATTTCCATTACAGATCAGCTTCTCTGGAACACCCCACATTTTCACACTTTACATTCCATGCATAATATGTTGTAATTGTCTCTCTACAGTTGACAGTAAATAGTTTGTGTGATATATTTTTAGAGTTGTCACATATAAAATCCTCTACACCTACAGTTGAACATAACTTCTATTGAAGTTATGTGGGAAGTGGCAAGGTCAGTACAGATAACAAAAAAAAACATATCAAGCAAAAGTTATTTTTATTATGCAATGAATTGTAGGCAAAAACACAAACAAGACTGTAATTGAGCCTGTTCACCCATCTAAGAATGTGCATTAATGTAGCCAGAACTCTATCCGCTTCAGACAACAAACAAAAAAAGAAAGTTTTGCACCCATTATAGATATGTTCTCTCCAACAGTAAGTCAGTGCCTAGGACTGAGCAAATAATGTAAAGGTACTGTTCTCTCCCAGACGAACGGTCTCCCTTGAAACCTAATATTTTTTTTTTTTGCTTTAGGCTGTAATATGGCTTTGTATGACCTCCAAGTTGTACAGAGCTATAATAGAGCTCCCATAGGCTTCTATGGAGCCGTACTAGAACTCTGTATTCTTCAGATTCCATACAAAGGTATTTTTGTCAACCATTCTCCATTGAATGGCTCTGCCATGTGCATAAGGCCTTATAGACAGATCACGTTATAGTAGACATGGACCGGTTGACAGCTCCTCTTTAACCATCCACAAAATAAATGTTTATCAAAAGTGAATGAATTTCTTCCACTTGGTTTCAACAATTATTTGAAACTAGTTTCTATTTCCTACCTTAAAATTCTATTTATGTTCAGGTAGATAAGGCAATAATACTGAGATGTTTACCAGCTTTACGGGCAGTTTCATTTGCTGCATAGAAGGGGTCCTGCCAAATCACAAGTAAAAATCCAATTAAGACTTAATTCCTACATTGCTGTATTACAGTACGGCTTGCCAATCAAGTATAATGACCCATTTAATCAACCCTCATTTCAGTTATTGAAGCAGCCTGGAGGGCAAATCGAGCTCACACAGTCATAGCCGCAGCTAAGTATGTAATTACAAATAATGCTCTTCTCTCTATTGAAGCTCTAGCAAGTGGCTTAAAATAAACAGTTCACAGAAGCTGATGGAAATGAAATCTTTAACATTGTTCAACTATCTCATTATTTCAATCCAGCCAAGTAGCTGAATAATTAAAACTCGTATCATATGCTCAAGTAATGAGAAGATGATAGCACTTTTCTACAGAGAAAAAATATATATTTCATAACTATCACTGTAGAGTGTTATTTGTTTTTCTCTTTAATCAATCTGGTGATTTTATATAATTGATTATAAACCTTTCCAATGTCTAGCATAATTATTTCAAAATAGTGAAATGTTAAGAGAAAGCCTAATTATTTTGGTACCAAGGTCGGCTAATATCCTTCAGTGAACAGCACTGATATAGTAAAGAACTAATTTATTAAAATAAAACTCAAGTGTCAGATCAGTTAATTTTTGGCTGAGATGGCAAGCTTTGTTCATAAGAGACTCCACTGGCTGCTTTTTGGTTTATTGAACTACCGGAATTTTTGATTTAAGGTACCTTCAGAGAATGACTGCCTGCTTGAAATTGCTTCCTTTTTTAGCATAATTGATTTAGGGTGTACCACTCACTGTCAGAATGTAACACAGTTTAACTTTTTTTAAATAATATTTTTTTTCATAAACTTTCTTATTCAAAAGGTTTTTTAATTTTGTTATATAGAACAAAGACAAAACATACAATCAGTGCCAGTGAGGAACATCTCGAGGGCATTAAACACAAGTGCACATGTGTTTGTGAGGTAACAAGACAAATACTACACATAATTGGAGGCCCTGTAGGAGGCACTCATACAAAAAGAAATCGTTAAATAAAATAAATATTATAGGCCAAGCAGAGAGTTGTTATCAGTGAGGTTAATCCATATATGTACACTACCGTTCAAAAGTTTGGGGTCACCCAGACAATTTTGTGTTTTCCATGAAAACTCACACTTATATTTATCAAATGAGTTGCAAAATGACTAGAAAATATAGTCAAGACATTGACAAGGTTAGAAATAATGATTTTTATTTGAAATAATAATTTTCTCCTTCAAACTTTGCTTTCGTCAAAGAATGCTCCATTTGCAGCAATTACAGCATTGCAGACCTTTGGCATTCTAGCTGTTAATTTGCTGAAGTAAATCGGGAGAAATTTCACCCCATGCTTCCAGAAGCCCCTCCCACAAGTTGGATTGGCTTGATGGGCACTTCTTGCGTAGAATACGGTCAAGCTGCTCCCACAACAGCTCTATGGGTTTGAGATCTGGTGACTGCGCTGGCCACTCCATTACAGATAGAATACCAGCTGCCTGCTTCTTCCCTAAATAGTTCTTGCATAATTTGGAGGTGTGCTTTGGGTCATTGTCCTGTTGTAGGATGAAATTGGCTCCAATCAAGCACTGTCCACAGGGTATGGCATGGCGTTGCAAAATGGAGTGATAGCCTTCCTTATTCAAAATCCCTTTTACCTTGTACAAATCTCCCACTTTACCAGACCATCACATTACCTCCACCATGCTTGACAGATGGCGTCAGGCACTCTTCCAGCATCTTTTCAGTTGTTCTGCGTCTCACAAATGTTCTTCTGTGTGATCCAAACACCTCAAACTTAGATTCGTCTGTCCATAACACTTTTTTCCAATCTTCCTCTGTCCAATGTCTGTGTGCTTTTGCCCATATTAATCTTTTCCTTTTTTTGCCAGTCTCAGATATGGCTTTTTCTTTGCCACTCTGCCCTGAAGGCCAGCATCCCGGAGTCGCCTCTTCACTGTAGACGCTGGCGTTTTACGGGTACTATTTAATGAAGCTGCCAGTTGAGGACCAGTGAGGCGTCTATTTCTCAAACTAGAGATTCTAATGTACTTGTCTTGTTGCTCAGTTGTGAAGTGGGGCCTCCCACGTCTCCTTCTACTCTGGTTAGAGCCTGTTTGTGCTGTCCTCGGAAGGGAGTAGTACACACCGTTGTATATAAGAATAGACTGTCGAGTTTCACATGAAAGCTCTCTTTCTCTAGCCATTTTGAGAGTTTAATCGAACCCACAAATGTAATGCTCCAGATTCTCAACTAGCTCAAAGGAAGGTCAGTTTTATAGCTCCTCTAAACAGCAAAACTGTTTACAGCGGTGCTATCATAATTGCACAAGGGTTTTCAAGTGTTTTCTAATCATCCATTAGCCTTCTAACACAGTTAGCAAACACAATGTACCATTAGAACACTGGAGTGATGGTTGCTGGAAATGGGCCTCTATACACCTATGTAGATATTGCATTAAAAACCAGACTGTAAAGGATCTGCCAGACACAGCTTCTGTGTCGACGCCCGTGGGTAATCAGTCTGCACCTGCTCCTAAGTCTGAGAGAGTGACACGATCTTCTACCAGTCAGGCTGGGAGGCTGAGGAGTGGGAGAGTCTATCACAGCCTGGCCAGACAGAGCTAGCTCCCGCCCTCTGTCTATTTATACCTGCATTTCCTGCTCCTCCAGTGCCTGTGATTCTTTTCTGTTTCCTGGCTCTGCTGCTCCTGCTATGATTATTGACCTTGCTTCATTTTTGACCCTGGCTTTACTGACTACGCTCCTGCTCTGCGATTTGTACCTCGTACACTCCTGGTTTGGCTCGGCTCATTCACAACTCTTGTTGCTCACTGTGTTGCCGTGGGCAACTGCCCCATTTCCCTTAGCTTCTGTGTACCCTTGTCTGTTTGTCTGTCGTGCACTTATTGAGCGTAGGGACCGTCGCCCAGTTGTACGCCGTCGCCTAGGATGGGCCGTTGCAAGTAGGCAGGGACTGAGTGGCGGGTAGATTAGGGCTCACCTGTCTGTCTCCCTACCTCGTCATTACACAGACGTTTGCAGCTAGAATAGTCATTTAGCACATTAACAATATATAGAGTGTATTTCTGATTAATTTAATGTTATCTTCATTGAAAAAAACTGTGCTTTTCTTTCAAAAATAAGGACATTTCTAAGTGACCCTAAACTTTTGAACCGTAGTGTACTTGTGGCCAGTCAAGGAATATTGGAATACAGCGTCTGGAAAGACCATGATGGCAAAGCGGACGGGTTTAGAGACTTTCAAGTGCAGTTGAATATGGATGATAATTTAGAGTGTCTCCTACAGGGAGAGAAATCACAGACACAAAGAGGAGATGGGGGAAAGAATGACAGGGAGTGGAGGGAGTAGTTTGTGGAGAACATAAATGGGGGATTTGGGGACACAGCAAGTCCCATAAAATGCTTATGACGTCAAGAGGTGCATGTCACGATCTAGGGGTAGGTGGACACACTAGGCCACTCCGCCGTAGCGGAGAGGCAGATGGCCAAGTCACAGTCAATGCACAAGTACGTAGCACGAAAGTACCAAAGATAGTCCAGACAATTGGCAGGGGCTTTAGCACAGATGGAGGTGGATGTGGCAGGTTGCCCCAGATGTGGCGGATGACAGCAGGTTGCGCCAGATGTGGCGAATGATAGCAGGAGCAGCAGCACACGACTCCAATCACTAAACAGGCTCAGGAACAATAACACAACACGGATACAGGATAGAGGTAGCAGGGCACTGGAACACTAGGAGCAGGGTAACACTGAGGGACCATTTGCAAGACTAACATGGGAATTACAAACAATGCTCAGGCAAGGATCGAAAGGGCAAAGTCCTTTTTATGGTTCAAGGTGATCAGAGCATAATTAATAAATTACATATGCGCGAGCTGGCCCTTTAAGGCCGGGAACCCGCGCACGCACTCTAGTGACCACTGCAGGACAGAGCGGAAGCGTGTGCCGGGGTCTCCGGGGAGGGAGACGTCGGCAGGAAGAGGAGGACCTGCGGGTGGCAGGTAAGAGGAGGTTGCAGTCTGTGACCACAGCCGTAACAGTGCATAGAAGAGTAAAAGTTAATGAATGGTACTCCATGGGTGAAGCCTTAGTCAAAAGATACAGTAAGTTCACAAGGGTGCAGAAGGTGTGGAAGGATTGGAAGACAGACCGGTGAAACCATGTGTTGCCATACCGATTAGTGTTCCCAGGAGTTTCAACAATCAGTTCTTCTAAATGTTAGGTCTGGGCTACTTCTGCAAACCATTCTCCTATGGTTGGGAGATCTACAGATTTCCAATGGACGTGGAATAATTGTTTTAGCAGCCTGTAAGAGGTGACAAGTGAGGTATTTTTTTTCGTACGTAGATTGGATCATGTTAAACATAAACAGGAGAGTGGCTTCAGGAGTGTTGAGAATATCAATACTTGTTACTTTAGAGAGAACTACATACCAGAAACCTCTCAAGGAAGGTAAACTCCACCAAATATGTGTCATCGTTCCCCCTGCCTCATCACATCACCAGCAGGCATCTGGAACTGAGGGGTACCACCTATGTAGGATAGCAGGTACATGGTACCCCCTTGAGCTTTGGAGGCAATGATTGCTTTATGTGTTACGTAAAAACACTTAGCCTATTGGGCAGCAGTGTATTGTTTGTCCAATTCAGTCTCCCATACACTACAAAATGGAGGGAGCTGTTGAGTATGAAGGGAGATCAGCAATTTACAGACTAAATAGCGTGCTAGGGGCAGGAGGATAGACACCTCTGTTCAAAAGCCTTGAATGACTGATGGGAAGTTGTGGAGTAGAAATGCTGTAGTTGAACATATTCGAAGGAAGTATAGGTGTTTGGTCTCAGGGAATGGAGGAGCCAGGAAGTAAGCTCCCTTCGGAGAGGACCTGGGAGAACAGCAAGATCACACCTTTGTGCCGCCCGGAAAAGAATTGGGAGGAGGAGCCAGGTGGGTATATAGGATAATCAGTGAATGGGAGCGAAAGGCCCCCTGAGTGCAATAAGGAAGCCTATGGCCCCAGAGGTACGTAAAGTAGCTACTGTATGGCAGGTACAAAATGACAAAGGGGTTGTGTTGTGAAATGAGGAAGTCCATGTTCGGGGGAAGTGTAGTTAGGTCCCCAGGGAATAGATGGTCTGCAGGAGGTACAGCAGCCTGCACAGCAGGGTCATTTTTAAAATTGTAATATTACCAAACCAGGAGAATTCCCAGTCAATTTCAGGAGTCTAAGTCTTTAGAGAACAGAGGAAGGAAGTTCATGGTAAAGAATTAAGAAAGATTAGAGGACATAATATCCAAGTACGTAATACCTATAGTCGGTCAAACAAAAGGGAAGTTGGATTTTAGAGTGTCTACAGTTTGTGGAGGAAGTGAGATATTAAAGGGGAATTCCCATATTGGACATTTATGGCATATCCACAGGATATGCCATAAATGTCCGTTAGGTGCAAATCCCACAAGTGGGACCCCGCATCTGTCTCTAGAATGGGGGCACCCTTACCCCCATCCTATCTTGTCCCACTGTCGCTGCTCTCCGGCCACTGAGTTACGACCTCGCTGATCCAGGGTTTGTTTAAAAGCTAAGATTCTTAGCTATGATCCAGCTTGAGTTAGAGCAGGTTGAGCATATATTTGCGGCTCCCATTTCAGCCTGTGTAGAGGAGAGGGAAGGCCAGTGAGGGGACAAGCAGCTGTGCTCCTCCTTCTGTCTCTGTGTAACTATTGTTGACCCCAGAATGAGGGGTAAGGGTCCTTTTTCACCAGCCAATTAGCGGGCAAACGAGCATTCACAGAACGCCCGTTCAAGATCATTGCCATGTGTAAACAGGGCAACGATCAGCTGAGGAACGAGCAAATGTTCGCTCATCAGCTGATTGTATAGTTTTAAATGTGTGGGGACGAGCGATTTTAGTAACGAGCGCTTGCCCAAGTACTAGCTCCCTATGAAAGGCGCAAACAAGCGACGATCAACAAGCTGTCTCGTTGATCGGCTGATACCTTAAATATTATTGTTGGCAGCACATCTCCCTGTGTAAACAGAGAGACGAGCTGCCGACATGATAGAAATATATGGGGATGAACGATTATAGTAACGAGAGCTCGTCCCCATATTAGCACCTTGTTAAAGGAGCTGACGAGCGCCGAGCAAGGGCATACTTGCTATCTGATTTTTACATATGGGGGGACTTTTTTCTCAGAAAAGAAGTGAGAAGATGAGCAGTAGTTCATCTAATCACCCACCTGCATCTAACTAGGCCCGGATGCTTACTCGAGACAGGATCGCGGCATCAAATAAGTCGAACCAAGCACCATACACAAACATCAATAAAGTTGGCACATTTTACACTCTCTATGGTGCATCTCATTTACCGCTTGGGTTTTATTTTTAGGCCCTGTTTACACGGCAGAATTTTTGCGGCGGAGTCCGCCACCCATTAATTTCGATGGGAGGCGAACGCTTCTTTTTCCCATTAGCTGATTATTTCAGCTAGTTGAAAAAAAGTGTCCTGACCGATCTTCAGGTGGATTCCATCCAAACCTCATATTGAAGTGAATAGGAATCTTCCTGCCGACGGCACTGAATAATTCTGTGGTGGATTTTGCAGCCTGACCTGCCAAGCAAAATCCGCCGTTAAACAGGGCCTTAAGCACAAATATAATATATTTTTTTAAGTATTCTTTATGAAAAACTGCACTATGACTTAAAACTGCATGACGGTCCCTTTGTGCATAATGTGTTGAGTGGCATTCTTACAATGTGCCAGACGTCTTCTTTCTGAAAATATATAGGTATGGAGGTTTAGTATGAGTCTTTGTTTTATAATTCAGGTTATATTTGTACTTGTCAAGTGTGAAAATCATCCTGGCTACCAGAGGTGCAAAATATCCAAACACCCCTATCAGGGAAAGAGTTTATTTTGAAGTTGGACCATTTGGCAAATCATGACAACTCAGACAACAGGAAGTACAGAGAAATGTGTGAATTTGTAATATATACTAGCAAATTGTCGGCGAATGCAGTACACATGCCAACAGTGATTCCTGGGATGTCTGAGTTGGTACAAATAGAGGCCATGAGGTGTTCCATAATAAGAATGTAAAGAAGAGGGGATAAGGGGCAGCCCTGATAAGTACCACTATGAATTCTGAAAGGGTCTGAAAGGGATCCGTCTATTTTAAACTTGGCATCAGAGGATTGTTAAAGATAACAATCTAGTCCAGAATCCCCCCATCCCCGAGAGCCTGAGAGCTCCTAAGGAAAGATACATTTTTCTTGCACTACAAAAACATTCCAAAAGAAACTGGCAAGTGGAGGGGGGGGGGGGGTGTCCGAGCCCAAACAAAAGTCATAGGTGGATTGGGCGGGAGGTGATAGAAGGCGGTTAGTAAAAACTGAAAGGATGTAGCTATTTCCGAGGTAGTAAGGAGTCTAAGGACAGTGGTGCCCTAGGAGATTTTGACACAAGGTATATGGGACTGTGCTACCTGATTTCTAATGCCGTGGCCAACACTCGTCCCCTTTGTTCCAATATTTGTCTAATTTGCTACGCCACTTGACTATAGAAGGCGTTTAGCCTCTAATCGAGCGTTTTGTAAGTTTTCAGGAGAGTAGGGTTTGAGAGAGTGCGCAGTCAGTCAAAAGACAACAAAAAGCAGAGCAGTAAAGCAAGAACTGCAGCATAGACTAGACATAGACGGAAACAAATTACAGACTTTGGGTCATGCCTTTTTCTTTACATTTTCATTGCAGGTAAGAAAATATATATATATAATTTTTTTTTCCAGGGAATAGAATTGGCTTTTAATAAAAACTGGCCATGTGTGCGTTTAAGATAGGCAAACAAGTGGTGATAATCTCTGTTGCTGCAGAATACGTTAGCACTATAAAGGCAAATCTAAATAAATAGAAGTAATGAATGTACAAAAATCTTGAGACCAATTAAATGTTACATAGTTAGTACGGCTGAAAAAAGACACATGTCCATCAAGTTCAACCAAGGGACGGGAAAAGGGAAGGAAAAATTTCTACACATAGGAGTTAATACTTTTTTGTTCTAGGAAATTATCTAACCCTTTTTTAAAGCCATCTACTGTCCCTGCTGTGACCAGCTCCTGCGGTAGGCTATTCCAAATGTAAGACGTAGAACATCAAAACATCTATGATCCCATCTTAAGCCCAACGAGGAGCAAGGCACTCAGCTGGACAATTCTGCAACTTCGTTTCAGCATCCGGACCTCCACAATCAAAATTCTGATATGTCTCTATAACATATCAAAAGTTTTTTTTAAAAGTGCACATACTCTTTAAAGGGGTATTCCCACTGTGGGGCCCTTCAACCACTGGTACAACCACCAATCACTAGAATATGGAACCAGTCACCCTGCCTGTGGACGGCTGCAGTGTGGAGCAGTATAGAGTGATTACTGAGGATACGCCCCTCCAGCTCCATTTATATCTATGGGAGATATGAAAATAGTTGAATGGGAGCACTCGACTGTTTCCATAGCTCCCATAGTCTTGTATGGAGTGAAACGTGCATGCTCGGCCTTCGGTCCATACAACTCCTCTACACTGGTGCTCTCCTCAGAAGGAGGAACAAAAGATGTGGGTCCCTCGTTCTATGGATCTGTTAGAGACCCAGTGTTCAGATCCCCTGTGGATAAATGCTAGATGTTGTATGTGGTAAAAACCAATCAACATACATCAAAGAAGTGGTGTTTCTTTTTTTCTCTAAATCATGCTATGTATGCTATACGTATATTTTTACAAGTCTGAGGCTTCCAATGAGAAATGTCCCTACAATTTTTTGGGAGGACAGTTATAGTTAAAGGGGTTTTCTGGGAATTTTAGATTGATGGCCTATCCTTAGGATAAGTCCTCAACATAAGAACGGTGGGGGTCCAACTTCAACCACATCCACCGATCAGCTGACCCTGACCACGAACGCTGCAGCCTCTTCATAGTTTACCAAGCAGAGTGCCGAACATATGGCTGTAGCTGGGATTGCAGCTCCCTACGTACAACAATGAGCCTTGAGGGCACATGACCCTGTCACTGGTTGTCCTTCCTTTGACGGCCTTTGGTAGTTCATAACCACTCTATACCGGAAACATCCCACAAGACTTGCGAATTTGGAGATGCTCTGACCCAGTCATCTAGCAATCCCAATTTGCCAAACTGTTCACTTGCTGCCTAATATATCCCACCCCTTCACAGGCACCATTGTAGTGAGATAATCAATATTATTCACTTCACCTGTCAGTGGTTTTATTGTTATGGCTGAACGGTGTATATGTATAAATGTTTATATTACCTATAATATCTTTCAGGACATAATCTTTGTGATAAATTGTCAGTTGGCTAATAATGGACAATATGTTGCAAGTGTTTTATCAGAATATTATGTTATTGTTTGGCACGGTTTAATAGCCCTGTGATGTTTGATTTTCAAGTGTTATGACTCAAGGTTAAGAAGTACATAACAGAATAAAACATTGACCATATGCATAAACCTGCACATTTTGGAACACTTATCTAATAGTGGGTAGGACACCCTTTTGCCTTCAAAACAGGTATTCTGCAAATGTTATTCATCAGTAGGTGGATATGGCCTATTGAAATGGTGTCCCATAGACTTCTACGCAGCACATAGCTTCTGATTTAACCCCTTAAGGACACGGCCAATTTTAGCCTTGAGGACAGAGCAATTTTTTTTACATTTCCCTCTTTGCATCCCGACGCTCATAACTCTTTTATTTTTTGTACGACGTAGTTGTATGAGACTTTGTTTTTTGCGGGACGAGTTGTACTTTATGTACGTACCATTTTTTGGTACAAATACATTATCGTTTAATTTCTATAAATTTTTAATTAGATTAAAATGCAGAAAAAAAGCAGTTGTGCAGCAGTTTTAATATTATTATTTTTACACCATACACCGATCATAATAAATAAATGGTATACATTTGTTGTACAGGTTGTTACGGTCGTGGCGATACCAAAAATATGTCTATATTATTTCATGTTTTGGGACTTATATTTTAAAAAGTTGATTTATTATAAAAAATGTGTGTTTCTGTGTATTTTATTTACATTTTATTTATTTACCATTATTTTTTTTTTACATTCATTTAACTTTTTTTTTTAATCCCATAAAGGGATTTATCATTTTGATTTTTATTTTGTAACTGTAATGTACTGGCATATATCTATATGCCAGTACATTAGCCTGTTACTAATCGTACACAGGCAGTTGTTAGGGCAGACCTCAGTATGCCCTAACAGGAAATATGTTCAGACAGCCCTGGGGTCCTTCACTGGACCCTGGGCTGTCTGGCCATACGAGTTGTTGGCTTTGATCGCGTCACAGTTATTTTCTGTGACGCGATCAATGTGCAGTCCCCTCTCCTTGAACGCCGCGATCAGCTGTCATCGCGGCGTTCAAAGGGTTAACAGCGGAGAGAAGATGTTTCTCTCCTCTCCGCTGTCAGAGCGGGGCCATGGCTGTGTATTACAGCCGTTGCCCCGCTCTCGATCGCGCGCACAGACGCGCGCAGGGACGGCTGTCACACAGGACGAGTATGCTCGTCCTAATGCGCGAAGTGCTCACCGCTCAGGACGAGCATACTCGTCCTGTGTCGGCAACCAGTTAAAGGGAACCTGTCACCAGCATTTCACATATTGAACTCTACTCACTCCTCACTGGCCACTGCTGTCAAAAGTTCATTACCGTTACCCCCTCTCCTAAACTCCTCCTCCGACAGTATAACGGTGTGCAAACATTTTGCACCTTTTATGGTAATAATCTGGCAGTCTCCTTCGTTAATCTTCTTATGTCCGCCAACCGCCGAAAACTGGCCCGCCCTAAATGTCAAAATGACGCCTGAGATAGCGCGCATACACCCGTCATGTATTAGGCTCTTCCCTGCTTCGTCCAGGCCTCAAATCTAGTTACTGTACATGCGCCGCTATGGTGTCCCATTATGTGCACGCACCAGAACATCGATGAGCAAGCGCTGGATTTCATGTGTGCTGGAGAGAGGAGCTGTCACTCACAAGCAAGGAGGCGGGGTAAACTCGAAAAGGCTTGAGGAATGAAGATATGACTCCTTTCAAACGAAGATATGACTCTTTTCTGCTCATTAGCATTCAGTGCAGGAACACTAAAATCTGAATGCTAAAGCTACAGAGCCAACTAAGAAGACAATTATAGGTTATATAGAAATTATTTTTCACCCACTTCCACCAGGTATTGCTGGTTTAATAGGTGAAATACTGGTGACAGGTTCCCTTTAACAAAGGCATGTCAATTCTGTATGTACATTCAACTTCAAACTATAGAACTTGTATTGGATTAGGATGCAGGGATCATTCTGACCGCTACAGTAAGGTAAAGTATGTTCATTTTAAGGTAAAGGCACTGAAACTATAAGGAGGTAATATGTGGCTTTAGAAAAGGTGCGTTGTCTTGATGGTACTAAAAATGCTGGTGCTCTAAACACCATGAGCTAAATTAATGTGGATAAGTTATAAATCAGTCATTTCAAGCATTGATAGTCAATTGCAACATTAGTTATATCTATAAGAGGTTTTCCCCTTTATTAAAATCAAATCACTGAAAAGGGAATCAAATTTACAACATATAACTGAAAAAGGCCGTACTTACAGATACAAGGGCAGGTGCTGGGCAGCCCGCCTGATCTAATAGTATAGGCATAACAAATAGGCTGTATATCGACATGGTGCACTACACGTAACAATGTGACCCGCACCTTATAGAAGCCTTATCTGTGTGCAATTATAATACTAAGCAGTCAATCCTCTCAGGGATAATAGGAATGTGCACAGTTGCAAAGTACTGATGAGAATCTACTCAAACTGATATAGCATTGTTGTATATCTACAACCTATGGCAACTGGGGTTGTGGGCTTTGCACAATTCCTACTTGTTAGGGTATGTGCACACAACCTATTTTCAGACGTAATTCAGGCGTTTTACGCCTGAAAAGACGGCTCCTTTACGTCTGCAAACATCTGGCCATTGCTTTCAATGGGTTTTACGATGTTCTGTTCAGACAAGGTGTAATTTGTGTAAGTTGCTAAAACTGATCAAAAGGTTGCATGTACTCCAAAATGTTACTGCTAGAAATTACAAGTCGTTCCGCAAAAAAAAAATAAAAAAGCCTCTTACGGCTGCATCAGTGTAAAAATTAAAAAAGTTATGGCTCTTCAAATATGGACACACAAAAACACATGAATTTGAAAAAAAGTGTTTTTGCTGTGTACAACATAAGAAAACCATATGAATTTGGTATCGTCGCAATCGTAACGACCCGCTGAATAAAGTTATGATGTTATTTATACAACACGGTAAATGGTGTAGATTAAGCATGCAAAAAAAGTGACAAAATTGCTGGTTTTTTTTCCTATCACACCTCGAAAGTTAATCAATATATTCTATGTACCCCAAAAAGGTGCTATTAAAATATACAACTTACCCCGCAAAAAACAAGTTCTTACACAACTATGTTGACGCAAAAAAAAAAATGTTATAGCTCTTGGAATGCGACGATAGAAAAACTTAAAAAATAGCTTGGTCATCGAGGTTCAACCTGTTAGTGACAGCCAACACTCCTTTTCACGGCGGCCACTAATGGGCTTTTTTTCTGATGCATCTGATTTCACGGCGCTGCATCAGAATAAATAAACAGAGCAGGGAGCTCTCAGCTGCCAGAGGTAGCTGAGGGCTGGGGGCATCCCTGCCCGAACGGGTGAGATTTATATCCGTATCGATCTCACCCGTTTAACCCCTCAGATGCGGCGCTCAATAGCGAGCACCGCATCTGAGTGGTTTTGGAGAGAGGGAGGGATCTCCCTCTCTTCCCATCGACATCCGGCGGTAAGATCGCCGAGTGTCTGTGTCTCCGATGGCAGCCGGGTTGCCTGCTAGGTCATGCCAGAGGCATGGCCTAGTAGATGCCTGTCCGTTTTAAACGGACAGGCAGTAATACAAAAGTATTGCAGTGTATTATAAAAGCGATCGGGTGATCGCATATTAAAGTCCCCTAGTAAAAAAGTAAAAAGAAGTTTAATAAAGTTAATTAAAAAAATGTGAATAAAAATCCCACCCTTACAAAATGCTTTACTATTAAAAAAATAAAATAAAGCAAAAAAGTTACACATATTTGGTATCGCCGCTTCCATAATGACCCCGACTATAAAGCTCTTACATTATTTAACCCGCACAGTGAACCCCGTAAAAAATAATAATAAATCAATGGAAAAATTGCTCTTCAAATATGGAGACACAAAAACAAATAATTTTGAAAAAAAAAATTAGTTTTTACTGTGTAAAAGTAGTAAAACATACAAAATATATACAAATTTGGTATCGTTGCAACCCGCTGAATAAAGTTAGTGTTATTTATACCAAACAGTAAACGTCGTAGATTTAGGACGTAAAAAAGTGTGGCGAAACTTCAGTTTTTTTTCTATCCCCCCCCCCCAAAAAAAAGTTAATAAAAGTTAATCAATAATATGTACCCGAAAATGGTGCTACTAAAAAACAAAAACTTGTCCCGCAAAAAACAAGACCTTATACAGCTATGTAGACGCAAAAATGAAAAAAAAATTTAGCTCTTGGAATGAGACTATGGAAAAACGTAAAAAATACCTCGGTCATTAAGGTTTAAAATAGGCTGGCCATTAAGGGGTTAAAATAGGCTGGTCACTAAGAGGTTAATACATGTAAACAAGTGAGATAGGAAACAATTGTTACATAATAATTGTGCACACTAAGGCTACATTCACACGAGCGTATCAGATTCTCTAGCGTGAAAAACATGCGTGAATCTTGTCTGTGTTGCATTATGCATCAGTGTGCTTTGCGAGTGGCATGCGTTATTCACACACTCGCAAAGCACTTTTTTTTTCAATTGAATCGATGCGCAAATCACGCACCGCACACGGATGTGCATCCATGCGCGGTGCGTGATTTTCGCGCACCCATTAACTTCAATGGGTGCGTAGGTGCATGAAAACGTACCAATATAGGACATACAGTGAGTTGCACACAACGGACTATCGCTGCGTGAAAACTCCTGCATGTGTGAACAGCCCCATTGAACTCAATGGGTCCGTGTGCTGCGTGTGATGTCCATGTGCAGCACACGGACGTTATTCCCGTTCGTCTGAATAAACCCTAATAGTTGCCCAATAATTATGCAGGTACTGATTGAGGTACTGACGGCCGCAGTTTCATCCGTGGGCCGCCCACAAAGCATGGACCGTGCACACATTGATTTCAATGAGCCCAGACCGCAAATGCGGCAAGTACAAGGGTATGTTCACACGCCCTATTTATGGACGTAATTCAGGCGCCTTACGTCTCGAATTACGGCAAAAAAAACTGCTCCAAACATCTGCTCATTGAATTCAATGGGTCTTACGGTGTTCTGTGCAGACTGGCTTTTTTTTTTTTTTTTCTTACGCAGCACTGTCAAAAGACGGCACGTAAAAAGGACACCCGCCTCAAAGAAGTGCATGTCACTTCTTGGGACGTAATTGGAGCCAATTTTCATTGACTCCAATGAAAACCAGCTCCAATTACGTCCGTAAAAGACGCCGTGAAAAACGCGTGCAATTGTCAAAACGTCTGAAATTCAGGAGCTGTTTTCGCCTAAAAACAGCTCCGTAATTTCAGACATATTTGGCGTTGCCGTGTAAACATACCCTAAGGCTGGGTTCACACAACCTATTTTCAGACGTAAACGAGGCGTATTATGCCTCGTTTTACGCCTGAAAATAGGGCTACAATACGTCGGCAAACATCTGCCCATTCATTTGAATGGGTTTGCCGACGTACTGTGCAGACGACCTGTAATTTACGCGTCGTCGTTTGACAGCTGTCAAATGACGACGCGTAAAATGACTGCCTTGTCAAAGAAGTGCAGGACACTTCTTTGGATGTTTTTGGAGCCGTTTTCTCATAGACTCCAATGAAAACAGCTCCAAAAACGGACGTGAAAAACGCGAGTTGCTAAAAAAAACGTCTGAAAATCAGGGGCTGTTTTCCCTTGAAAACAGCTCCGTATTTTCAGACGTTTTTGGTCACTACGTGTGCACATACCCTAAGATGTCTTATCCTTTTGTGGTCCGGGTCCCAGACAATGCACGGACCGTGGCAACCATACTCATGTACACTACTTATTTACAGGCCCCCCAAGTAAAAATGTACTTAAAGAGGCTCTGTCACCAGATTTTGCAACCCCTATCTGCTATTGCAGCAGATAGGCGCTGCAATGTAGATTACAGTGACGTTTTTATTTTTTAAAAACGAGCATTTTTGGCCAAGTTATGACCATTTTTGTATTTATGCAAATGAGGCTTGCAAAAGTACAACTGGGCGAGTTGAAAAGTAAAAGTACAACTGGGCGTGTATTATGTGCGTACATCGGGGCGTTTTTACTACTTTTACTAGCTGGGCGTTCTGACGAGAGGTATCATCCTCTTCTCTTCAGAACGCCCAGCTTCTGGCAGTGCAGACACAGCCGTGTTCTCGAGAGATCACGCTGTGACGTCACTCACTTCCTGCCCCAGGTCCTGCATCGTGTCAGACGAGCGAGGACACATCGGCACCAGAGGCTACAGTTGATTCTGCAGCAGCATCAGCGTTTGCAGGTAAGTAGCTACATCGATTTACCTGCAAACGCCGATGCGGCTGCAGAATCAACTGTAGCCTCTGGTGCCGATGTGTCCTCGCTCGTCTGACACGATGCAGGACCTGTGAGTGACGTCACAGCGTGATCTCTCGAGAACACGGCTGTGTCTGCACTGCCAGAAGCTGGGCGTTCTGAAGAGAAGTGGATGATACCTCTAGTCAGAACGCCCAGCTAGTAAAAGTAGTAAAAACGCCCCGATGTACGCACATAATACACGCCCAGTTGTACTTTTGCAAGCCTCATTTGCATAAATAAAAAAATGGTCATAACTTGGCCAAAAATGCTCGTTTTTTAAAAATAAAAACGTTACTGTAATCTACATTGCAGCGCCTATCTGCTGCAATAGCAGATAGGGGTTGCAAAATCTGGTGACAGAGCCTCTTTAAGATAAGAGCCTAGCAAGACTATCAACTAAACAAAAAAGGGTGCCAAAATATAAATGAATCCTTTATAAATCGATGCTTCTTGTCCATTTTTTTGGACTGATGCGTTAAACTATTCCTTTAAAAAAACAACTGACAATTTACCATCCGTTTGCATCCGTTATTTTTAGAACATCCATTAATTTAAAAACGGATCAGAATAACAGATATATATATATATATATATATATATATAGTGTTAATTTAGCCTAATATGGCCCGCCAACTTCAAATTTTTTCTCTGTGCGGCCCATTTACCCGGCCGGGTTTGAGACCCCTGCTTTACACTAACAAACTTCACTCTCGATACCAGGCTTGGTATATGACGGAATTAATAGGTGGGTAGGAATCAGTGACAAGTAATACTGTACAGCGCAACTACTGCAGTGTATAATCTAGTCTTCCGTATAGAGCAGGCTAGAATGGCTTCATAGGTAAAATGTGTAATTTAGCATATTTTATTATTGTGAGTGGGAATAACAAAAGGTTATAAAATATTGACAACAAAATTGAAAAATGGAAATTAGTTTTATCATCATCTATTTGCATACGTAATATTTCCCCATTTACTAAAATTCTAATCTTGTGTATTTCATTTGTATGTACAGTCAAGTCAAAAAGTAAGAACACCTGTGTTAGGTTTTGTTATGTGGATAGATCAATATTTGGTCTTAATGAAAAAAAAAAAAAAGGCGATGAAATTAAACAAGAAAGTATTGACTAATCAATTTATTAAATAAAAATTCACAGATATGTTTTCTACTGAATAAAATACCATAAGTACATCATTTATCACTACTGTACAGAACGAAAATTACAATCATATGCATCAGATCATGTACAAATATTAAGAACAATTTTAGAGAGGATCTTGGAGGAACCCGCCTGCTGCTGAAAACCGTACAGATCGCTAAGTGTGTCCATCAAACCTCATTTTCAGCAAATTATTTTTGTAAAATGAAAAGTTATACAATTTTCCAATATACTTTCTGTATTCCTCACTGTTTTCAAGATCTCTGCATGTTGTTATTCAGTAGGAACATTCGCTGTTTACAATTCTGTCCATGGTCATGTGATAGACACAGAAGTTCACAACTCGTTAGAAGACAGCACTGATACACATACTGTTACTGTAACGAGTCATGCAACTGTGTGTCCATCACATGACCAGGACAGAATTGTATCCACTGGAAGTAAACAAAAAGGCCCCATGCACACAAACGTAAAAACGCTCGTAATCACGGGCCCATAGACTTCTATTGGCCACGGGTACCTCCCCGTATGCTTACGGGACGGTGCCCGTGCCGTAGAAAAATATAGAACATGTCCTATTTCAGGCCGTAATTACGGCACGAGCAGGCCCATAGAAGTCTATGGGGCTCCCGTAATTACGGGTGACTACGTGTGTGCACCCGTAATTACAGCAGCGTCGCTAGGCGACGTCAGTAAATAGTCACTGTCCAGGGTGTTGAAAGAGTTAAACGATCGTCAGTAACTGTTTCGGCACCCTGGACAGCGACTTCCGATCACAATATAGATCAACGTGTAAAAAAAATAGAAGTTCATACTTACCCAGAACTCCCTGCTTCTTCCTCCAGTCCGGCCTCCCGAGATGAAGTTTCAGCCCATGTGACCGCTGCAGCCAATCACTGGCTGCACCGGTCACAGGGACTGCGGCTTCATCCAGGGAGGTCGGGCTGGATGTCAAGAGAGGGACGCGTCACCAAGACAACGGCCGGGTAAGTATGAATTTCTTTTACTTTTATTACGGAAAGGGCTGCCCCTTCTCTTTATCCTGCACTGATAGAGAGAAGGGGCTGCCGATTAGAGCAGTGCAATTTTGCAGCGAAAACCGGGTGGAATACTGGTGACACCGGACCCGTATTTACGGGCACGGGTCCATAAATACTGGTGCAATACGGGTCGAATACGTGTGACCAAGGACCCGTATTTACGGGGAGGAAAAAAATACGTTCGTGTGCATGAGGCCTAAGGCTACATTCAGACTAAAGTGAAAAAAAAAAAAAAAATGGCCATCAAAAACAGGTCTACTGTCAGTTTTTCATGTGCATCAGTGTCTCTAAATTTATATCCATTTCCGGTCCGTCTGTCATCCGTTTTTCATGGCCTTTAAGAAAAAAAAAAGAAAAAAAGATGGATTTCATTTGTCAGGTTGTTTTTTTTGTCCCAACCCCCTGAAATCAGTGCCCACTGTATCTAATGTCCACATAGGGCCAGTGCCCACACATAAAATGCCTGTGCCCACATATAAAGTGCACACTATAGATAGTGCCACAGTGCCCACAAAGTACCACAGTGCCCACATATAAAGTGTTGTCGACGCTCTGGCTGGGGATTCCGCTCCTGGAGGAGCCCCATGCCATATATTTACAGTCACATCAAAGGCTTTTCCAAGACTGGAGTCCCTGGCCAGAGATCTTGCAATTCTGTGGCCAGGGACATATGGACAGTGACGTTAAGGGCTTCCCTGGGCTAAGCGCTCAAAGTAGCGCTGTGTGCAGGGAGTCCTCGGCTAGGATCAGTTTTTACCAGCCGTTACAAGGATTGATTCCAGAACATGGCTGTTAAAGACTGATCCATTGAGCTCTATGGGAGCCGTCAGTCATTGAAAACCACCAAAAACAGGACATATCCTATTTTTTGACAGCCAGCATTCACGGGCTGTTAAAAAAAACAAAACCGTCCGTGTGAATGCACCCATAGAACTTCATTGTTCTGGCCACGTGACAACCGTTAAATAAATGGCCATCACACGGTCGTTTTTCACTGTCGTGTGAGTGCAGCCTAAACGTTCCTGCTCAATATCAACAAGCAGAGACCTTTAAAACCGAGAGGAATTAATACGTAAAGTATATTGAAAAATTTTATAAAACTATTCATTATAAAAACCAATATATACTAATTTACCGAACCTGGACAACCCCTTTAAGGTCACATTCAGAGGGCCTCAATATGGACACATTGTAGCATCTGTATTACGGACACAATGCCGCGGTTCTACTAACAAGCCACCAGCCGATGCCGAAGCCTGCTGTCGATTTTTCCTACTAAACAGAAGCAATACCAGGTAATAGAGCTCATGCAGACGGCATGCAACAAAGCCCAAGGTAAGTGCTCTGTACACAGAACTGCAGTGGTTGTACAAATGCGTCGTTCAGTATAAAAGCCCACCGGATATGACCCTATAATAACGTTTAAGCAATTGAAATGGCCTCTCTCTAATGCACTTTTAAAATGACACATTCACCCCCTTGCCATTAGTTGGTCCCACGTGTAGAGCATTATTCCCACCAACATCGAGCCATCATCCAAATGTGCAGAATGGAAGTCTCGAATATCAGTTGGACAAGCTCATTAGCCCCATAGCCCAGAACACAACCTAAAAGAAGCAGTACCATTCCCCCCTAGCAGTCCCCGGTACAGCGCGTCTACAAGTCACCGAAATGCAGCAGGCACCTTTCCCCCGCCAAAGAACCACATTGAAAGCGAGCTCCGCCCCTTCCGGGCCGGTCACATGACCTTCACTCTAGCGTCTGCCTTTTTCGTCATGTCGGCTTCCGTCGAGCCTTCTACTCAGGTGTAAAAGAGAGGTCGCCAGAGCGGAAGTGTTGATGCTGGCAGTTACTCCATTCATGTCAGTGACAGTCACCAGGTCAGTGTGTGCTGGCTAGGGGGACGCAGGTGACTGAGCAGCAGCTGGTGCGGGGTGGTGGTATGCTGGTGTCCTAGTAACCGTGCACTCCTTGTGTGTAGTCACTGCAGTTGTAGTGTATGAGGGGAGGGGGGTCCTGCAATTTCATGGAAATTAATGGTGTTTGTGTCGTAAACTGTATAATGTTCTATGTATAACACGCACACACACACACGATATGTTCGATCTTGAGGGCTGCACTGTGTTAAATCCCTATAGATTTGTATACTGCAGCAGGACCATAGAGACTGCCTGTATACATATATACTGAAGGACATACATGTAGTGGCATCACATGACCTTGTCTGCCAGTTGCTGCTATAGGTTGTAATGTAGGTGCTTGATGTCTATGGCTGCCATCATGTTGCATCTCGCTGGGAAACAATGGAGACTTGATAATGTAGATTAGAAAATTCACCATTTTAAACCTTGTTTAATATGTCAGAAATGGCCTTTAATGTAGCAGCTTCTATATACAGCCCTACTGACAATACAGGCTGCCATATATAACCTGTATTCTGCTGCTCCTAATAATAGCAATTATTGAAATTAGGGCTGGGCAGTTACTCGTCCTCAGGGCGTAGATATGGTTAAATCCTATGGTAGAGCAGGGAGTCGTCAGTTCCCTGCTCTACTATTCACTGTAACGCCAACCGCACAAGTCTCAGTGCAGACAGATGCGATGATGTCACTGCCTGGCGCTTGTCTGCGTGGAGCCGTTAGCGGCTCAGCATGCATATTTTCAGAGTCCGCTGGACTTTTGCCATATACGGGCATTTCAGCCGTCTTATTGGTCCATAGTGTCCTTAATGCCTGCCCTATTTACTTGTTTAGCCTCGATGCTCGTGTGCCATGGCGAACGGACATTTCCCGCCCCAATTGTTACACGGATGATGGCGGTTATATACAGGGTTGATGAGGTAATATACAAGGATTATTGAGTAGTTCTGGTATATAGCCCCCATCGTTCTGGTATATAACACCATTTCTATATACAGGGATAATGGGGGTTATATACTGGACCCCTATCATGCCTGTATATACCAGCTCTCCATCATCCCTGTATATAATCTCCATCATCTGTGTATATACTATTGGGTTGGGCACTGTCCATTCTCCGTGTGCATTGAGGCTAAACAAGAAGTAAATGGGGTGGGCGTTGAGCACACCGTGGACCAGTAGGATGCCTGAAACGCAGGTATTTGGCAGAAGTCCAGTGGAATCTGAAAATATGCGCCGAGCCACACAGACCGGAGGAGCAGAGGGATCTCCTCCACTAGTTGGAACGGGGTTAGGTGAGTATGTATTAGGCACTATTGGGGTTGATAGGGGCATTATACTGCGTGGAAGCAGCTATTGGGCAGTGTCAGGGGTATATAGTATACAGCAGGCTTAGGGAATATATGTTCAGTGGCATGCAAAAAGGGGTGTGGCCTAAGTTGTTTATTAATCGTAAGCGAGGTTACGTGTTCAATTAATTGTGGTTTTGATTTAGGTTATAATCGCCCAGCCCTAATTGATATTCTCACTTTTATTTTTTTAATTCAATAGAATTACCTTGATTTATTTGTCATTCCTAATTCCTCTACTTTAAAAGTACCTATATATAGCGTTGGTATGGCTATTCTATTGCACTGTGTTCACACAAGTTTTGTTCTTTTTCTATGGATCCTAAATGGATGAAGAGTATGGAGACCCTGTTCATCCTTGCGTTACTTTTTTATGTCGGGTTTCTATTGTTTGATGGCCGGATTTGTGTAGTTTGCTGCATTGTTTCTTCTAGAAAGCAATCACAGAAACCTGACGGACCTTTTATAATTCAGTGGAATCCATTATATCGGTCATGGCTACTATATAAATAGAAGCCATGTCGCCATTATTTGCAAAACCTTTATTCTTCTCCTTTTTAAAATCTAACCCTGGCGTTGGTTTTACAGGGAAGCTATCCCCCCAGCACCTGATAACAGATATGCTTTAAGAAAAACCCACTCTGTGAATAAGACATAAGTGAGAAATTTCACCACTGACTGCTAGATGAAAGCCTAAGGCCCTGTTCACACTTAAGTTTTTTTTTGGTGAAAGAGGCAGCGGTATATAAAACGGTGCTTTGTGGTCAGTGTTACATCCTATCATGCTTAGTCATGTAGTGCTGCTGTACACTGTATCTGTCCTATCTATTATCAGGTCTGCATTCAGACCTGATAGACTAACTCAATGCCGGGTACCCTAATCTGCCTAAATTAAATTCTGAGTGCAGTGAGCAACTCCACCTCCTACATGTTTCACCTTATTCTGGGTTAGTCGGTGAGACGTCAGGAGTATGTGATCTGACTCATTGGTGTTTGGCAGTAGCAGCGAACGCTTCATTTCCATATCGTCCCCATGACGGCACACTAGGAGGATGATCCCTTCACCTCTGTAGGGACAGGAAACCGAGAGGTTAAAAGGGCCCCACCCTCAGCCACCCCCCAGTGTATTTCCTGTCCCTAAAGGAGTCTGGACGGAGAGAGGATTCTCTTCCCCTTTAGGGGGGGGGGGTTTGAATCAATACCTTGATGTGGAGGTCTGGATCAGGGGTCTCCTCCTTCCAACGGAGATCCACTTGGGGGGAGCATACCCGGTAGTTTCTCTCCCCCTTGTAGAAAATCCACCTGTCCGCATGCGGTCCCGTGAGACTAACGCCGGACGGAGTGACGCACTTCCGCCCGTGTCCCTACCCACGCGGAGTCCGGCCAGCATCTGGTGGAAGTGGCGTCAGATGACCGCGCGGACGGAATTACGTCCTAAGCGGAGACTGCATCGGGAACGTGGAGCAGTTACAATTTGTCTCCCTCTCTCCCTCAAAAAGGCAAATTTGGTAAACGAACCCCTTTCTGATTCAGACACGGAAAAGGGCCTCTTGTTCCTTTAGGACTTGGACAAATCGGGGTCACTAGATCCTGAGAGAGATCTAGACTAATGAGGAGAAATATTATTTTTCCGATATGGATGATTTATTAAAAGCTTTCAGGGGTACAATGAACATCAAAGAGGTTGCAAAACAAAAGCCCATCCAGGATGAGATGTTTCGTGGTCTAAGGTTTTTCCTATTAATGAAAATGTATTTGAGTTGATAAACGAGGAATGGAAGGACCTGGAAAGAAGGCTAGGAGTCTCCTGTGAATTTAAGAATCTGCTACTTTTTTATAAAGACGATACAGGCATCTGGGACGATATCCCTAAAGTAGATATTCAGATGGCGAAGGTAGTTAAAGAAACGTCCTTGCCATTTGACGATTCGGCTCAGCGAACAGACCCCGTGGAAGTCTAACTGTCTCCTAAAGAAAACCTGGGAGACATTCATGTTTAGTATGAAAACTAACAAAGCAACCACTTCAGTAGCTAGAACCCTACTTGTTTGGCTAGGTGAGCTAGAGAACCATCTCTGGGTAGGAACGCCCAAGATATTCTTTTGGGCAGAACAAAACCTTCTTTCTCTATCCGCCATTCACCTAAATGGCTTGGAGAATACAGAGGCAGATTTCCTCAGCAGGAAAAACCTAGATCCGGGCGATTGGTCTTTTAAATCAAGAAGTCTTCCTCCAGATCACACAGCCATGGCGGTTTCCTCAAGTGGACCTGTTTGCGAACAGATCAAATTCCAAAACCGAGCTCTTCTCTCTAAACCCCCAGGATCGTCCCCTAGGCATAGATGCTCTATCTCAACCTTGGGACATGGATCTAGCATACGCCTTTCCACCACTCCTGCTGATATCAAGTGTTCTTCAAACTCTTTACAAAGAAGATCTAAAGCTCATTTTGATTGTTCCGTTCTGGCCAAAAAAGGTCTGGTTTCTGATCTTCAGGGAATTGGCACTGGAAGACCCGATTTTAGAACTTCCTTTAAAATCAGATCTACTAGTACAGGGGCTGCTACGACACAAGTCTCCATAACCTTCATCTATCAGCCTGGATTCTGAAGGGGCACTGCTCAGAGAAAGGGGTTTATCCCAGAAAGTAATAGCAAGTCGTAAGCTGGTTACCTCCGCAATTTATCTAAAGATTTGGAAGAAATTGACCTACTGGTGTGGAAACTGACCACCAGACCAGAATCATCTGGTCATCCAGCAGATTTTGGATTTCTTACAGCAGGGGCTGGATCTAGGGCTTATCCAAGCACCCTCCGAGTACAAATCTCGAAACTTAGCACGTTTTTTGACACCCAACTGTCAGAACACAGGTGGGTGAAAAGATTCATGTGTGCAGCCTCAAGACTAAGGCTGACCATTAGACAGTCCTCCCCACAATGGGAACTCGGCGTGGTCCTCAGGGCCCTAACCCCCCTTTGAACATATTGAAAACGTAGACGTCAAATATTTGTCCCTTAATGTGGCCTTTCTTATAGCAATAACCACAGCAAAGAGACTAGGGGAAATACAGGTGCTATCCGCAGAAGAATCATACCTTAGGATATCGGATGATAAAATAATACTAAAGCTGGATCCTAATTTCCTTCCAAAGGTCGTATCCAATTTTCATAGAAATCAGGAGATTGTCCTTCATTTTGTCAGGACCCCAGGAATCAAAAGTCGAGGAGTTTAGATGTGAGAAGAGCAGTCTTACAATACAACAGGTTACTGCAGACTGGCGGAGAGATTCCAACCTCCTAGTCCAATTTTTTGGGGGGAAAAAAACCTCAAAAGCTACCATTGCTAGATTGATGAAGACAATTAAAATTTTAGTCTCTGAAGGGAAAGTCAGTTCCTGCGAACTTCAATGCCCATTCCACCAGATCCACAGCAGCATCATGGGCAGAAAGGGGAGGAGCTTTGCTAGACCAGATTTGTACTGAAGCTACTTGGGCCAGCTCCCTTAGCTTTGCAAAACACTATAGGCTAGACCTTTCATCCGGTAGAGCCTTATCCTTTGGCGGCAAAGTACTTCATGTGGTAGTCCCACCCTAAACCATCTCATTTGTTGTTCTCCTAGTGTGCCGTTATGGGGGATGATATGGAAAGTAAGAATTAGTCTTACCGGTAATTCCATTTCCTTGAGTCCCCCATGAAGACATACATTTACCCACCCTACCGGGTTTGTGGTACGTGTAGTTAACATACTGCTGGGATTAGCTAATTCCTTCCTGTGTATGGTCCACGCTGCTGTGAGGCTGAGGGTGGGGCCCTTTTAACCTCTGTTTCCTGTCCCTACAGCGGTCAAGGGATCATCCTCCTAGTGTGCTGTCATGGGGGACTCAAGGAAACGGAATTACCGGTAAGACATTCTTACTTTCCGCGTCTGTGTGTCGGTTGCACCTTCCCCTTCCAGATGGAATGGCATGATTCTATGGTTGATTTATAGACCATATTTTTATCTTGTGGATCGGTACCTAGGATGACTTTGCAGTATATGTAAGTGAGTTGAATATCAACCAAATTGGACTCTGGTTCACCTCAGAATGTGATCGGGATACCCTGGCATTTTTGGATGTAAGAATCTCAAGAGGAGAAGGTGGTAGGATACTGACGGACGTCTTTAGGAAGCCAACTGCTACCAACAGCTTCCTGAGGTGGGAGAGTGCCCATCCATATGCCCTGAAACAGGGTATACCGAAGGGACCATACCTCCGCCTCAGGAGGAATTGTTCCAATATGAAAACCTTTTTAGTACAGGCAAGAGTTTTGAGATACAGATTTCAACAAAGGGGATACCCCGATAAAATTCTGAAAGACTCATTCAACAATGTAGTGATACAGAAGAGAAGTGATCTCCTGACACCCAAAAATAGGGTAGATCCCAAATGGAATACGTATCATAGGGACCTATGATGGGTCTCATACAAGTATGGGATGTAATTAATAGGCACTGGGATATCTTGATGGAGGATGAAGTTCTTAAACTTACTCTCAGCGAGAGACCACAGATCACATTCAGACGCAACAAAAGCCTGAAGGACAAACTAGTACATAGCCATTTTGTTGTTGAATCTCCTGAAACATGCTGGTTAAACAGGAAACCTCTGGGGACTTATAGATGTGGGAACTGCCTTGCATGTGATTCTATTGTGGTCTCCAAAATGTTTACTGGTGCGAGGACAGGTAAAGAATACCTCAAACACTTTATCAACTGTAAGTCCAGGGGGGGTGTGATAAACTTGGCAAAGTGCGCATGCCCCAAGGATTAGATGGGTAAAACCAAAAGCGCGTTTAGAAGACTTATTAGAGACCGCTACAATGACCTCCTTAACAGAAGGGATACCACAATATCACAACATGTATGGCAGACACATGGGGGTGACCCCAAAGTCATTAAATTCCAGGGTAATCCGCAAGTTGAACCCAGCCCAAGAGGGGGAGAATGGGATAAACTGCTGCAGACCTGAGTGAAGATGGATATGTAAAATGAGATCAGTCACCCCAGAAGCTATAAATGACCATGTAAACTTTGCCATTTAAGTAGCTCTATAGGAAACATGCAATGCAAAAGAATACTAGTGAAGGTGAAATATTACCAAGAGAAGATCTCATTGGCTGTGATCCTTCTACAATAATTATCCAGAGAGCAGTCAATTCATGAGCTGAAGTGGCATGACGAGTCTCTCAGGAGTGACAGATTTAATGTATCCACATGATTGGTTAATAGCAATAGGACAATATCCTATTCTTGCCCACCATGTGTCTCTGAACTCATTTTCACTTGCATCAGAATGTATTGAACCAAGATAGCAGAAAGATATCCTCCTACACTGTGCTGCCTTATTTATTATAATGTGTTGTACTCTTGAGAACACACGTGTAGATATGTGAGATTAGTGAAGTTCCTTGCTATTTGCTTCATATTTGATGAATGAACATTAGAATATTTTGCATGGGAACGGATGCTCAGAACTGGCACAGTGACTGACAGAGCTATAGGCCAATTGGGATGATTCATAAACATCCCACTGATGCTAATAGAATCGGCCCAATGAGATGCTGGGAATCATGAAGGGGGATGAAGCAAGTGAACCTACCAGTGATTGGCTATCAGACGGCCGAACCTCCCGAAGGGGAGGGTGCAACTGACTAGGGATGTCACGGTACCAGAATTTGGACTTAGATACCGATACTTCGTTTAGTATTGCGATTTCGATATCAATTCGATACTTTGCTAACAGTGATTTAAAAAAAAAAAAAGTTCTTATGTTTTCTGATGAGGCTTGATGATGAATTTAACCTCCACGTGCCTCACATTAATAGTAATTAACCGCATGTTTCTGTCATAATGGGTTAATGTGTGCGGTACATGATGGGGTTAATTACGATTAATGTGAGGCACATGGAGGTTAAATTCATCACACCTCGTGCCCCACAATAATAAGTGATCGAAAGCAGTTTTTATTTTATTTTTTTTACAGCGTACACATCATAAATTATGCAAAAAAATTGTTGCGCAGGTTATTACGGCCGCACCAATACCGAATATGTATTGAGACGTAATTTAATGTTTATTGTAAAAAAGCTGTATGTGTATTTTTTTTATTTAACATTACTTTGTTTTTACTTTTATTTTTTAAACTTTAATGTACTGGCATATATCTGTATTACAGTACATTAGCCTGTGTATGGATAGTACACAGGCAGTTGTTAGGACATACCTAAGTATGCCCTAACAGGAAATATGGTAGGACAGCCCTGGGGTACTTCAATGGACCCTGGGCTCTCTGCCTATGTATGGTATGTCCCTCAATCGGGTCACAGGAATTCCCTGTGATGTGATCCAGGGGCATCCCCCCCCCTTCTCATTTTCCCTTGAATGCTGCAGTCCGCTGTGATCACAGCGTTCACGGGAATAGCGGCGGAGATGAGAGGTTTCTCTGATCTCCGCCAGCGGGGCTGCGGCTGTGTAATACAGCCATTGCCTTGCTCCTGACAGTGCTCGCGCGGTCAGCATGAGGAGATGCGGCCGGCGCTGCACTAATGAGCGGCGGTTCAGGCACTTAAGACAGAACATGTGGGTGTTTTGTAGTGCGCTCGCCATGTTCTGTTTTCAGTGCCGCCACTTATTAGTGAAGTGCCGGCCCCATCGCATCATCCTGACCCCACGCACTTGTCAGGACTCGGGAGCGAGGCAATCACTGTATCACATGGCCGCAGCCCCGCTCTCACATTCTTGTGTTACTATACTGAGCTGTACGGCCGCACAGCTAAGTATTGAAATACATGAAACAGCGGTATCGAACCGTTTGGGGATGCACAGTATCGAAGTTTAGATGCATCGTGCATCCTTACAACTGACGCGGAAATGAAGCTTTCGCTGCTACTGCCAAACCCCAATGAGTCAGATCACATATACTCCTGACGAACCCAGAATAGGGTGAAACGCGTAGGAGGTGGAGTTGCTCACTGCACTCAGAATTTAACTTAGGCAGATTAGGGTATCCGGCTTTAAGTTTGTCTATCCGTTCTGAATGCAGACCTGATAAGATAGGATAGATATAGTGTACAGCAGCACTACAAGACTAAGCATGCTAGGATGTAACACTGACCACAAAGCATAGTGATATATACCGCTGCCTCTTTGACATTTATATGTTTGTATGTCTGTATGGTTTGTAAAAGAATGTGATGTTCCATGTTTTATTCAAGCTTAATAAAAGCTAAGTTTTATAAGTAATCCTTCCTCTATATTATACTATAATTGGAAGGAACTAATGGGAACCAGCCCGTCAGCTGATATCTGGGAACGTTATAAGTTTTTTTTGCCTCGGAAACCGTGGCATAAAACGGCCGAAATTGACTCCTATTGATTTCAATGGGAGGTGGAGGTTTTTCCGGGGAGCAAAAAAAAACTCACTGGAAATATAAGCGACGTGCCCTATCTTGAGGCATTTTCTGCCTCAAAATCCCCATTGAAATCCATGCTAGACAAAAGTTTTTGGTTTTTTTTCAGTAAAAAACATTCCCGGTAATTCCCTTTTGAAGAAATAGGTAAAAAAAACACAATTGTGTGGTGCAAAACTACATGAATAATCAGTTCCATATTTTTTTTTCAGGCAGAATTTTCTGCCTGTAAAAAAACTGTGTGAACATACCCTTAGGCCTGAGATGCTGATAACCTGTATGAATGTGTCGAGCAGTTTTTCTCAGTGCTCGTACTCCAGAACATGAAGGTCAGGCATCGCCACCCTACTCCTCTTACTAAAAAGAGATGAAAACATATTTCAGATGCTACTTTGTAGGCAGAAAAGCTTAAAACTCATTGGAAGGCTCCCTAAGGCTAGGGCCAAATGGCGACTTCGACTGTGACACAGGTCACGTGGCTAGAGATCACTGTATCTGGCCCAAAATAGCTGTATCATCCTGCTTCGATCACTGGTAAGGAAAATAAATGTGGCTGCATTCCAACCTGCAGATTGCTGCGATATGAGTCTCTAAAAATCCAAACCTGCTGAATTTTTTATTTTATTTTTTTTTAAATGGTCGCGGCAAACCTGCGTGTCACGACGCGGCCACATTGACTTTCATAACCTGCAATGCAGGCAGGGTGACACAGCGATCTTTTGGCTCTTGTGTAGCCCTACCCTAATAGATGAGAAATGCAACAAAAAGTACTGTCTTTTATTATTGAAGGTTGGTTTAGCAAAGTCATTTAGGCTGCATGAAGGGTACGTGCACTCGTATCGTAAACTCTACAGAATTTCCAATTTTTGTACGGAGATTCCCCAGCATTCTCGCAAGTGAAATTTACATACTGCAGATGGAGAATCCGCACTGCAGGTCAAATTCCGCTTTTTCTTTTCTTCAGATTTTTCCTGCAGCATGGGGGATGAGAGTTGTCGTCCACTTTGCTGCTACTCTCAGGGTGTGTTCGCACGCAGAAACAGCTGTAAAATACGGAGTTGTTGTTTTCTAAGGAAAACAGCCTCTGATTTTCAGCCATTTTTTAAGAATCAAACGTCTCTTTATGCGTATTTTGCGGCTGTTTTTCTATCGGCTCAAGAAGGAACATGCATTTCTTTTTACTGAGAGTCTTATTATGCTCCCCAAACGAAACTAAGCTTTTCCCGTTGAGATTAATGGGCAGATGTTTGGAGGCGGTCAGCTTCCGTTTTTTTTGGGGTGTTTATGACCTGAAAAACGGCTTAAAGTAAGCAGTGTGAACATACCCTAATACGCTGCAGAATTTCTATACCGGAAATCTAACCAGAAATGACGGTGTTTATTCTACGTGTGAATATACCCGAAAGCTACTTGTATAGTGATACCCAAAAGGAATGGATTGCAGCGGTGGTTTTCTGGCCAACCCAACTCTTTTAGAAATGTATTTTTGGTGAATGTGGTGCATTGAGTTTTTATTTTTTTCTTCTCTCTGTTTGACAGGCAAATCTGCTGTTGAATTCTGGAGTGGTAAGATATCTGCACCACTGATCAGCTTCATCATGCCTGCAAACAAGGTTTTACAGCCAGCTTTAAAAATGAAAGTCGATGAATTATTTCTGTATTGGCTGAGTGAGACACCAACGCAGTTGCTACTGAAGGACTATTTAAGAAGAATTAAAAATGGAGAAAATGTTATGCCTGAAAGCTTTGATGACAGTGGAGATGCTTCCAGAATGCAGACTGCTAATAAAATGCTAGATAATTTATCCATATCACCAGTGACTTGTAGTCCTCCGTCTCGCTCTCCTTCTGCGCTTCCCATTGGAGCCTTTGGCAGCCCAAGAAGTGGACTTACTCCAAGAACACGTAGATCCAATGGATCAAGATTGGTAAGTCGCTTATAAAAGTCTATATATACTTTGTGAGCTGTTAACCAGTAATAATTATACGGAACTATCTAGGGCCCCATGCAAACGGCCGTAATTTTCATCCGTAATTACGGATGACATTGTGGACCCTTTCCCTATATTTATGGATGTGTGTCCGTGCTGTAGAAATGATCCGCTAATTATAGAACATGTCCTGTTGTCCGCAATTGCGGCTCAGGCTCACCCATAGAAGTCTATGGGCACATCTGCAATTGTGGACGGCTACAGATGTGTAGCTGTCAGATCTGCATTTGCTGACTGTAAAAAACGTTTACGGTCGTGTGCATGCGGTCTTTATTCTTGGTATAAAGGAAATGTGTGCAGTTAATATATTGGTAAGCTATATAATATTTGTGTGGTATATTTTGAAAATTGTATTTGGAAACTGTTTAGATAAACCTGTACCCAAAAAAAAGTTCTACCTCCTTGTTCTATGCAGGTACCACAATATAAAGGAAATCTTCATAAGCATAAGGCTGTGTTCGCACTAGCTGTTTTTCCCTTTTAACCCCTTAACGCCGAAGGACGGATATATCCGTCCTCAGCAGCTGCTAGTTCGCGCAGGAGGACGGATATATCCGTCCTGTGATCGCGCGGGTACTGACAGTTTACCCACGCGATCAGCGGCAGGAGCACGGCTGTTATACACAGCCTGGCTCCTGCTGCAACTGCCGGAATCGAAGCACGCGCCGATTCCGGCAGTTTAACCCATTAAATGCCGCTGTCAACAGTGACAGCGGCATTTAATGTGTTTGACAGAGGGGGGAACTCCCTCTGTCTCCCGATCGGCGCCCCCGCAAACAAATCGCGGGTCGCCGTCGGGTTTCCATGACAGCCGGGGGTCTAACAAAGACCCCCAGGTCTGTCTTCAGCATCTGCCTGTTAGGCGATGCCAGAGGCATGACCTAACAGGTTGCCTGTCAGTTTTACACTGACAGGCAATAATGCTTTGGTATACGAAGTATACCAAAGCATTCTATATGCGATCGGCATATCGCATAGTGAAGTCCCCTGGTGGGACTAAAAAAAAAAAAGTAAAACCGTTAAATAAAGTTTGTGAAAAAAAAAATAAAAAAAATTACTGTCAAAGTCAAATAAAACTACTTTTTTGCCCCAAAAAGTGGTTTTATTTAATAAAACGGTCAAAACAAATCACACATACACATATATGGTATCCCCGCGATCGTAACAACTTGACCAATAAAATGAACACATTAATTAAACCGCCGGATGAACGGCGTCCAAAGAAAACGCAAAAAACAACGGCAAAATTCTCTCTTTTCTCCCATTCCCCCCATAAAAAATAAAATAAAAGTTCATCTATAAGTCCTATGTACCCCAAAATAGTACTAATGAAAACTACACATTGTCCCGCAAAAATCAATCCCACATACGGCCACATCGACGGAAAAATAAAAAAATTACGCCTCTTGGAACGCGGCGATGCAAAAACAAGTAATTTTTTTCTAAAAGGGTTTTTATTGTGCAAACGTAGAAAAAACATATAAAACCTTTACACATTTGGTATCCCTGTAATCGTGCCGACCCATAGAATAAAGTTAACATGTTATTTACGCTGCATAGTAAACGGCGTAAATTTATAACGTGAAAATTAATGCTGGAATAGCTGCTTATTTTCAATTCTCTCCTAAAATAAAGTTAATAAAAGTTAATCAATATGTTATAAGCATCTAAAAATGGTACAATTACAAAATACAACTCGTTCCGGAAAAAACAAGCCCTTATACGGCTATGTCGACGGAATAAAAAAAGAGTTACGACTCTTGGAATGCGACCGTGGAAAAACAAAAAATAATCCTTGGTCATTAACGTGCAAAATGGCCCGGTCATTAAGGGGTTAATCTGGGTTTCGTAGCGGTGTGTTTTTGTTTTTTTCTCCCTTTACAGTAAGAATAGCTTGGTTGGCAGCTCTATTCTTGCCCTGACAAAAACTTGACCTCATGGCTCTGTGTTAAATGTACAGTCTAAAGTTCCCTTTACATGGGCCAATGATCAGGCAAATGTGTGTTCATATGAGCGGTTGTTCTCGATCATTGCCCTGTGTAAACAGTGCAACTATCAGCCGATTAAACTAGCAAACGCTTGTTCATCAGCTGATCGGCTCGCTTGTGCGGCCAATAAAATGGTCGCTAGTCGACCGCACATCTTCCTGTGTAAACAGGGAGATGTGCTTCCAAAATTATAGAAATATTTGGGGACGAATGATTGTAGTAAGGATCGCTCCTCCTCCTACATGACCAATTATTGCTGCTCGTTTCCTTGGCCCATATCGGGCTGTGTAACAAGACCCTAAGGCCTTATTCACACGGACGTGTCCGTTTTGCGTGCGCAAAAGGTCTGTGTGGCATCAGCATATGGTGCGCGGCTGTGTGATTTTCGCGCAGCCTGCATCATTATAACACGCTGGTTTTATGTTTACAAACCGAAAAGCATGTGGTACTTTTCTGTGTGCATTCATTTATTTTACTACTGTTGCGCGAATCACGCGCGGCACCCGGAAGTGCTTTCGTGTGCCGAGCGCGATTTGCACGCACCCATTGACTTCGCGAGACACGGCCAAATATAGGACATGCCGTGCGTTTCACGCAGCGCACATACGCTGCGAGAAATTCACTGACAGTCTGAACGGCCCCATTCTGTAACATAGGTCCGTGCGACGCACGTGATTTCCACACGCGTAGCACGGACGTATTATACGTTCGTGTGAATAAGGCCTAAGGCTGTTTTAATGCTCCAAACCTATTTTGTCTCTTAAAGCATATATGTATTTAACCATTTCATTCCCGGCCATCCAAGAGCCATAACTTTTTGCCATAATTTTCTGTCACTGACGTGGTGTGAGGGTTTATTTTACGCAGGAGGAGTTGTAGTTTCTATTGGCACTATTTAAACTACCATATAATATACTGGGAAAAAAAATCTTTGTGGGGTGTAATTGGAAAAACTGCGATTCCTCCTTTGTTTAATGGGTTTCATTCTTACGGCTTTCACCGCGCAGTAAAAACTACTTAACTTTATTCTGCGTCTCTACGATTACGGCGATACCAAGCTTATATTGTGTTTTTTGTTTTGTTTTATATTTTACTACTTTTATAAAGAAAAAAACAATGTATTTCACCACATTCTGAAAGCATAATTTTTATTTTTTCTGTCGCTTGAGCGGTGGGAGGGCTTATTTTTTTTGCGGGAAGAGCTGTAATTTTTATTCGTACCGTTTTAGCGAACTTTTTTATTTATTTTTTTAAATGTTTTTTTTTTATATAAGATCTAAGCCCTCATGCACACATCCGTCGGCCGTTGTACGGCTTCTAATGACTGATTAGTGAAACAGGGACCGCGCTCTGATGGCTTCCGTGTGCAGTCTGTTTCACGGACCAAATGAATGAAAAGGCCGAGACTGTTCCGTCAAACTATTCCAACAAATCTCCCCACGCAGTGGAAAAAAGCTGCCGAAAAAACAACACAAATTGACCTGCAGTGATGTTTCTTTAGCCGCAGCATGTCAATTAATGCTGCGGAACTCTTCTGTTGAGGGATTTCCCCATTGAATTCTGAATTGAATGCTTTAAACCCACAACAAAGTGGTGTACTTTGCGACGGAATCGCAGCGATTCTGCCGTAAAAATAAAAAGTGATACTTACCCAGAGTTCTCTGCTTCTTCTCCAGTCCGGTCACCTGGGATAACATGTCATCCCATGTGACTGCTGCAGCCAACCACAGGCTGCAGCGCTCACATGGCCTGCAACGTCATCCCAGGAGGCCGGCCTGCATGAGTTAAATGTTATATTGTAGTAATTTGGACTTTTACGGTTCAAATTATTTAAAAAATTTCTCTCCGAACCCCCCCCCTCGTCTTTCTCTCTTTCTCGCTTCCTTTCTCCCCTCCCCCTTTCTTGCTTTCTCCCCGCCTCCGCCTTCCATTGAAATCAATGGGAGGCATTTTTGGCGTGCTTTCCACGTTAGGGTCAGTTCACACTGAGTTTAAGACTGCCTGCTGTGAGGGGAAAGGGGAAGACATCTCATTGTTACACACAACATTTTAGACTGCACTAGATGGGTATGAAGGGAAAGCCTTCCAAGTGTCTGAGTTAGGTGTAAGTCAGAAGTAAGATTAAAGAGAACCTGTCACTTCTCCTGACATGACTATTTTAGTAAATACTTGTATTTACCATGAAATAACAATTCTCATATTTTCTTAACGTTGCGTTGTGCCAGTCTGTTCTTCCTCCTGGAAATGTATGAATAAATTGACGTGTTACCATTCCCCTTGTCAAAGGCGTGTCCCTACTCTCTGTCAGCACTGATTGGACAGTGTCACTGTGCAGGGACCCCCCCCCCCCCCCCCCCCAACTGGTAACATCCAGCTTTTAACTTGCTTATAAATTTGCAGAAGGAATACCAGAAGAACAGCACAACGTAGAGGTCTGAGAGATTATCCAGAATTATTTTATGGGGAATAGTTGTTTGCTAAAACAGATGAGATGTCAGGTGACCGGTTCCCTTTAAAGGGAATGTGTCGCTATTAATTATTATTATTTTTTCTTCAGTTAAACAATTCGTATTTAAGTGATTACACATTGTTTTTATTTTTTCACAATTCAGTAAATATTATAAATTAATTCTAATTTATAACCTTTACATGTGCTGGCAACTAGAGGGAGCAGTTCACAAAATTGCAGCATGGTCACTGTGGTAAAGTAACCTCATTGATATATGCTGCAAATTTGAGGTGGACGCACTCTCCTCTAGGGTCCTCACACAATCCCCCCTCCCTTCTTCTGGCTAGTGCCAGGAGAAGGAAGGGTTTGAATGTCTTCAAACCTCCTACACTGTGTGCCGCCATTTTCTGAGCGACTTCACAGTGTAGGAGGATTAGATACAGGGCTCAGCAGACAGTAATACACGAACAGGGTATACGCGAACAGGGTATACGCGCTCCTGCCGCCGCTTCGTTGAACATATGGCCGGAAGCCGCGGTCGGAAGTCGTCATCTTACTGTCCGGCAGCGGCTTCCGGTCCACATGAAAATGGTGCCGGATTACGCTCTATGAACGAGCTTAGTTTTGGTCTGTGTGGGAGCGGCGCATGCGCCGTTCCCACACAGACGGCGCATGCGCCGTTCCCACACAGACGGCGCACACAACTGAGAATGGAACGGCTCCCGTTCGCATTCTCTATGGGGTTGTATGTGCCGTATTCCATCCCTGTATGTGTCGTTAATCGACACCTACAGAGATGAAAAAAATAATGGCAGCCCCCATAGTGAAGTAAAAGTCAGAAAACATTAAAAAGTAAAACATGAGAACACCATTAAATAAAATTTTTGAAAATATATTAGAAGCAATATAATAAAAAAAAAATAAAAAAAAATTCATGACACCTTCCCTTTTAAAGGGGTTTGCTGGAAAAGAAAAGCATTGATGGCCCATCCTGTCATGCACATTGGCTTGTCCATATGTGTGGTAGTGCATGGTACTGTATCTTGTGGGCATCACAGGGGTTGTACCTACTACCTAGGACAGGCCATATATTCCATGCTATAAAAAATAATTTCCACTGTGTTTAGGTTAAATGATCAGTCCCTTTTCAAATGGTAGTTCAACAAAGGCTTGACCTAGCACAGGTAGAGAGCAGTACAGTGTATATATAGCACTATACTGTACAGCAGAGGAACCACTAGCCAATCAGTGCAGGCATACAGTGCCTGCTGATTGGCTCTACTTACCGCCAATGTGATTCACTGATTGACCGTTCAATAAGGCCAATCGAATGTTTTACCAGTGCACTGCACACGATGTATGTTTGGTTCTTCCAGCCAATCGCAAATTCTTGAGATTGGTATGTCCTATGACATTCTAACTTGAATGTTGTTACAATGGCCTATGGAAGACCCATTGTAAGTTAAAAATATTGTAACCTGAGGGAGCAGTGTGTGATATACAGCTAAACTAAAGTGTAGGGGGATGTCTGCCATCAGAGGAAAGAAGCGTCGGGCATGTTTAAATGAGCACTGGTAGAGGTGTCTGGCAGCTGCTTCTATCCCTATTACTCGCATACTTAGCTGATCTGATCGTTCATGTTATGGAAGAGTCAGGAGAGATGGCTATCTCCTATTATGGCCAGCTTAAAACACTGTCCATTACTAGAAGTGGAAAATACTTTCACAAGTGGATTATACCATCGCTGCAAATGCTGACACTAGTGCCTTGTGATGGGATCAAAGCTGCATATGCTATTACTGTGTCCTCTAGAACCATTGTTGAGGCTACTTCCCTGCATAGTAATGGTCTATTTTAAGAACGCCAGTGAAATTTTCAGGATACATTGACATTCTTGAAAGGATTAGTTAAAATTTCAGTTCAGGTCATTCATGGGCCCATGCGTTTGACAGCTGGTATAATACTTGCACCAGGCACTAAATTTAGTATCATTCATGTTTTGTGAAATATCCACCCACTACATAGCACATATGAAGCCAGCCTCTGTAATGGCATCCCACATTACTAACCGTAACTACACCATAGGAGCTTGTATGTATATCATTTATTATAAGCTAAAATTAGACTTCATAAAGTCCTTTGTCATTACGAATCTAAAAAGACAACGTGCAGAGATGGTGGTAAAGTTCATCCTAGGATTCCCCCCCCCCCTTCTTCTCTATATGTTGTTGTACTACCTATATACCTACTCTATATGTTGCAGCGTTTTAAGCTGTGGGTTTGTTCTTGTGTTTTTTTTTGTTTTTTTTAAATTCCCCTTGGAGGTAATTAGACCATGTTGGACATGGATAAGCACCCGTATACATTGAGCTGAAATGTACGGTTTCAGCAGTTCTTTGCAATTATTGGCCATGATTAAGTTCTCTTATGCTAATAACTTAAAGCCGCAGCTGTCGAAACATTTGATCTGGCATGCTGGAACTATTTCTTACCTGTTCTAAGCAAATCACTGATCATGGAAACAAATTTACAAAATAAAACTGAAAAATGTGATATGTACCTATACAAGGGCAGGTAAAAACACCAGTTCCCAGCAGGATACAGACGGGCCTATCATTGTATCAGTAATTATGGCTTTTTTCAGTGATGTTTCACTAATCTGTCCTAACCTGAAGTTTTTGGTGCAATTATCTGGTACTTTGGAGGCCTATTTTTTTTATTTTTTTCTTCCCCGAGAGAAGTCACAAATATGGCATGTACCATGATTTGCGACTTTTTTTAAGCCACTAAACTGTCACAAATCTCGATTGCCCCCGAAGAGTTAATTAAAAAATGATGCAGTAGAATGTAAGTGTGTGGTATCCCTTTCTGCTATTTAAGCTTGTAAAATCTTGCCCAGAGTTTTGTTTGGTAATATTACAGGAGATGCATGTCTCCACACCAACAGAGATCAGTTACTGCAAACATTTCTTACGGGAAACGATACAGTTGATTTTATATTCTGCTTTTTGCAGCTGCTATTGGACAGTTGGATGGATAAAAAATGAGCTGTGCACATAATCCAGAACAGTAGCTATGTTGGTATCCGTACAGTAGGGGAGCTGTATTGGCTTCTCCGTTATTAACTGTGTACGGCCTCTTCACAATTGTGTGTTGGATCTGTATTCTGTTTTTATGGAGTTGGTGTAGAATAGGGATGCACGAATCATCGAAACTTCGATACTGTTTTCGATACTCTGCATCCCCAAACGGTTCGATACCGTTATTTCATGTATTTCGATACTTAGCTGCGCGGCCGCACAGCTCCGTATAGTAACACATGAATGTATGAGAGCGGGGCTGCATCTGTCTGATAGTCATTTCCGCGCTCCTGAATCCTGATAACAAGTGCGCGCGGTCAGGATGATGCGCTGCACTAATGAGCGGCGGCAATGAAGACAGAATATGGCGGGCGCACTACAAAACACCCATGTTCTGTCCTCCGTGCCTGAACCGCCGCTCATTAGTGCAGCGCCGGCCGCATCTCCTCAGGCTGACCGCGCGCGCACTTCCTGTCAGGAGCGGGGCAATGGCTGTATTACACAGCTGCAGCCCCCCTGGCGGAGATAAGCGAAACCTCTCATCTCCGCCGCTATTCCCGTGATGCTGCGATCACAGCTTACTGCAGCATTCAGGGGAAAATGAGAAGGGGGGATGCTCCTTGGATCGCGTCACAGGGAATACCTGTGACTCGATTGAGGGATATACCATATGTGGGCAGACAGCCCAGCTTCCATTGAAGGACCCCAGGGCTGTCCTACCATTTTTCCTGTTAGGGCATACTTAGGTATGTCCTAACAACTGCCTGTGTACTATCAGTATATAGATATAAACCAGTACATTAAAGTTTAAAAAAATAAAGTAATGTTAAATAAAAAAAAATACACAAACTCCTTTTTTACAATAAACATTAAAATAAGTCTCTATAGATAAAATACACATATTCGGTATTGGCGCGGCCACAATAACCTGCACAACCATTTTTTTGCGTCATTTATGATGTGTACAATGTAAAAAAATAAACACTGCTTTCTTTCACTTATTGTGAGGTGTGATGAATTTAACCTACATGTGCCTCACATTAAGGGTATGTTCACACGCTAGCTGTGATTTACGTGTGAAAAGACAGACTGTTTTCAAGAGAAAACGCCTAATAGTAATTCACTCCATCATGTAGCTTACACATTAACCCATTATGACTGAGAAACATGATGGGATTAATTACTATTAATGTGAGGCACATTCAAAATTCATCGCGCCTCACATCAGAAAACGGAAGAACTTTTTTTTATTTTTTTTATTTTTTTATTACGGTTGGCAAAGTATCGAATTGGTATCGCAATACTAAACTAAGTATCGGTATCGAAGTCCAAATTCTGGTATCGTGACATCCCTAGTGTAGAATATGATGCTGATTTTGTTCTATGCAGGTCTTCACACTATTCTGCACGTACACTCTAACACACGCGCTTTTTTTGTTTGTTTTTTTTAAAGTATGCAGCATGTTTTATAGGATGCTTCGTAATTCACTGTATTCCCCACGGAAGCGCTGTTCGGTATTAGCAGACTACAATTTACACCCAAGTCTAAATAGAGCCTTAAAGGGTTATTCCCATCACAGAAATATGTATTTACTAGGATATGCCATCATTTGCTGGTCTGACCTCTAGGACCCCCACCAATCCTGAGATTGAAGGGGCTGCAGCACCCCTTCACTACAACAGCGCTCCCAGTAACCCACTGTGCAGGGATCTGCAGCACAGTTCCAGTCAAGTTTCTAATCGGACCCCCTACAATCAGAAAGTGAGGGCATATCCTAGTAAAATGGCAACATTTTCTGTGATGGAAATAACCCTTTAATGGAGTTCTGAATGTTAACAAATAAAGCAAATTTGTCATTCAATTCATTTGGAAAATAAACTTTTATTTCTCTTCAGTATTCATCACTTTCCAGTTCTCTGAAGGCAGCCAGGAGTGTAAACAATGGATGTATTCATGCTTGTTGTCATGGCGATGTCCAGGGATATGTGTGTGTGTTGGCTCCTAGGAGTTGTATAAAAATTAAAAGCCAGACAAGAAGTACAATTTCTCCTTTCGTCTATACTAAGAGGCTAATAAAAGGCCACTAAAAACTGAAGTTATACAGTCATGGATGTATTGTGAGAAATCAATATTGTCCAAGTGTGTTTTTCTGCTGGAGTTGGAGTACATGGCCATCAACTGCACATTATAGTGTGTATAGTAGGTTAATCAGTCATTCCCATCGTATAAGGTGACAGCATCTCGTTAGGATATGCCACTACTTTTATGATCAGAGGTCCGAGCTCTTGGCTTCCACCAATCCGGAGAGTGAAGGGGCCACAGTTCTGATAAAGGTTGCACAGCGGGTGACCACGTGCAGGGAGAAACCGTTATGGGATGCAGCACTAAATCAGCGGTGCGTCCCCTACATCCTCCTGTGATTTCCGATTTATGAGGTGAGTTGCAGCAAAACTACAGGTAAAACATTTGGTTTTGACACAATCTGTGGGAGTGTTTTTGTGAACGTAGTGGTACTAGCAAATGTCCAAATTATTTTTTTTTTTTTTACATACAATAATTCATGGTGTCATTTTCCCCATTCGTAAATGAAGGTGGGGAGACGAGACTGCAAAAAAATTATTGTACATTTTTAGGGCACTATCATAGAGATTTTAAATAACCTGAAGGAACTGAGCCTGCTATTTTCTGTTCTGAAGTTTCTTGGCTTGGATTCGCTCTCCTTGACCCCACAAAGGAATATTGGCATTTTGGCTTCCTACATTCACAGGCTTGCCCAGAACAAAAAAGACACAGAATGGATTAGACTGTCTCACTAAATATTTATTGTGGAGGTACTGTGGTTCAGTAATGTTGCAAGGCTTTTTTTCAAGGTCCTACATGCTATACTTAAAGAGGCTCTGTCACCGGATTTTGCAACCCCTATCTGCTATTGCAGCAGATAGGCGCTGCAATGTAGATTACAGTAACGTTTTTATTTTTAAAAAATGAGCATTTTTGGCCAAGTTATGACCATTTTTGTATTTATGCAAATGAGGCTTGCAAAAGTACAACTGGGCGTGTATTATGTGCGTACATCGGGGCGTTTTTACTACTTTTACTAGCTGGGCGTTCTGATGAGAAGTATCATCCACTTCTCTTCAGAACGCCCAGCTTCTGGCAGTGCAGACACACAGCGTGTTCTCGAGAGATCACGCTTTGACGTCACTCACTTCCTGCCCCAGGTCCTGCATCGTGTCGGCCACATCGGCACCAGAGGCTACAGTTGATTCTGCAGCAGCATCAGCGTTTGCAGGTAAGTAGCTACATCGACTTACCTGCAAAAACCGATGCTACTGCAGAATCAACTGTAGCCTCTTGTGCCGATGTGTCCTCGCTCGTCCGACACGATGCAGGACCTGTGAGTGACGTCACAGCGTGATCTCTCGAGAACACGCTGTGTGTCTGCACTGCCAGAAGCTGGGCGTTCTGAAGAGAAGTGGATGATACTTCTCGTCAGAACGCCCAGCTAGTAAAAGTAGTAAAAACGCCCCGATGTACGCACATAATACACGCCCAGTTGGACTTTTACTGTAAACACGCCCACTTGGACTTTTGCAAGCCTCAGTTGCATAAATACAAAAATGGTCATAACTTGGCCAAAAATGCTCGTTTTTAAAAAAATAAAAACGTTACTGTTATCTACATTGCAGCGCCGATCTGCTGCAATATCAGATAGGGGTTGCAAAATCTGGTGACAGAGCCTCTTTAAGGGCTCTGGCCAGCTGCACAACCGAATATTTATAGGTTTTTATTTTTTTTGCTCTAATGCATCTAAAATGAAAATTGATGATTAAAAAATGTCCTATAGTTTTGTCTACAGCTTCTACAGTTCCTTCTCCATGAATTAGAATATCCTCAAAGTTAATTTATTTAATTAATTCAATTCAAAAAGTGAAACATGTATATTATATAGATTCATTACACACACAGCGATTTATTTCCAGCATTTATATATATATATATTTATTTATTTATTTTTTCATTTTAATGTTGAAGATTATGGCTAACTGTTAATGAAAACCCCAAATTTAGGCTCCCAGAAAATTAGAATATTATAGAAGCCAAATTTCAAAAGTGATTTTTAATACCCAAATCTACTGAAAAGAATGTAGAGTATATGCCTTCAATACTTGGTCGGGCTCCCTTTGCATTAATTACTGCATCAATGTGGTGTGGCATGGAGGCGATCAGCCAATGTCACTGCTGAAGTGTTATGGAAGCCCAGGCTGCTTTGATGGCGGCCTTCACCTAGTCTGCATCGTTGGGTGTTCTCTAGGATTTTGGTCAGGCGAGTTTGCTGGCCAATCAAGCAGAGCGATACTGTGATTATTAAACCAGGTATTGGTACTTTTGGCAGTGTGGGCAGGTGCCAAGTCCTGCTGGAAAATGAAATCCGCATCTCCATAAAGCTTGTCAGCAGAGGGAAGCATGAAGTGCTCTAAAATTTCCTGGTAGACGGCTGCGCTGACTCTGGACTTGATATAACACAGTGGACCAACACCAGCAGATGACATGGCTCCCCAAACCATCACTGACTGTGGAAACTTCACACTGCACCGCAAGCAACTTGGATTGATGCCTCTCTACTCTTCCTCCAGACTCTGGGACCTTGATTTCCAAATTAAATGCAAAATTTACTTTCATCTGAAAACAGGACTTTGGACCACTGAGAAACAGACCCGTCTTTTATCTCCTTAGCCTAGGTAAGACTCTTCTGAAGTGGTCTCTGGTTCATGAGTGACTTGACACAAGGAATGCGATTGTTGTAGCCCATGTCCTGGATACGTCTGTGTGTGGTGGCTCTTGAAGCACGGACTCCAGCTGCAGTCCACTCCTTGTGAATCTCCTCCAGATACTTGAATGGCCTTTTCTTGACCATCCTTTCAAGGCTGCGCTTATCCCTGTTGCTTGTGCACCTCTTTCTACTACACTTTTTTTTAATTTTTTTTCCTTCCTCAACTTTCCATTAATATGCTTGGATACAGCAATCTGCTAAAGAAGCTGGCTGTTCGCAATGTTCTTTTGTGGCTTACCCTCCTTGTGGAGGGTGTCAATGACTGTCTTCTGAACAACTGTCAAGTCAGCAGTCTTCCCCATGATTGTGTAGCCTACTGAACCAGACTGTTGGACCATTTTGAAGGCTTAGGAAACCTTTGCAAGTGTTGTGTTGATCAGCTGGTTAGAGGGTGACACCGTGAGTTTACAATCTTCAACTTCTACCCAATGTTCTAATTTTCTGAGAGACTAAATTTTAGGTTTTGATTAACTGTTAGCCATAATTGACATTAAAAGAAAAAAATGCTGGAAATAGATCACGCTGTGTGTAATGAATCTATAAATATGAGTTTCACTTTTTGAATTGAATTTTCTTAAATTAACTTTTTGATATTCTACTTCATTGAGCAGGACCTGTATATAGATTTATGTATCTTCATGGATCTAGACTACAGATCCTGTGTAGTCTGAACCCGCAGTCTCTTTCCCCTCCATCTTTCCTCTGCTTCTTGCTTACCAAGCAAATTGCCATTCATGTTCAAAATGTTAACCGGTACAATATTCTAGTTGTATGAAATTTTTTTTGCCGATTTAACACAAAAGGGTATTGTGTTGCGTGTTTGGGTAACAAGGGGAAGACACTATCACTTCTACTTCAATGGGAATGTGTTGCCAGAAAAACATGTTTTTTTTTTTTTTTAATTAAACATTTAGTGTGTAGGTGATTAAACATTGTTCAATTTTTTTTTATTTTTTCACGAGTCAGGAAATATTATAAATTAATTCTAATTTATAATATTTCCCATTGCTGGTCACTAGATGGAGCTATTCCCAAAATTGCAGCATTGCAAAATTGGGTAAAAAGCCCTCGCTCTAGTGAGCTCTCAGCATCCCCCCCCCTCCTTTATCCTGGCTAGTGACGGGATAAACGAGGGGTTTGAACGGTCTAACCTCCTACACTGTGTCGCCATTTTTTGAGCTAACACACAGTGTAGTAGGTTTACATACAGTAGTAAACGTACACGAACATACATAGAAATCTCTTACCTGCTCCTGCCGCCGCGGCTCCCTCCGGCCCGTCCGCTCCGTCTGCTGCCGCTGGTCCAAGTGCACAAGTCCGGAAGCCGCGACCGGAAGTAGTAATCTTACTGTCCGGCCGCGACTTCCGGTCCACAGGAAAATGGCGCCGGACGGCGCGCATTTCAAATTGGACTGTGTGGGAGCGGCGCATGCGCAGTTCCCACACAGACGGCGTACATGTTAGTGGATGGAACGGGCCCCGTTTGCAGTCCCTATGGGACTGTGGCTGCCGTATTCCGTTAATCGACACATACAGAAATGGAAAAAGAAATGGCAGCCCCCATAGGGAAGAAAAAGTGTAAAAATAAGAAAAAGTTAAACACAAACACACAAATATAAACGTTTTTAATAAAGCACTAACATCTTTAACATATTAAAAAAAAAATTGTGATGACACTGTTCCTTTAAGAGGAACAGCTGACAAATTGTTGAACATTCAGCCACCAAGGAGATTTCAAGCTTTAGCATTTTCTTTTGCTTTTTATTATATTGTATAACATGGTTAATTGTTTCTCTTGGTTCTTTTCTATGGTCATTCTTGGATATTACATGTAATGGGAATGTGTGATGCGGTTTGTTACGTGGGAAGTGATAAATAACTTGCATGTCTCCACTAAAAATAACCACAAGATTGACTATGTCTTCGCTAAGAAAAGCAAGAGGCCGCACACAAACCGAAGGCACAATAACAGTCAATGGCCCTTACAATTTGGCATCGTTTTGTTTTCTCATCTTTACTTTTGCTAAGTCATGGCATTGTACATGGGTTTGGAGGTACATTCAAATCATCCTGTTTTAGGCCTCATGCACACGACCGTAGTGTTTTTCTTGTCCGCAAATTCCCGGAACGTAGTATGTATTTTGCGGATGAAATGTCATCCATAGTGCATGCGTGTCATCCGCAAAATGCGGATCATATAAAAAAAAAAGTGCAAGGAAAACAAGAATTCTGACTCGGTCATCGCTTATCAACACTTCCGCAAAGTACGGTTGTCACACGGAGGTGTTTCCACGGGTCCATTGACCTTGTATGGGCAAGTCCGTATCGAATTTGTGGGCTATAATAAGACATGTCCTGAGTTTCTGCGGCTCATATTTGCGGTGCTGAAAGGTACCGTGAAAACCACGGTCGTGTGCATGGTGCCATAGCAATGAATGGGTCTTCAGTTCACCCACGGACTTGCAGGTGAATTGCGGACGCAAAAACACGTTCGAGTGCGGAAGGCCCCTATCTCATTTGACGTGCTTTTGTTCTTTCTAATTGCTCTATCAAACTTTCTCTTCCTGATGCCACTCAATGGCTGGCGTACATTTGCACCAATATTTTGAGTAAAAAATGGTTCACATCTTTGACGTGTGTGTGGTTTTTTTTTTTTTGTTTTTTATTCCCGCCTCTTAGCCATGACCCGTTTTATGACCCTTTAAAACTGTTGAGAGGGGCTTAAAAGATGTGTGAACTGTGCAATAAATTTGGCGCCCGCCATACTCAAATTGTTTTGGGCGCGTTTTGCTTAGTAAATCTCCCCCAATGTATTAAAAAAAAAAAAAGAGGGCACCTGTTGTCTGTCTACTAATTCAGTAAAAGTTCATGGCCTCTAAAGCAGCATTTCCTCTTAATTTCTTAAACCGACATAAGATTTTGTATCTGACTGTACATTTTTCACATGCACAAAGCAGTCTTGTCAGGTCTGGCCAACCTTGTGTTAAAGGCCCTTTTACACCGGGCGATTATCGTGCAGATGAGCATTCATAGAACGCTGCCGATAATTGCCCTGTATAAACAAGCAAACGCTCAATCTGATAATATTTAACTTTTTTTTTTTTTTTAAACTATACGATCAGCAATGTCAGCAGCACATCTCCCTGTGTAAACAGGGAGACTCACTGCCGACATGATATATGGGGATGAGCGATCGGAGTAACTACCGCTCGTCCCCATCCATAGCTCCGTGTGACGGGAGCAAATGAGCGCCGATCAACAATGTCTCATTGATCGGCGCTTGCTGCACTGAACAAATATCGGCCGGTGTAAAAGGCCCTTAAGAGTTGCCACCAAGCCCATCTTACCGTATCTGTTTTTGCCTGCAGTAAAAATGAAGAGTTGTAGGCAAGTGTTATCGGAATAGTGTATAACCACAAATTGGTGCTTGTAGAGCGATGTAGTGTGAGGAAACGACTAGAAAAGTATGTGAAGAGGGTTATTTCTTTCCTTTACACCTCGACTTTGCTATCTGCTATCTTCATGAGACTAGTTCAGGTTTATGTTACATGAGGAAATAAAAAGCACGAAGACCTTTATTCTCCGAGTTAATACGGACAAGGTACGTGGAATGAGCAACGACGTGTGTTTTTTCTTTGTCCACAGAACATCGTTCTGTACTAGTTCAACTAGTTGACATTCCTATGTACTGATGATGGTTGATGCAAAAATCAAAACAACCTATATCACATAGGTAAGCAGTCTATTCTACAATCATGGGTATGTGTGCCATTTTATCAGCAGTGTGGCAAAGTGGAGATCCCTGTAAGCCATAGTTTCCCATACCATGCTTCTGTGAAACCCCTGGCGCCCCTTTGAATCTAGTCCAGGTGTTCCCTGGCAGAAAGCTTTACTTAGGGTAAGGCCCCACGATGCGGCATTGATGTGGCCAACAGTTCGCCGCCATCCTGTTCAGTGTGGCCATCAATTTGCTAGTTTAAGGGTATGTTCACACGGCCAAATTTCAGACGTATACGAGGCGTATTATGCCTCGTTTTACGTCTGAAAATAGGGCTACAATACGTCGGCAAACATCTGCCCATTCATTTGAATGGGTTTGCCGACGTACTGTGCAGACGACCTGTTATTTAAGCGTCGTCGTTTGACAGCTGTCAAACGACGACTCGTAAAAATACAGCCTCGTCAAAAGAAGTGCAGGACACTTCTTTCAGACGTTTTTGGAGCTGTTTTCTCATAGACTCCAATGAAAACAGCTCCAAAAACGGACGTAAAAAACGCCGCGAAAACGGCGCGAAAAACGCCACGAAAATTGTGAGTTGGTAAAAAAAACGTCTGAAAAGCAGGGTCTGTTTTCCCTTGAAAACAGCTCTGGATTTTCAGACGTTTTGGTTGACTACGTGTGAACATACCCTAACACTTCCTGACTGCCGACTGTAAATTAACGTCTGTTCTGGCTGGAATTTGTGCAGCGCCGATGTCAATTTATGTTCCTCCTTTTGTCTGATCGGGTACCCCACAGTGCGTCTAGCACCCGGAATGGGCTGTTGCTATCAGTCTCTGGTACGGGTGCTCTCATCAGGACCGGATTTGGTTCAGGTCCCAATCATGTGATCGCTATGATAGCCAATCATAGCAATCACAGGGAATGTTTGTTGTAGTAACAACCTTTCCCAGGCACCTGATGTTTATAACTTTCTCTCCCCCTGCCTCCTGTCAGTGTGAGTTTGGAGGAGAGAGAAGACAGTCACTATAAATCACAGCTCCTACGGTTATCCCCACACAATAAATATAAAATCAATTATTAACAATAATTCATATATTTAGCTAGGTAGGGAAGCTGGTTAGGGTTAGTTAGAAATTCTGATTTAGCTATTATATAGTGTAGTGGGTTCATTAACTTTTTTAAATTAAGTTACATTTTTGTTGTGTCAGCTCATCAGATTTTTGGTACAAATTCACCTCGTTATATTACCACTTATAGAAGTTCTGTTTTATGAAACTCCATATATAATTAGATAATGTCAGACCATCCATTATTTAGTTCTATAAATCCACCTTGTTTTAATACGACTTATATAAGTTTACTTTTGTACTATAGTGCATATAATTCTCAAGTTTTTATAGGGAGCGTTTCTACTAATTAGCTACAAGTTTATTTATTAGTTTGTTCAAATTCCTCATAAATTTTTTCAACATCTGATCATTAGTTAATTTCAGTTGCTTAGTATAAAAAAAAGATACAATTAAAATAATGGCACGTCAGTTGTACACTATAGAGGAGGCGTTTGCTCTGTTCTGACTAAAGAGTTTCAGATGGGGGGGGGGATGATTATTTTGAGGGTTTTGCGCTCCGTGACTACTCAAAGTGGCAGTCATTCTGGTCAATCCTCAAAAATGTCAAGAACCAGTATGGAGGAGGCAGAGACGGGTATTGGAGAAACCTCCAAATCAGAGTACAATGCCCAGTACAAGTGAGATCCCAAGTACTAGTGAAGGGGCGCATTCCAGTATACCATTAGATGTGGCATTTCCAAGATGTGACACTTCAAATTCTGCTACCCCGTTCGTCCCTACATTTATACCTGGGATGGCATTAAAGTCAAAGGTGGGAGTTTTTGTACTTGTCCATTTTGCTAAACCTGTTCATCACAGGTGATTTATTAGAGCACATCGTCTCAGACAAATGTATATGCAGCCCAATTTATCAGAGAAACCCGAGCTCCTATTATGCCAGACAAAACATGGACGACGACAAATGTTCAGATGAGAAAATTCCTAGGCCTCTCATTTTCCATGGGGCTTGTTAAAAAAAAAAAAAACTATACACTTTTTTTACTGATCCACCCGTCCTGTTCTAGATACCCCTGCCCTTTCTGACTTTCTTCCAAGAGCACGGGATGAAATTCTGATGAGATTTTTGCATTTCAATGATAACCTCTTGAGAGATTATACAAAATTCTGCCCATTCTCAAAGAGCTGTCTATTTTTAAAGCTTTACACTTGTAAAATTCAAAGGGAGACTTCACTTTAAGGGTACGAACGCAGACCGCCTAAGCACTGTAGATTTTCTGCAACTGCGGAAAATCCGCAGCGTTTTACAGTAGCAGCAGTATGGGTAAGATTTCAACAAATATCGTCACCACACTGTGGAAAAATGCACAAAAATTCACCTGTGGTGTGGTTTCTTTGACCACATCATGTCAATTAATGCTGCGGAATTGCAGCTTTTCTGTTGCAGGTTTTCCCATAGAATTCAATGAGGTGCTTAAACCTGCAACAAAGTGGTGTGTTGCAATATTTGCGTCGGAATCAGTGTTTCCGCCGCAAAAATCGCAAGTAAGAAAAAAAAGAAATTGGTTATACTTGCCCAGAGTTCCCTGCTTCTCCAGTCCGGCCTCCCTGAATGACGTTGCAGGCCATGTAACTGCTGCAGCCAATCATAGGCTGCAGTGGTCACATGGCATGCAGCGTCATCCAGGGAGGCTGGAGCAGACGTCAGAGGGGGGAGGGGATAAGTGTGTGCGATTTAATTTTACATAGCTGGATTTCGGACAGCATTCCTTGTGTTCAGGGCGAATTCTCTGCGCAGCTTGACTCAGTGTATCCGCCCAGAATACACCATGTGTTTTCCTACCCTAAACCGTTTATTCCATCTAAGGGCTTCTCCGCATGTAACATAATAGCTGCACAACATTTCTGCAGCAATTCCATTAAAAGTAGACTTTCCGCTGCGGCAAATATGCACCATTGCCTGCGTTTTTTAGACTGCAGAAAACCGTGCGTATTTTGCTGCGTTTTTTCACAATGCTGGGAGATGGTGACGTCTCCTGAAAAACGCAGCAGGTCGATTTCTGTTTTTATGTAGCGTGTGGATGAGATTTGTTAAATCGCACCCACTTTGCTTCTACTGTATTCTTCTGAGTATTTTTTCCATCTGCAATTCCGGATGGAAAATACGCAGCAATTCCGCTACGTATGGACAAACTCTAAGGGTATGTGTACACACAAATTCAAAAACATCTGAAAATATGGAGCTGTTTTCAAGGGAAAACAGCTAGTCATTTTCATACGTTTTTTTATTCAAAGTCCCGTTTTTCGCTGCGTTTAACAGCCGTTTTTGGAGCTGTTTTTCTAGTCTGTGAAAAACTGCTCCAAAAGCGGCTGAGGAATTTACATGCACTTTTTCGTGGCTGTTTTTTTACGCGGCCATTTTGAAAAACGGCCGCGTAAAAAAACGTCGAACAGCACCATTTTTCCATTTAAATCAATGGGCAGATGTTTGGAGGCGTTCTGCTTCCGATTTTACGCCCCGAAAAACGTCCGAAAACACTCCGTGTGAACATACCCTAAGAGGGCAAGGTTTAGAATACAACTCTATAAAATGTGCGTTCAACAGGTTACACGTCCGCTTTCTGTATTTACGGCAAACTAAATCCACCAGGATCTCCTCCCTATCTAGGGACAAGTGGGAACAATAGTTTGGGAGCTGGTTTTACCATTCCTACAAAGACTTCATCCTGTATGTATATAACTATTCTCCCAGAATACCCGTTTTTAAAAGTTTGCTTGACAATCACACCTGGGACCATTTGGAAAAACTCCCAGGGGTTTCCACAATCACTGGTAAATTCAAAGTATAAAAAAAGTGGAATCGGACGGTGTTTGCAGTGGAGAGCTGACTGCCTCTAAGTACAAGGATAAGAGATTTTTTCATTTTAAGTTCAATCCAAACAGATGCGAAAACAGCTGTTGTAGAATGAGGTTCTACTACCCCAATACAAAAGCCCGTGTCAATAATTGACTACAATAAGTACATGGGGGAGTGGACCTATCTGACCAGGTTTTGCAGCCATACCAGGTATCCAGAAGATCCTATGCTTACAAGTTAGTGATCTATCTGTTTAGTGGCCACGTATAACACCCTTATTTTATATAAAAAAAAAAAAAAACAAGGCATTCGGGTACATTCCTTGATTACCAGGGAAAGGTAATTGAGGATCACCTTTTCACAAATTTTGGGCCATCTTATCCATTACAATCAGAAGGCTCACAGAGCGACATTTCATTGCTGTAATCCAATCAGAGTCTAGGAAGTACCCCCAATGAAGATGTCTGGTATGTTCTAAAAAGGGAATGAGGCGTGATATGCGCTATTATTGCCCAGGCGGCCCTTCATTGCCAGGCCCGTGCCTCAATGACGGTTAACAATTTTCACACAGAGCCATGGTTTTGAACAGTTTTTCAAGTTGTGCCTTTTCAGACATTCAAGCAGAACATTTACTATATTTTTAATATTACTTAATTTTCTTTTTTTTTCGTATTTATTACTAAAAACATACGATGCATTCTGAGATTGAAGATTTTCATCCCCAAAAAATTTACCTTGGCCTAAATCCATAAAAAAAAAAATCCTTCCTTTTTTACACGATCTTCAAAAATTAAATTTACAATATACCCCCTCGTTGAATACCTTGGGGTGCTTATTATGCTGATATTACTGAAGTCAAATTGGACAAAGATCCATACGGAGATCAAAATGCAACTTTTTATTTCGTGAATGAAAGCTTTTTTAATTTTTTGGGATAAAAACAGAGTCTATTGAAAAAGCCAGCAGCAGTACATCTGTCAATAATGAGTCTTTGGCGATATACAGTATTTTTCAGGCTATAGGACCATTTTTATCAAGAATAAATCCTTCTAAAAAGTCCCTGCATCTTATAGTCGGCAGTCAAGGGATCCGGCATCCCCTGACCGCTTCATACTTAACCCCTTTCTGACCCATGATGTGCCGGCACATCATGGGGAGGGGATAATGTTTGGAGCAGAGCGGGCTCACGCGCTGAGCCTGCTCCATACACTGCAGCTGTCAGCTGTGTTTTACAGTTGACACTCTGCTTTAACGGCCGCGAACAGTGATGGCGCTGTTCCTGGCCGTTTAACTAGTTAAATGCCACGGTCAATAGCAACTGCAACATTTATAGGGGTCTTTCCACGAAGGACATTTGACATACCCACAGGATATGTCATAAATGTCAGATGCGACTCCCACCTCCCGCACCTCTCTCTAGAACGGGGCCCCCTAAACCCCATTCTATCTCAACAGGCTCCGCTATCTCCGGGCCACTTCCTGGTTAGGTGGTCGGGAGTTACAGAAACAGCAGAGTGCTCGCTGAGATATGCGGTTTCCGTAACTCCCATAGAAGTGAATGGGAGTTACGAAAACCGCGTAGGACCGCGAGCTACATTGTTTCCGGAACTCGGTAGCTATGAAAACTGCGTACGTGGCAGAGTTACGGAAACTGCGTAAATCGCTGAGCTACGCTGTTTCCGGAACTCCCATAGAACTGATTAGTAGTTACAGAAACAGCGTAACATGCTACGCTGCCTCTAAGTGCCATTCACTACTACGGTAGTTACGGAAACAGCGTAGCTCAGCGAGTTACGCTGTTTCTGTAACTCATCCATGTATTGCAGTGTATTGTACCAGCGATCTAATGATCACTGTTTCAAGTCCCCTAGGGGAACTAATAAAATGTGTCAAAAAAAAACTTCACATTTTTCCCTAAGCACAATGTAAGAAAATTTGGCATTTCTGCGTCTAAGTCCAAACTATTACAATCTAGTGTTATTTGACTCGCACGGTGAACGGCGTAAAATATAAATAAATTTAGCATCCCAGAATCTGTTTTTTGGTCACCATAGCGCTAAAAAGGGAGAAAATAAATCGTATGTACCAAAAAATGGTTCTAATAAAAAATAAGCCCTCACACCGCTCAAACGATGAAAAAATATAAAGTTATGGCTCTCAGAATCTGGCAAAACCGAACAAATGTTTTATTTTTTTTTAACCAATAGTTTTTTCTTCGGAAAAAATGTAATTTTACTACTTTTAATATTTTCTGTTGTCTAAAACCGGAGTGCGTCTTATAGTCTGAAAAATACAGTAATGTATGTTTTGCCGTTGCAGGTTTAGACGTTAGTCTTCAATAAACTGAAGCATGCCACAACAGCAAGATTTGGCCTGGTCATGAAGGCTTAACCCCTTAAGGACGCAGCCTAGTTTGGGCCTTAAGGCTCAGAGCCCATTTTTCAAATCTGACATATTTCACTTTATGTGGTAATAACGTCGGAATGCTTAAACCTATCCAAGCGATTCTGAGATTGTTTTCTCGTGACACTTTGGGCTTCATGTTCGTGGTAAAATTTGGTTGATATATTCAGTCTTTATTTGTGAAAAATTGCAAAATTTAGAGAAAATTTACAAAAAATAGCATTTTTCAGAATTTAAATGCATCTGCTTGAAAAACAGACGGTTATACCACCCAAAATAGTTACTAGTTCACATTTCCCATATGTCTACTTTAGATTGGCATCGTTTTTTGAACATTCTTTTATTTTTCTTGGACGTTACAAGGCTTAGAACATAAACAGAAATTTCTCATATTCTTAAGAAAATTTCAAAAGCCTTTTTTTGAAGGTGCCAGTTCAGTTCTGAAGTGGATTTGAGGGGCCTATGTATTAGAAACCCCCATAAAACACCCCATTTTAAAAACTAGACCCCTCAAAGTATTCAAAACAGCATATAGAAAGTTTTTTAACCCTTCAGGCATTTCACAGGAATTAAAGCAAAGTGGAAATTAAATTTGCAAATTTCATTTTTTCTGCTGAATTTCAATTTTATTCAATTTTTTTTTAGTAACAGAGAAGGTTTTACCAGAGAAACACTACTAAATATGTATTGTCCAGATTCTGCAGTTTTTAGAAATGTCCCACATGTGGCTCTAGTGCGCTCGTGGACTAAAACACAAGCCCTAGAAGCAAAGAAGCACCTAGTGCATTTTGAGGCCTCTTTTTTATTAGAATATATTTTAGGCAGCATGCCAGGTTTGAAGAGGCGTTGAGGTATCAAAACAATGGAAACCCACCAGAAGTGACCCCATTTTGGAAATTACACCCCTCAAGGAATTCATTTATGGTTTTTGTTATCATTTTGACCGCACAGTTTTTTCACAGCACCTATTTGAATTGGGCTGTGAAATGAAAAAAATGATATTTTTTCCAATAAAATGTCATTTTTGATCAAATTTTCTTATTTTCACAGGGAACAACATACCCCATTTTGTTGCCCAATTTGTCCTTAGTGCGGCAATACCCCATTTGTGGTGATAAACTGCCGTTTGGGCCCATGGGAGGGCTCAGACGGAAAGGAGCGCTATGTGTTTGTTGGAGTCCAGATTTTGCTGGATTGGTTTTCGGGTGCCATGTTGCATTTGCAGAGCCCCAGAGGTATCAAAGCAATGGAAACCCACCAGAAGTGACCCCATTTTGGAAACTACACCCCTCAAGGAATTCATTTATGGTTTTTGTTATCATTTTGACCGCATAGTTTTTTCACAGCACCTATTTGAATTGGGCTGTGAAATGAAAAAAATGATATTTTTTCCAATAAGATGTCATTTTTGATCAAAATGTCTTATTTTCACAAGGAACAACATACCCCATTTTGTTGCCCAATTTGTCCTTAGTGCGGCAATACCCCATTTGTGGTGATAAACTGCCCTTTGGGCCCATGGGAGGGCTCAGAAGGAAAGGACCACCATTTGGCCTACTGGAGCTTTTCTGGTGCTAAGTCATGTGTGCAGAAGCCCCTGAGGTACCAGTACAGTTGAAACCCCCGAGAAGTGACCCCATTTTAAAAACTACACCCCTTAAGACATTCATCTAGAGGTGTAGTGAGCATTTTGACCCCACAGGTACTGTGTAAAAGATAATGCGCAGCAGATGGTGCAGTGTGAGATTTGCAATTTTATATATGTATATGCCATTTCAGTGTCCAATATAGTGTGCCCAGCATGCGCCACCGGAGATATACACCCCTTAAATTGTAATGTGGGTTCTCCTGGGTACGACAATACCCTACATGTGGCTGTTATCAGCTGCCTGGGCATACGGCAGGGCTCAGAAGGGAAAGATGAGGGGGGTAAGCTGTGCGGAGTGCATCAGGGTAAATTGAAAATCAAGGGATGTATGATACATTTTAAAACAATCTTTTATACAGAGCCCTGGTTTTTCGGGACACGTGTCACATTGGTATATTGTGTTCTTCCTTATCCCCCTCTTATAGCAGACTCTGCACCTCTTTTGACTCTTTCCCTTTCCACCGGTTTGGGGACCTTCTCCTGGAAAGTGTTGCCCTGGTACGATGCGCCCCCCCTTCCTGGTCCCTAAAGATTAGATCTTGAAATTCCAGGAAAGTTCCCCTCTGGCCTGCACATCGACGTAGCACATACGCATTGTCCAAAGCCATCTGTATGATGTGCCCGGCCAGCTTCTTATACTACACCGCATGGCGCTGTAGGGCTTCAGGACTTGATTTGACAAGTCCATCCCTCCCATGTACCTATTGTAGTCCAGGATGCAGTCTGGTTTGGGGGTGGCCTTTCCTTCATATATCCTAAACCTGTAGGTATACCCTGATGCACTCTCGCACAGCTTATACATCTTCACGCCATACCTTGCCCTCTTACCTGGCAGGTACTGGCGGAATTGAACCCTCCCTTTAAAATGTACCAGGGACTCATCAATAGAAAAACACTTCTCGGGGGTGTATGCTTGGGAAAACCGGGCACTGGAACGGTCTAATAGGGGTCTCCGTTTATACAAACGGTCAAAACTGGGGTCATCTCGGAGTGGGCACGGCTCATTATCAGTATAATGTAAGAAGCGAAGTATTGCCTCATTTATTTATTTTTTTAGGTTCCAGTTCATTTCTGAAGTTGCTTTGAGGGGCCCATATATTAGAAACCCCTATCAAACACCCCATTCTAGACCCCTCAAAGTATTCACAACAGCATTTAGAAAGTTTATGAACCCTTTAGGTGTTTCACAGAAATTTAGAGCAAAGTAGAGGTGAAATTTACTCTTTTTATACCATTTTTTTTTATAACACAAAAGGATTTATCAGAGAAACGCAACTCAATACTTATTGCCCAGATTCTGCAGTTTAGAGAAATATCCCACATGTTGCCCTCGGGCGGTAATGGACTGAAGCACCGGCCTCCGAAGCAAAGGAGCACCTAGCGGATTTTGAGCCCTCTTTTTTATTAGGCACCATGTCCGGTTTGAAGAGGTCTTGTGGTGCCAAAACATTGGAAACCCCCCAAAAGTGACCCCAATTTGGAAACTAGACCCCTTGAGGAATCCATTGTAGTTTTCTTGGGGTGCATGCGGCTTTTTGATCAGTTTTTATTCCATTTTTAGGTGGCGTGGTGACTAATAAACAGCAATTCTACTATTGTTTTTGTATACTTTTTTTTTTACAGCGTTCACCGTGCGCTATAAATGACATATTCACTTTATTCTGCGGGGCGATACGATTACGGCGATACCAGATGTTTATAGGTTTTTTTTATGTCTTATGGCGTTTGCACAATAAAATACGTTTTGTAAACAATCATTCACTTTTTGTGTTACCTTATTCTAAGAGCCATAACTGTTTTATTTTTCAATCAATAAAGCCGTGCGAGGACTTATTTTTTGCGTAACGAACTGTATTTTCCATCAGTACCATTTTTAGGTACATGCGACTTTTTGATCTCTTTTTATTCCATTTTTTGGGAGGTGAAGTGACCAAACAATTGTGATTGTGGTACGGTTTATTAATATTTTTTTTTACGGCGTTCACCGTGCGGGATAAATAACAAAATAATTTTGTAGTTCAGGCCGTTACGGACGCGGCGATACCAATTATGTATAGTTTATTTGTTTGTTTATATATTTTTATTAATAATAAAGGCCTGATAAGGGAAAAAGTGGGACTTTTACTTTTATTACTTTTAAAACTTTTATTTTCTTATTTTTACACATCTTTTTTTAACTTTTTTTTTACTTTATTACTTTGTCCCACTAGGGGACATGAGGGCAGGAGGCCCTGATCGCTATTCTAATACACTGCACTACATGCGTAGTGCAGTGTATTAGAACTGTCAGCTACTCACTGACAGCAAGCATAGTGGGTCCTGACGTTGTCAGGACCCACTAGGCTTCCGTCTATGGCATAGCCGGACGCCATTGTTTGGTGTCCGGTTGCCATAGTCACCATCGCCGGCCGCTGTCGCGTAGCAGGCCGGCGATGGCAGCTTAACCCCTAAAAAGCCGCGATCTCTATAGAACGCGGCTTTTAAGGGGTTAATCAGCGGGGACACAGCGATCGGTCCCCGCTGTAGGAGCTGTGACAGCTGCTGAACAAGACAGCAGCGTCACAGCTCCTGTATGTGTCGGGAGGACGGCCGAAACGGCCGTTACTCCCGAGACGTACTATTACGGCATGGAGCGCGAACGATACAGCTGCCATGACGTAATAGTACGTCAAGGAGCGGGAAGGGGTTAAAGAGGCTCTGTCACTACATTATAAGTGCCCTATCTCCTATATAAGGAGATCGGCGCTGTAATGTAGGTGACAGTAGTGCTTTTTATTTAGAAAAATTATCTATTTTTACCACGTTAGGAGCGATTTTTAGCTTTATTATAATTCCTTTCTTAATGCCCAAGTGGGCGTGTTTTTACTTTAGACCAAGTGGGAGTGTATGACGCTGACCAATCAGCGTCATGCACTTCTCTCCATTCATTTACTCCGCGCATAGTGAACAACGCAGGATCACTATGTGCTGTCTTATACTTACGTTACTGAAGTGTTTAGACAGTGAATGGACATTCCTTCCAGCCAGGACGGGATGTCTGTTCACAATCCCGACACTTCGGTAATGTTTCTGTGGTACTTACAGCAGAGCAAGCGTAATCCCGCGAGATCACGCTGTAAATGACAGGTTACAGCGAGATTACGCTTTGCTCTGCTGTAAGTCCCACACAAACGTTAGCGAAGTGTCGGGATTGTGAATTCCTTTAGGGTAAGATGGTAGGAAGTTGAGCATTTATGCACATTCTGAGAAGAACAGATTTACATGGGCACAGGCTTATTTTGTGGGGTAATGGTTTGTTCTGTCATCCAATGCCACAAAAAAATGCATCAAAATAATGGAGGTGCTATGTATATATACTGTGGGCATCCATTGACTGGTTATCAGAAAGCTTCTGTGCCACGTGAGGTGGCAGACTGAAATGGCGCTCCATGTGTAGTAGGTTGAGGCATTGATTGCTTTTCGGCTAGTTAATGTTTTCCACCTAAACAAGGTCACGCTGAAATCAATGAGCAGCACTGTGCTTTGCAGAGCTGGATTTTTCTGATTTGAATGACTGTACTGTCCTCTCTGGTTTATCAGTTGCTACATATTTGCTCATGTGATAGAGGCCGCATTCAAGGGGGCTGGAGTGTAAAAGCACTGGTGAAAGCCTGTGGACAGTCCAGGGACTTTATTCCCGGTGTAGTCCTGCTGGTGTCTGACAAATTGCACCTCGTTTTTCTGTATGACACTTCCCATTCCCTGCCCCCATTTGTGACTGCTCTCCAACAGGTTCTTTCGATAGAGTAGAAGAGTTCACAAAGTGTCTGGAATGCCTTTTGTAAAGGGCAGCCCCCTCCCCATGGTGACTGTACTAGCAGTGTCTTTCCTTGGCTATCTGCTAGTCTCTGTCAATGTATGGACCGAGAGAGAGGATCTGTACTGCTCCCACATTGGTCATCTTTTCTAGAAGTTACTGCCTATATATATATATTTTTTTTTTCTTTTGGTCAAAAGAGGATTGAAATTCTGTTCTTTTGGAGGCTTTTCTTGATCTAAAATATTTTATATGAAATCTGGAAACATGAGGATAAAGGAGATCTCTCTGAGGCAAGACCCAGACCTTAGGAAGGAATTGGCATTATTGGCTCGTGGATGCGACTTTGTTTTACCTTCAAGATTTAAGAAGAGACTGAAGGCTTTTCAGCAGATTCAGGTTGGTTTTTGGCGTCTTCTAATGGTAGATAGCCCAGTAGTTGCCACATTGCGTGAACTTTAGATAGTATTTTAGAGGTGGTGTTTGAGTATTTTATTTAACCTCTGACACTAATGACCGCTCTACAAGTTTGTGCACTTTTACTGTTTTTGTTTGTTTTGTTTTTAGCCTGGCAGTGAAGTCAGGTGTATTTTTTTTTTTTTCTTATCTTCGAGGCAGAAATTGTAACATGAGTAGACTGTTTATGGTGTGATCAGATAGTAAGAGCTGCTTATACTAGTACATGTAGTTGTGCTGCACATTTACAACTGTTACAAGGAAGTCTTCTATATGGTGCAGTTCTGTTTATAATATCTGCACTTTCGGTTTATCCTGGAACGTTTTTTTTGGAACCTTTAGAAAGACTGAAAAAAAAACGACTCCTGTATTAACGGTCAACTTTCCAGCCGGGAGTTCTTTAATAAAATGCCAGATTGTATCTTGTGTGCTTTGGATGAAGTTCTATTGCCTTAATTGGACACTAGTATCATTACACTATAGGGAAAAGAGCGAGCCGATAACTGCGCTGTTAAGACAACAGCTGTCAGTGCATATTTCTGTAGTATCGCAAAATAGCCGTGTCTGCAGCCTGTGCAGAGCCACCACTACTGCAGCAGGTATTCATTCTATCCCAATGGTAATTTCCTGGAAGTCCAGATTTAAATAAACCTCAATGTTTAAAACCTTTTTCTTTCTGATTATTCTGCGGTGAAACGGTATTAACTATTGAGTAATTGTGCACAGCCGGGAATTTTCCACTGCTTACGGCCATGTGCAGATGGCCTTAATCACCATCCTTGATTACGGGCACGGCCGGCCGCGTACAGTCACCCGCATTTGCGGGCCTCGCTCCCATTTATAAAGTATGGGTACGCGGTTTGTAAGATAAAATAGGACATGTTCTATTTTTTTTTTGCGGGTCATGTATACGGCCCGGACACCTTTCCGTAAATATACGGGAAGGTGTCCGTGGGTAATAGAAATTAATGGGTCTGTACTTTGATCCGAAGTTACGGTCCATAATTGCAGATCAAAATTACGGCCGTGTGCATGGGGCCTTAGGCTGCATCCGCATGTTGCGGAATTTGCTACAGAAAATCTGCCTCAAAACCGCAGGTAAAATCTGAATTTAGTATTGTATTTTTAGATGCAAATTTTACACTTTGGTGCGGAAACTGGTGTGTATTTTAAGTTGCGCATTTTGTTTTTGTTAAACTTGTCAAGTACAATTCAAAGATGGAAGCGCAGGATAAGCATGCTGCGGATTTTCAAATTCAACGCTAGGTGAGATTATTTGAAATCTCATTCACTTTGCTTGTACTGTATTACGCTGCGGATTTGCAGCAAAAAATAGGCAAATCCGCATGTAATACATATCATGCGAATATGTGGCGTTTGGTTTTACATTCCTTCAGTTCATAGCTATGGTGTCAAGGTTAGATTCTTAGTTGGAAGGAATTTGACAGAATATATATATATGTATTCTCTATCCTTGTTTTTTTTTATTTTTTTATGGCAAGATATTAAAAGGCTCAGATTTATGCAACTGACACTACTCTGTTAGGTAGAGTACAGACCATGTTTTAACGGTAGCCTATATTCTGTGGAAATACTGCTCGGTGGTATGTCATAATAAACTGCTAAGTATTGTCACAGCTGCTGTGAGAATGCCATTCACAGAATACAGGACTCCATAAACTATGACGACGGATACTCTACTCACGTTTTTATGACAGTCATTAGGGAGCTTTATTCCGTAGGGACATCTTTGATAACGCTCTATAATAGGTTCTCTATATGGGTCAGTTCAGTGTTTTTGGGGCTGATTATGACACAAAAGCCTTTGTCGGAATCAGCGCAAGATTTCCAAAAGTGCCCCCCCATTGACTTGGAGACAGAGGCGTTTTTTTTTTTTTTCCAGGTGGATTTCGTCCGTTTGTGTGGGGGTGCCGAGAGTTGGTCCTCAGCTGAACTAATAATGGCCTAGCCAAAGGATAGGCCATCCATTTTAGAAACTCTGATAACCCCTTTTAAGTTGGTCATGTAATGGATACAGTGTTGTGGGAAAATATATCAATGTGCTCACACAGGGGCTGGACGATTTTATGACCAGTCCAAATCACAATTGAACCATGTAAACTCGATTTACGATTAATGAACAATTATTTAGGACACATCCCTTCTTACATACCACGCCCCCTAATTTGCATGCTACGCAATTGAATAAATATTTATCCCCTAAGCCTAGTGTATGCTACTGTATATAATATAACCCGTGACGCTGCCCTCCACACAGTATAATGCCCCCAATAGCGGTCCTCCATATAGTGCCCCAATAGTGCCTAATAAAATAATCACCTAACCCCGTTCCAACAACAAGTGAAGTAGATCCTGCTGCGTCTCCGGTCTGTGTGACTCGACGCAGGCAGGCGCCATGACATCACTGCTTCACGCCTGTCTGCGCCAAGCTGTGAGCATCCGGCGATAAATATAGTGATTGGTAGAGCAGGCACCTACCATTGGATTCAACTGTATCTGCCTCCTGAGGACACAGATACAGTTGAGACCTAGAAAAACGAATTGTGCTAGATAATGCCATTTAATTGTGCTGAATTTAGGTTCAGTGTGTGTGTGTGTATGTGTATATGTGTATATATATATATATATATATATATATATATATATATATATATATATATATATATATATATAATTTTTTTTATTGCCCAGCCCTAGCTCGCACACAATTTTTTGCTTGGGTGCTTATGATTCCGTTTAGAACAGAGCCACCAACGCACTCAAAATTTTAGAAAAATGCAATTTTCTTTGATCTAAATTTTAGGGCTCGTCCACACGTAGCTGAATTGAGTATTTTCCGTCCGGAATTGCGGATGGAAAATATACAGTAGCAGTAAAGTGGGTGAGATTTAACAAAGCTCATCCACACGCTGCATACATATTCTGAGCACATATTGACCTGCGGTGCGTATTTTTTTTGTACCGCAGCATGTCCATTCCTGCTGCAGAAACGACTGAATTACTGCGTTTTTCAGAGGAGATGTCACCATCTCCCAGCATTGAAAAATGCTGCAAAATAAGCACCATTTTCTGCAGTCAAAAACACAGGAAAGGGTGTTTGCCTCAACGGAATTGCTGCAGAAATTTTCTGCAGCAATTCTGTTACGTGTGGACAAGCCCTTAGAACTATTTCTATGGAAATAGCATGAGCTTTAATGCTTTTAAAAAATTTTCTTCCCTATTCTATTTTCCCACTAAAGTCCAGGAACACTTCCTAAAGCATGTTGTGTTATTAAACAAAAAAAAACACCTTTAAAACACAAAACCTCCCTACTCTCAGTAGCGGTGCTAAGATGACTCTACACAATGTGCAGGCATGTTAAATTACCGCTGAAGATGACACGAGTTTTTGTAGCGATAACCTTTAATTGCATTGTATCTAGCATGACCATTATTAAAAAGAAATCAAATATAAAGCACTTTCTGTACTGCCTAGAACGGTCACTAACCATTCAACAAACTTGACATAAACCAATCCTGCAAGTGAATCTAAAACTTTGTAATGTATCTTACAAGAGAAAAATTCCTGTCTCCACTTATCAAACCCCTCCCACTCTGCTGTTAAGTCACTCTAAATGAAAGATGACCTGTCGTGTTTTTTTTTTTAATCCACATACCTCCCCTTATTCCCTGCCTCCTTTCAATTCCAGCGCTATAAATTATTATTTTATGGAATTGTGGTGGCAGGGAATAAGGGGAGGAATGTGGTTTAAGAAAAAAACACCTGATAGGTCCACTTTAAAGAGGCTCTGTCACCACATTATAAGTGCCCTATCTCCTACATAAGGCGCTATAATGTAGGTGACAGTAATGCTTTTTATTTAAAAAAAAAACGATCTGTTTTCACCCCTTTTATTAGCGTTTTAGATTTATGCTAATGAATTGCTTAATGCCCAAGTGGGCGTATTTTTACTTTAGACCAAGTGGGCGTTATACAGGGGAGTGTATGACCAATCAGTGTCATGCACTCCTCTCCATTCATTTAGTCCGCGCATAGGGATCTTGCTAGATCAGTATGTGCTATCTTAGGCCTGATTTACACGAGTGTGTGTGTTTTGCGCACGCAAAAAACGTGGCATTTTGCGTGCGCAAAAGGCACTTAACAGCTGCATGTGTCATCAGTGTATGATGCGCGGCTGCGTGATTTTCGCGCAGCCACCATCATTATGACACTCCGTTTGAATGATTGTAAACAGAAAAACACGTGGTGCTTTTCTGTTTACATTCAAAGTTTGACAGCTGTTGTGCGAACCACGCAGTTCGCACGGAAGTGCTTCCGTGATTTTCACGCACTCATTGACTTCAATGGGTGCGTGATGCGCGAACATTGCACAAAGAAAGGACATGTGAGTTTTACGCAACGCACTCGCCCTGCGCAAAACTCACGCACTGTCTACACTGCCCCATAGCCTAATATAGGTGTGTACAACACGTGTGAAAAGCACGCGCGTCGCACGTGCGTATATTGCGCTTGTGTAAATGATTTCTCATACTAACACATTAACGATACTGAAGTGTTTAGACTGTGAATAGACATTCCACGGGATGTTTATTCACAATCGGTGCACTTTGTTACTGTTTTTGTGGTAGTTACAGCAGAGCAAAGCGCAATGTCGCTGTAACCTGTCATTTACCGCGTAATCTCGCGAGATCACGCTTCCTCTGCTGTAACTACCACAGACAGAGTAACGAAGTGCACAGATTGTGAATAGACATCCCGTGGAATGTCTATTCATTGTCTAAACACTTCAGTATTGTTAATGTGTAAGTATAAGACAGCGCATAGCGATCTAAAAGGATCCCTATGCGCTGAGTAAATGAATGGAGAGAATTGCATGAGGCTGATTGGTCAGCGTCATACACTCCTCTGTACAACGCCCATTTGGTCTAAAGTAAAAATACGCCCACTTGGGCATTAAGCAACTCATTAGCATAAATCTTAAATCGCTAATAAAGTAGTGAAAATTAGATCGTTTTTTTAAAAATAAAAAGCACTGCTGTTGCCTACATTATAGCGCCGATCTCCTTATATAGGAGACAGGGCACTTATAATGTGGTGACAGAGCCTCTTTAACTAACTGCTAAATCAGTGTCCTCAAAACAAGACTGGTTATGAGTTCACTTGGAAATCGGGTTACCGCTGCCCATAGAAATCTATGGGGAGGCGTGTTCTGTCTCAACAGACTCACCGTTACACTGCTCAGTACTGCTGTATGATGTTCTCCATGCTGCTGCAGCTTCTATATATGTGATCACGACAGGAAAGAGAACACCCTGCTTTCCTATGTGAGCAATGTATAGGAGACATGATAGTAGTTAGGCTCCGTCCACTAGCTCATAGAAAACTGAGAATTACAGAGGGGAAACTGCTGAAAAATGCAGAATACAAGTCTTATAATGACCAGAAACCATGTTCTTCCTCATGTACACAAGACCGTTTAGGCCTCGTTCACATCTGCGTTAAAGGCCCCGTTAGGGGCCTCCGTCGCAGATCCGCTATTGTTCCCAGTAAGACCACGGACACCCTGACGGAACCCATTAAAGTCAATGGGTTCCTTCAGCTGCTGGTGGTGGTCGTCGTGCAACGGAACTGCTGTGTCCGGTGTTTTCGTTGTTCTGCTTCTGTGATAGAGCAGAGCAACAGAAATGCCGAACACGCATGTGAACGAGGACTTTGCTTAACCTTTCAGGTATTTAGAATCACTGTACGGCCCAATGCACACGACCATCACTTTCATCCACAATTATGGATGAAATTGCAGACCCGTTCGTTTCTATTGGCCACGGATAACCTTTCCGTATATTTACGGATGTGTCCTGCCCATAGAAATCGGCAAATTATAGAACACGTCCTATTCTTGTCCGCAATTGCGTCACGGACTTCCGCAATTTTGGACGGCTACAGATGTGTAGCCGTCGAATACATATTTGCGGACCGTAAAAACCTTTACGATCTTGTGAATGAGGCCTTAAGAAAAAGTATTCTCTTCTCTAAGAGGAGAATGATCTATTTAAGCTGGATTTGTGTGTCCCTGCTTGATTTTGATTCAGATGAGAAGATATTTTTCATATATGCTACGGAGTTTAAGAATCTGTATTTACATTTTCTAAATTATGGGTGATGTCCAAGACACGGGTTTTTGTTTTTTAAAATGACTCCCTGCAGTATTTCATGGCATGCGATTTGTAGGTGCTTTTTGCTGACTTTATTTGTATGTGCACTGATGTTTTTTTTTAATGTAACTGTAAAGATGTTTGTTCCCGTTTTTGCTTTCTTTATTGCTTTTTATTTTATGTAGTTTTCCTTTTATGTTCCCCCTGCATGGGGATAATTTTCTTGGATACACTTCTGCAAATCGACAAATACCCTTTTGAAACTAAAACTAACCAGGAGCATGTAAGAAGTGAAAAATAAAGACTTACCGTTCAAATTCTACCCCCGCGCTTGTATCCTTACACCCTGTGTTATGAATAGGTAAACTGACTTTTAATCCATTGTGGGGTAATGTTCAATGGTCATATAACTTATGACCCCATTATCCAATGGCTCCCAGAGTTTGTAAAGTTGTTTTCATAGGGACACCATGGCCTTCTAGAGCCATTGGATGACGCACAACATCTAGAAGTAATGAATGGTATATATAAAAGTATATTAAGATGTTGCTATTATTTTTTTTTTTTTTTTAAACTACACTGTTCAGTGATTCCAAACCCATGAAAACTTATTCCATTTCCAGGGAACCCTACTCTTATTTCTACCTAAAAAAATTAATAAATAATTGGTGTCAGGGCAATTAAAGCACTTTACAGTCCTGGCCAAAAGTTTTGAGACTGACACAAATTTGGGTTTTCACAAAATTTGCCTCTTCAGTTTTTATAGTGGCAATTTGCATTAACTCTAGATTGTTATAAAGCGTTATCAGATGAATTGCAATTAATTGCAAAGTCTTTCCTTGCCATAAAAATTAACCTAATCACAATAACCCATTTCCACTGCATTTCAGCCCTGCAACAAAACTACCTTCTAACGTAATTTTGTGATCTTCTCGCTAGCTAAGGAGTAAGTGTTTGAGGACAAGGCAGCTGATATCACTGTCATGATGATTGCTTTATAAGAGCAGACTGGTTGCTATAAAAGGGGGATGGTGCTTGAAGTTATTGTGTTCTTCTGTTAACCATGGTTACCTCCAAGGAAAAGAGTTCAGTCATCATTGCTTTGCATCAAAAGGCCTTTACAGGCAAGGACATTGTTTCTTGTAAGATTGCCTCTAAATAAACTATCGTATCCTCAAGAACTTCAAGGAGAAGGGTTCAATTGTTGTGAAGAAGGCTTCAGGGCGCCCCAGAAAGTCCAGCAAGTACCAGTTCTGTCTCCTAAGGGTATGTTCACACGTAGTCAACAAAAACGTCTGAAAATCCAGAGCTGTTTTCAAGGGAAAACAGACCCTGCTTTTCAGACGTTTTTTGACCAACTCGCATTTTTCGCGGCGTTTTCACGCCGTTTTCGCAGCGTTTTTTACGTCCGTTTTTGGAGCTGTTTTCATTGGAGTCTATGAGAAAACAGCTCCAAAAACGTCCAAAGAAGTGTCCTGCACTTCTTTTGCCGAGGCTGTATTTTTACGCGTCGTCGTTTGACAGCTGTCAAACGACGATGCGTAAATAACAGGTCGTCTGCACAGTACGTCGGCAAACCCATTCAAATGAATGGGCAGATGTTTGCCGACGTATTGTAGCCCTATTTTCAGACGTAAAACGAGGCATAATACGCCTCGTTTACGTCCTGAAATTTGGCCGTGTGAACATACCCTTAAGAGGATTCTGCTATGGTATCGGTTCAACACCATTGCAGAGCTTGCTCAGGAATAGCAGCAGGCACACAGGCTTTTGGAGGGTGGTCTGATCTCAATAAGGGCCGCATAGAAGCCACTTCTCTCAAAGAAGAACATCAAGGACAGACTGCAGTCCACTCCCTGTACTTCCTGCAGAATGTCCGAGGACTGGGGTAAAGTCATTTTCTCTGAAGCCCCCTTCAGACTGTTGGGACATCTGGAAGAATGATTGTCCGGATAAGAAAAGGTGAGCGCTACCATGAGTCCTGTGTCATGCCAACACTAAAGCATCCGGAGACCATTCATATGTGGGGCTGCTTTTCATCTAAGGGAGTGGACTCACTCACAATTTTGCCTACGAACACTTCCATGAATAAAGAATGGTATCTAAACATCCTCCAAGAGCAACTTCTCCAAAAGATCCAGGAGCAATTTGGTGATGAACAATACTTTTTTTTTTTTTCCTCTGTGATGGAGCACCATGGAACAAGGCAAAAAAGATAACGAAGTGACTCTGTGAGCAAAACATTTGAATTTTTTTGGTCCATGGCCAGGTAACTCAAGATCTCAATCCCGTTGAGAACCTGTGGTCAATCCTCATAGTGGTTGGGCAAACAAAGACACAGAAATTGTGATAAACTCCAAGCACTGATTATTTAATAATGGGTTGCCATTAGTCAGGATTTGGCCCAGAAGCCGATATCCAGCATGCCAGGACGAATTGCGGAAGTCTTGAAAAAGAAGGGTCAACACTGTAAATATTGAGTATTTGCATAAAATGTATGTATTTGTCGAAAGTTTACAAACTTATGAAATGCTTATAATTGTACTTCAGTATACCAGAGAAAACTCTGACTAAGGGCCTGTTCACATCACCGTTCGCTTTCCGTTCCTGGGTTCTGTCAGAGGTTTCCGTCGGGTGAACCCCGCAACGTCAAACTGAAACCACAGCTTCCGTTCCCGTCACTATTCGTATCAATGGTGACACAAACATTGCTAATGGCTTCCGTTCGTCACCATTCCGGCAGGTTTCCGTTTTTCCGATGGAATCCATAGCGCAGTCGACTCCACTATTGATTCCGTCGTTAAAACGGAATCCTGCCAGAATGGCCATTGATACCAATAGTGACAGAAACGGAAGCTGTGGTTTCAGTTTGACGTTCCGTTGCGGGGTTCACCCGACGGAAACCTCCGACGGAACCCCGGAACGGAAAGTCAATGCTGATGTGAACAGGCCCTAAGATCTGAAAATACTGAAGCAGCAAACGTTGTAAACCAAAATTTGTCAGTCTCAAAACTTTAGGCTAGGACTGCATAACAACTTCCCACGGCTGTATTTTGGCCAAGATGTGTTATCTGCTTTGCCAAACCTCTGAGCAGGGTGTAGTCAGTGTGACAGGTCTTGCTGCTCTATTCTGGGGGAACCCGTAACAAGGCAACAATGAGAGAGAAGGTGTTAAATGCATAAAATGTTGTTTGTTAATCTACATTGAACTTGCATGCATTAAAAAAAAAGAGAGTATGGAGGGTCTCTTCTAGACAACAATAACACTTTCTACCAGGCAAATTTTGTTTGTCGCTGGTTTGAAATTTTGTTCCACGTTTAATGGGCCTCAAGGATGCTCAAAAGAGCACTGCAAGTTTTAATTTTTTCTGCCTCCCATTGATTATGCTCAGAGGTCAGTTGGAAACTGCAGCAAGAAAGAACATGCCGCATCTTCTTTTTTTTTTTTTGTCCCGCGAGTGGCTAAGGATTGCCCGGGGGAAAAAGTCGCTGCCTTTCATTGAAATCCATGGGGGGATTTTTTGCAGTTTTTTGCAGTTTTTTTTTATTCAGACATGGTATCCGTGTAAAAACCAGCGCCAAAAACTGTGTGGACTGACCCTCACAGTAAAACTGTCCTTGTTGCCCATAGCAATCGATCACAGTGCAGCTTTATATTTATTTTTATTTTTTTTAACCTGCTCTGGAAAAAAGAAGCTCCAATTTGGTTACTATGGGCAACAAGGACCGTTTTAATGTTAGTTTTTTATAAATCTGCCCCTTGTGTTTAGCAAGCATTTAACAGCTATACTACATACAGGAAAGTGGGGATGGCCATAGCATTTGTCAAATTCGTTTTTGTGGCTTGATCGGGTTACCCGATTGGCACACCATATATGGTACAGTTTTCGAGCAGGTAACCACAGGCTAGCTCCTTTTGACTTTTACTGGCTCGCTGTATAAAACTGCCATTTATGGTCTTGCTCCCTATTGTATTGAGAAGCCAAATGCCAAACACCACTTTATAACAGAATTGGCTGTTCCCCAAAGCGTACCATAAATTTATGGCCAACTAGCGTCCAAGAAAAATCCAGCACAGATCAAGGTTTCCACACATTAGCAAATTATTTTACAGCAATTGGAAAAAATATGGTTAGAATTGTCCACTTGGCATACCTGAAGCAGATTCACCTAGGTATTAGGTTACTTTTTAGAAGTATTTTTTTTTTACTTTACTGACCGTCAAGTCAATACAAAATGACTGAGAATTTACTATAAATATTTTTTTTTTTACGCAAAACTAATTTCTGCCTCTTAAATTTTGTTTTTTCTTCTTTTAGGCACAACCAAAGAGGGAAGAACCAAGGACTCCTACCTTAAGCCAGCACATTCCAAAATTCTACTTTCCTAAAGGCTGTCCAAAAGCCAATGTTAACGTGGATAGTATCATTTCAAAGATTGAGAAGACTTTTTCTGCTTTTCCAAATGAACGGGCTAGTCTTGAAGACATGAGCAAAGTAGCTAAGGTAGTCCCATTCTTAAATGTCTTTGATTAAACTGTTACATTGAAAACTAGTTCTCGTTGTAGGCCAAGGGAATATCGGCAATCTATTGTCTCTGGACAGCTGGCGTGGCAGTGGAACTTGAAGTATGTTTTGTAGACTGGTGCATGGCTGGTGTAACAATCAGTCATGTGACTCCACGGAACCAGAAGTGCTTTCTTTTTATTTGCCTGTTTGGCACATTGGGCGGCTGTTTAGTGGCTACAACTAAATTCAATAATCTCTACTAGGGCTTTGCACTGATGCTTTGATGTATGTCCAGATGCTTAAAGAGGCTCTGTCACCAGATTTTGCAGCCCCTATCTGCTATTGCAGCAGATAGGCGCTGCAATGTAGATTACAGTAACGTTTTTATTTTTAAAAAACTAGCATTTTTGGCCAAGTTATGACCATTTTTGTAGTTATGCAAATGAGGCTTGCAAAAGTCCAAGTGGGTGTGTTTAAAAGTAAAAGTCCAAGTGGGCGTGTATTATGTGCGTACATCGGGGTGTTTTTAATACTTTTACTAGCTGGGCGCTCTGACGAGAAGTATCATCCACTTCTCTTCAGAACGCCCAGCTTCTGGCAGTGCAGACACAGCGTGTTCTCGAGAGATCACGCTGTGACGTCACTCACAGGTCCTGCATCGTGTCGGACGAGCGGGGACACATCGGCACCAGAGGCTACAGATGATTCTGCAGCAGCATCGGCGTTTGCAGGTAAGTAGCTACATCGACTTACCTGCTAACGCCGATGCTGCTGCAGAATCAACTGTAGCCTCTGGTGCCGATGTGTCCGACACGATGCAGGACCTGTGAGTGACGTCACAGATCTGCACTGCCAGAAGCTGGGCGTTCTGAAGAGAAGTGGATGATACTTCTCGTCAGAGCGCCCAGCTAGTAAAAGTATTAAAAACGCCCCGCTGTACGCACATAATACACGCCCACTTGTACTTTTACTTTTAAACACACCCACTTGGACTTTTGCAAGCCTCATTTGCAATAGCAGATAGGGGCTGCAAAATCTGGTGACAGAGCCTCTTTAAAGGAGGAGGGTTTAATGCCCTTGGACGTTCATATACCCCTAAATGTGCCCACAAGCACAACCCTTGTGACCACGTCCGTCAATAAGTTCAGCTGTCACATACAGCTGTACTCGCTCCCTAATGGCAGAGATCAGAAAAGGGTCTCGTGTTCACTGTTTAACCCCACTAAATGGAGCCTGTGCCAGGAGATAAAAGGATTTTACCCATTGACCTCACTTGTAATCATCTAGGGTTTTCTCCCTTATTGGACAGAAGGTCTTTAGAAAAGTATCCAGGGCTACCTAGTGACAGTGCGTACTGATAAGTCATAACTTACTATGCCTAAGATTGGCCTAGATACAGTATATTTAGGCTAATGATATGGCCAACTAACATATAACAAATTTTTATTTGTTTTAGGAAGTAAAACAAACGTTTAACATACACGTACCCTTTTTTTTTTTTTTCTTCCTGTTTTGTTGTAAATAATAACCTTTTATCTTTAAATTATACTCCCATGCGGCAGGTTTGCTGCAGAAATTTATACGACTAAAAATCTGTGAATTAGACAGTCATCTAAATTTCTGCGACAAATTTGCTGTGTGAGAATTCACGCTAACCGTTACAACTTGTGTAGTGAATTTCCCAACTTAATTTTATTGGTTATTGAACGATGGAGGGCAGAGCATTATTCAGGGATTCAGGGAACACTAAAGCGAGAAGCTCTGTCATGCACCACCCCCTCAGAACCTGCACTTGGTATAACACCGTATTAGTTTAGGCCGGTGTGTTCCTTTTAAAGGCTATGGACACCTTATGTACATTAAAAATAAATATGCATGCATGTTACGAAGTCCCTGTTGAAAAAAAGTTGCATCTTTTTTTATGCATTGAGCTTTGCTTTTTTATGGCTTCAGCAGCTCTCATAACCAGTTAGCAAGCTTTTCTCCATTGAAAGTTCTTCTCTAGGGTCGTTCCCCAGCACTGGTCGCATGTTCTGCTCTCTAGGGGCATTCCCCAGCACTGGTCGCATGTTCTGCTCTCTAGGGGCATTCCCCAGCACTGGTCGCATGTTCTGCTCTCTAGGGGCATTCCCCAGCACTGGTCGCATGTTCTGCTCTCTAGGGGCATTCCACAGCACTGGTCGCATGTTCTGCTCTCTAGGGGCATTCCACAGCACCGGTCGCATGTTCTGCTCTCTAGGGGCATTCCCCAGCACCGGTCGCATGTTCTGCTCTCTAGGGGCATTCCCCAGCACTGGTCGCATGTTCTGCTCTCTAGGGGCATTCCCCAGCACTGGTCGCATGTTCTGCTCTCTAGGGGCATTCCCCAGCACTGGTCGCATGTTCTGCTCTCTAGGGGCATTCCACAGCACTGGTCGCATGTTCTGCTCTCTAGGGGCATTCCACAGCACTGGTCGCATGTTCTGCTCTCTAGGGGCATTCCCCAGCACCGGTCGCATGTTCTGCTCTCTAGGGGCATTCCCCAGCACCGGTCGCGTGTTCTGCTCTCTAGGGGCATTCCCCAGCACTGGTCGCATGTTCTGCTCTCTAGGGGCATTCCACAGCACTGGTCGCATGTTCTGCTCTCTAGGGGCATTCCACAGCACTGGTCGCATGTTCTGCTCTCTAGGGGCATTCCCCAGCGCCGGTCGCATGTTCTGCTCTCTAGGGGCATTCCCCAGCACTGGTCGCATGTTCTGCTCTCTAGGGGCATTCCACAGCACTGGTCGCATGTTCTGCTCTCTAGGGGCATTCCACAGCACTGGTCGCATGTTCTGCTCTCTAGGGGCATTCCCCAGCGCCGGTCGCATGTTCTGCTCTCTAGGGGCATTCCCCAGCACTGGTCGCGTGTTCTCTTGTGCTCCTGCGTGAGAAATCCACACAGCCAATCCTTCTCCCTGCTCTCTCCTCAGCTCTCCCCTTTCCTTCTGCTGCTTCTCAGGCTGTTTTGCATAACCATGCCCTCAGGTACACAGTATCTATGTATTTCCCATCCTCACCCCTCCCCCTCTGAGCTGATCACAATCTTCTCCCTACCCTATAGCTCTCTGCTGACACAGGGGACATGTTGCACTGTGCATGCCCAGCTATCTGTGGTTGTGGGAGATCTCTGGGCACGCACTGTAGTCCTCAGTGAAGAGGAGATAGTGGCTGCAGAGTAACTGAATGGGACCTGTTCTCATCGGCTCAGCAGACACCAGTAGGACCTTGCACATGTGCAGATGTCACAGTAAATGCTCCTACATGAGTCTACAGAGGAGGAGCTGCTGAGTTTACCATCAGGGAGCAGACTGATGGATCAGAGAGAGAAGTTAATAGAGCAGCTGGCCATGTACTAAAATACACTGCAGGTGCAGAAGACAAACGGTAGACCATTTTTAATTAAGGCCAATTAGAAATGGTTTATTTTGCAAAAAAACATACAATACAAAAAAACCTGAAAGATTGCTATATTCTGCAAATGTTTACAGTAGCCCTGTCCCAGCAAAAGTAGCATTCCAGCTGTGGTAATTTAGGCTTCGTTCACATCTGTGTTGGGGTCCCATTCTAACGTTCCATTGGAGCTTTCCGTCAGAACGGGACCCTGAACAGATCCTGAATTCGACTATGCTATTGCTTCTGGGAAGACGACTGGTCCAGTGCACAACAGAGACCAACGGAAACTATGGGCACTGGATATATCAACATTGAAATCAATGGTGATGGAAACGGAAACCTCTGCTTTCTGTTTGTGTCTGTTCAGGGTCCCGTTCTGACGGAAAGCTCAGACTGAACGTCAGAATGGGACCAAAATGCAGATGTGAACGAAGCCTTAGAAAGTCAAACCCTTTTTATCGGTTTGTGCCCTTTTTTTTTATTTTTTTTATTATATATAGGAGTACCCACATACACAGTGGATTTGTTGCGGATTTCCCGCTGCATTTCTGCAGCAAAATCTGCAGGTTACTTGTGGATTTTTGCTGTGGATTTCACCCCTTCTGCAGTGAGAAGTGTGAACATCCAGAACAGAATGATCGTGCTGCGGAGTTAAAAATCTGCAGCATGCTCTGATTTCTGTGTGGAAAATGTTCAGCAGCATGTAGAGGAGTTGTTTTTTTAAAATCTCATTTAATTTCCTGTAAGGCTGGGTTCACACGACCATGTTACGTCCGTAATGTACGGAACGTATTTCGGCCGGAAGACCCGGACCGAACACAGTGCAGGGAGCCGGGCTCCTAGCATCATAGTGATGTACGACGCTATGAGTCCCTGCCTCTGCGTGGAACTACTGTCCCGTATTGTAATCATGATTACAGTACGGGACAGCTGTCCTGCAGCGAGGCAGGGACTCCGAGCATCGTACATCACTATGATGCTAGGAGCCCGGCTCCCTGCACTGTGTTCGGTCCGGGTCTTCCGGCCGAAATACGTTCCGTACATTACGGACGTAACATGGTCGTGTGAACCCAGCCTAACAGTCTTCCACTGCTGTTTTTATGCCTGAAAATCTGTGTGTGCAGGGGGCCTAAATGTAGGTTTTGACTTTTTTGTGTTTTGACTCCTAGGTTAAGCAGCATGGGTTGTGTTTCCAGCACGGCCTCTAGTGTTGGAGAATTTTCTGTTTGTATCCATGCACATTGTTTAACATTTTTGCTGCGTATGCCAGAATTCCCTACTGGGACAAACTCCCAGGATAGCGCAGAAGACAAATGCTGCTCATGTGATTATTTGGAGAATCTGAGCGCTCGCTCTGGCCTGTCTTCTATCATTACCTTGTATTACAGATTGTCATTTCCACAAGTCTATATATGGCCATCTGGTAATGTTTGTTTCAGCCTTGGTGTGTAGCTTGCTGCCCCCAGATGCTCTGACTTTACTTACTATAAGCCTACTGTACATCCAGGTTCCTGCTTCCTCTGGTTTCCTGACAAAATATTATTAAATCCAAGGAAAACTAACAGCCGCTACAATACTGCCGGCCCTTTACTGCCCATGTGCCGGTCTCCCCACTCACTATAGTTCTTATATACAAGCGACAATCGCTGAAACGGCACCGCTACGTGTAAATGTTATGCCCACGTACAGGGTTCTCAGTCCCAGCTATGAATGTACAATGTTGGTAAAGAGTCATACTGCAATTTTAATTAACTTGCCTGCGGGTATTAAATGTAAAAGGAATTGGGTAGTTTTAACTCAAGAATACCTTTTTACAACATGTATATGTTTTATATCCGAAGGCTTGTGAATGTCCACTTTACTGGAAAGCACCATTGTTTTATGCAGCTGGTGGGGACAGGACTGGACATGTGTCTGTTCACAAGTTCGTCGCCATGTGGAGAAAGTAAGTATGGCTTTTCACTATTTGGACATAATCGGCAAATTAAGGTGGATTCTTATGCGGCAGATTCTGTGGCAGAAATTTCTACGACTGAAAATCTATTCCAGTTATCAGAGTAGAACTTGCAGGAATCCATGTACTTACTGCAGAAACAACCCTAGTCAGATGAATAGAAGTGATTTTCAGTTGCAGAAATTTCTGCGACTAAATCTGCCACGTGATTGCACCCTTAATTTCAGTTCACACGTTGCGTGAATACTGCAGCTTTTCCGCAGTGGAATTAGTTGCAGAAAATCCGCAGCAAATACAGTAGCGGCAAAGTGGATGAGATAAAACAAATCTCATCCACACGCTGCGTTAATACGGAGCGGAGAAACCTCAAATTTTATTCCGCAGCATGTCAATTGTATTTGCGGAAACCCTGCTTATTTGTTGCAGGCTTTCCCCCATTTAATTCAATGGGGAGGTAAAACCCACAACAAATAGCAGTTGTTACGTTTTATGCGGCAGGTTCGCACCGATTCCGCTGCAAAAAATGCAACTCAGAAAAAAAATTAAATCTTATACTTACCCAGAAGTTTGTTTCTTCCGCCAGGCCGGCCTCCTTGGATGACGTTTCATCCCATGTAACCGCTGCAGGCAATCACAGGCTGTAGCGGCGGTCACATGGGATGAAACGTCATCCCAGGATTTAATCGGTTCTCATGCACACCCATTCCCCCTTCCAAAACAGTGATTTTTTTTTTTTTAATTTCTTCCCTTTTTGGGAAGATTATATGGACGTTTTTATGGAGCATCATGAGCAAAATAACAACCATGCTGCAAGCTGACATCTACTGTCTGCAAAGAACAAGCCCAAAACATTTTTCTGTTCGCTAAAGGAGCTGTAAACGTTTAGTCAACTTCTGTTCATTTTATTTGTATATCCAGCTTCAGGAAACCCTTCGCTTTTTAAGTACATTTATAAGTCTGTATATTCTATCCCCACACTTTTTCAATGAACAATCTACATATTCTTAATTGAAGAGGTTTTTCAAGTGTGAAACATTGATGGCTTATTCTTGAGTACGTCGGTGGGATCCATCATCAAAACGAAGGGGCCTCTTCTGTGAGCACATTGGCCCCTTCATTGTTTATCCCGGCACAGCAGCGTGTCTGTCCATGGGGTTTCGATGTTTGTCAGGGGTCAGTCATTTACTGCTAACACCTAAGGATAGGCCATGAATCTCTTACTCCTGAAAAACCCCTTAAAGGGCTTATGTTTACAGATAATTCCTCCACGCTAAATTTTTATTGTATGTTTCAGGGTTTTACAGACTTGCCACGATGACGCAGCAAAGTTTGTGCAGCTATTGGCCAAGCCAGGCTGTGTTTATTTGGAACAGGAGGATTTCATTCCTTTTTTACAAGTAAGCACTTTATTCTTTATGGACCTTTTTGCTCTTCAGCTATTTCACTATCACTACTTGTAGTATTTCACGGCTAGCTACACATGAAACAAGTCATCCAAGGCTAAGAGTAGGTTTTCTGTGTGGGTGTTTATGAGCAGCAGCACAGATCATCCTGGTTATTTTATTATTAGGCCTAGTTCAAGTGTTTTTAGATTTTTTTTTTTTTTTCTGCTTGAAAAAAAATACATTTTGAGGCAGATTTTGAACTGCCTGTGCTTTTTTTTGCAGTGTTTTTTTGCCCACGGCACCTGAAACTAATGCAAGGACCGTGGGCAAAAAAAGCGCTGTGAAAAACTCTCAAACGAGCGCCACCGGTTTTTGTTTTTTTGCCTCCCATTGAATTTAATGGAAGGTCAACGGCATAACCGCGGAAAGAAAGAACATGCCGCTTTTTTTCCCACTGCCGGGTAAAAGCGTCCTGGGGGAAAAAAACTCCTGTCTCCCATTTGAAATCTATGGGAGGGGAGCGATTTCGGATGTTTCTTGGCGCCGGTTCCGACGCAGTTTCTGCGTCAAAATCGGCGCCAAAAAACTCTGTGTGAACTGTATCAATCTTTCAGCTTATTGCTTAGCGATAGTGTCGTTTTTGTCTTTGCATTGATGTGTAAAGGGTATCTTGTCCTAGATGCCCTACCAATGTAGGTAAGACCTGTCTACTGAAAGATGCGCTTTAATTCACTGCACAGAATGTCTAAAGTGTTTAGTTTGTTTTTTCTTTTTTTTTTTTTTTTTTTTTTTAATAAAAACAAAACCTCCACTATGGCTTGGCAATTCCCAGCTGATACCTGTAATACCCTCTATTTTGTGTGTTCAGTCTACAGTCATAATGGTCCCGACAGCTTATGTGCAGCAGTTTTACATTTCGCAATGTAAAGTAACGTTGATAAATTGTACCTTACCTGCCTTATACTGATACTTTACAGGATTTTTCTCTCTTCTCATCCAAAGCTAAATTGAGAATTAGGCAGTTACCAGAACTGAGGATAAACTAGACGGTTACTAAGGGAAAATCGCAGAATGCAGCAATGGTCATGAATAGGGGTCACGACCGTGTAATTGAGTAACATTAATAAGGAATTGTTTTATACTTTTTCAAACACATAAAATAAGACAAAACTGGGCTACTAAAATAACATAACCCTCGCAGGATAAAAGATGGAATTGGACAACTGAAACAGCAGAACAACCAGATAGTATGCCGGTCCCAAAATGCTAAAGTGCATACATAGTAAATTTAAAACAGGTGAAAGGTAACAAACATTTGCACAGCGTGGTATATATACATACATGCATGTAATTGCATTTGAAAAAGCACGTTCAAGCAACAATATACCTACACCTGCAAAGTACAGGAATAGCTGGGAGATCAAGACCGGGGGTCCGCTGTACACCTGACTCGTGTTTCGCAGATGCTTCGTCAGGGTGACGAAGCATCTACACCTGACGAAGCATCTGCGAAACGCGCGTCAGGTCTACAGCGGACCCCCTTTGGTTTGATCTATTAGTCACTAAGACCACTGGTATATCTGGGGCTATTGCTCGGTTTACTAAATGGTCATGAATAGGGATAAAGACACCACTAGAACTGAGATACAAGATTTCTCATATCTTGTGTAGCTTTATAAAGTGGAATTACACGGGAAAACTGGCCACAAGTGTTTAGAAGTGCTAAGCGTGGCTTTCTTGTTTGTTAATGTCCGGTTTCCTCTCTTCCCCCACAGGATGTAGTGAACACTCACACTCACTTAACGTTTTTGCGAGAAGCCTCAGAATTTCATTCCCGGTACATCACCACAGTAAGTAGCAGTTCTCGATATGCCATCAAGGTTTGTTATGGCTTCTATAAATATGTTCGTGTGGTCAGCCATTAACTATAACTGGTCACCGTAAATAGCCAAGCAGGAGATAAAGCACCTTTTCCAGCATCTCTACCTCTAATGATCAGCAGGGGTCACTGGCGTCGGACATTGATGGCATATCCTAGTGATATGCCATCATTGTCTGTGCTGATCTAACTACTTGGACAATTTTTTAGAGGTTTACTTGTGCATTGCAATCAAAACGATCCGGGATCTCTCTGGTGGTTCAGTGTGTCCTAACTAGAAAGGGTCATTATTTCAAGTATACTATATCTTCAAAAATGCTGCGTTTCTGAGCACCCTTAGATCTTGACTGTACAGGACTTTTTGAAAAAAGAATGGATTGTGGGATAACCCCTTTAAAGTAACATTCCGGGCAAAAATGATACCCTGTATAGCACAGCTTGAGGGAGAGGGGGTGCACACAAATTTGAAAACACTAAAAAGAAAAATCCCTGTCATGCACTGTATTCGGCAATCATAACTATAGATTTGCTGTATTCTTGGTTCGGCTCTATTAGCCAAATGGCACAATTAATATTTTTATTTTTTTATAGCCGTTTGAATTAGTAGTAAAGTGGACCTGTTCTTATAAACAGGTCAGCATATTCAGGTGTCCGGTCTATTTTAAAAATCCCATCCCAACAAACCTAATATAAGGGGTTGGCCAAGAACAACCTGTTTTCACTTTTATGATATGTAATAGAATTAGGCTGGAGGTCTGACCTCTCAGACCACCACCATTACAGAGAACAAGGGGCCCCCAAATTCCTGTTCGTTGCCCGACAGAAGGTCAAGCATGTGCTGTCACTCTCCTTTAATGGGAGTGTAACGGCCACATGCGCGGTTTCTGGCACTCCCATTCACTTTGAATAGTCCTAAAAGTAAGGAATGTGGTGTCAGTCTGATTCTACTTTTAAACCTGAAAGTTTAGATGTGACTACTGTTAACCCTAAATCCATCTACGCACATTTACGATGGTAAGTGAGATATAGGGAATTGTTTGAACGGGACTCTCCTCACACTGGAGAGCTGTATTAGCTGTCCCCATGTCGGAAACGCTGGTCACCGGTGATTTCCTGAAGAAAATAGTCAAGGAATCAAAAATAGGTTTTCTTTGATCACGCAGGGCACTTGTTTTGTTGGTCAGGAAAAGAAAATCTCAAGTGAAAAGACAGGACATCACAGGGACAGCTAGAACGACTCTGCAGTGTGCCGTACCGCTGTGTTAATGTTACATTGCTCTCACCGATTATAGGAAATATGCAAAAAGTCAGATTTCTTTAGAATGATTTGACAGAATTATTTAAATGTGGCTAAACCCTTTTTGACTATTTTGACAAATGTAAAACTGGTGCAGCATATTAACTGGGTAGTCCTAACAGACGGTTCCTTTGTATGTCTGGGCAATGTGCAGAGGCGCTCTTATGAGATAAAGCCCTCACCCTAATGTGAGCAGAGCCGCAACCGCTGCGATGCCTGTTTTCAAGTGCATCCTGATGGACTCCATTTACTTATTATGGGGTCCATAAGGGTTCCGGCACTTTTGACAGCAAGAATAGCGCTGAAGACTGCACTTATCCTGCTGTCATAGTAGAGCTGGGCAATTGTGACCTAAATCAAAATCTCATTGAATTGAACATGTAACCTCGATTTTTTTTTTTTTTTAAATTTTTTTTTTTTTTAAATGAACGATTATTTGGACCACACCCCTTTTGCATGCCACTCCCCCTGTTTGCATGCTACACCCTTTAATTAATATTTATCCAGAGCCTGCTGTATATAATATATTCCGACACTGACCCCACACCGTATAATGCCCCCACAGCTGCCCCCAATAGTGCCTGATAAAAATAAAATACATACTCCCCTAACCCCGTTCCAATGATGAGTGGAGGAGATCCCTCTGCCCTGTGTGTCACGGCACAGATATGCACGATGATGTCCCTGCGTCCTGCAATACATGGTGTATGGTAGAGCAGGGACCTTACGGTCCTGTCTTATCACTTGGGATCAACTGTATCTGCATCCTTAAGATGAAAGTCACAAGATGACGTCTATTAATTGCACTGAGTTTTGATTTATTTTTCGATTTAATTGACCAGCCCCACGTCAAAATATGGGAACTCTAGATAGAAACCTAAAAGAGGTAGTGTGAACAGAGCCTTACTGGCCATAAGGAGTTTGTGTTTAGTATAAGGGCTCATTCACACTACTACAGAGCCGCTCAGCCTCCACACACTGCTGTACAGATATTCTCTTCTAGAAAAAATGCTTCTTGGGGAGAATACCTCTGCACATACGGAGTCAGAAATATCATGGCATGTTTCTTCAATCTGATTTGTATAAATTCCAACAGAAAGAAAAGCTCTGTATGAAACTGCAGGTGTAGGTGTCTCATACGCTTATTTGGAAGCCCTGTTACATCGCCGTACAAAATGAAGCTGTAATACGGCTTTGTGCATTAGCCCTAAGGCACAATCTCGCTCCTAATAAATATTTTATTTTCATAGGGTATTTAGTCTAATGTTAAATAGCGTAGAAATGGTTCTTTGCTGCAGATTTGATGATCTTTCTTTTAATTTTATCATTCTAGGTAGTTCAGAGGATATTCTACGTTGTAAACAGATCGTGGTCTGGTCGGATCACATGTGCAGAGCTCAGAAAAAGCAACTTCCTGCAGGTGAGTAGACTCGGGCTATGTACAAGTGATCACATTTGTGCTCAGATGTACAGCCCCAGTTTATATGGTGGTTAAAAGCAGTTGATCCTCAGTGTCCTTATACTATATATACATAATTATTTATCCCGAATATTTCTATTTGCACTTTCATGACGCCCTGGGGACAGTTCACATTGTAAATATTGACTTAGAATGCGGCTAACTATTTGCTCAGGTTTATTCTACGTAGTATGTTGTGTAGTTACACAAATTGCCATTGTTTAATATCAGACATTTGTCGATATGCATAAAAGCTGTGTAAACGGTCTGCAGATTCATTATATGTGCCTATTGCCTTAATTCTTTAATACACAGCATGCTTAACCCCTTAGTGACCATCCTATTTTAGGCCTTAATGAGCAAGCAATTTTTTATTTATTTTTTTCGTTTTTTTTTTTAGGCTTAAAGAGCTATAACTTTTATTTTTCCGTCAACTTAGCTGTATGAGGATTTTTTTATTTTATTTTTTATTGCGGGATTAGTTGTACTTTTTAATAGCACAATTTTGGGGTACATCTTAACTTTTTTTGGGGGGAATAGAAAAAAATACCTGAAATTCCGCCATTGTTCTATGCGTTTTAAATTCACGCCGTTCACTGTGCAGCGTAAATAACACGTTAACTTTATTCTATGGGTCGGTACGATTACAACAATGCCAAATATGTAGTTTTTTTTGTTTTTCGACTATTGCACAATAAAAACACTTTTGAACTAAAATGATTTGTTTTTGCATCGTCCCTTTCCAAGAGCTGTAATTTTTTTATTTTTCCATCAATGTAGTATAAGCTTGTTTTTTGTGGGACGAGACGTCATTTTGATTGGTACTGTTTTGGGCTACATGGGACTTGTTGATTAACTATTATGACTTATTTGGGGGGCAATGGGAAAAAAAATTGCAATTTTGCCATTGTTTTTTGCATGTTTTTTTTTTTCTTTTACGGTGTTCATCTTGTGGTTTAAATTACCTGTTAATTTAATTGTTTGTTTATTGTTTGGGTCATTACGGTCGCGGCGATACCATATATGTGAACTTTTATTTATTTTTTTACACTTTCATTAAATAAAAGCTTTTTATGGGAAAAAAAATGGTTTTATTTTTTACTGTCATTTTTATAAAAAAAAAATCACATTTATTATTTTATTAGTCCCACTAGGGCACTTTACTATGCGATCTTTAGATCGCTGCTATAATGCTTTGGTAGCAAAGCATTATTGCCTGTCAGTATAAAACTGACAGCAATCTATTAGGACGTGCCTCTGGCGCGTCCTAATAGGCATATACCCAGGGCAGACTCAGGGGCTTTTATCAAGCCTCCGGCTGCCATGACACTCCATCGGTGGCCCGTGATTGCATTTGCGGGCTGCAGATGGATGAGAGTGGAAGCTCCCTCCCTCTGTAAACAAGATAAATGCTGCGGTTTCTATTGACCGCAGGATTTAACTGGTTAAACGGCCGCAATCGAAGTAAACTTCGACCACGGTCGTTGTGGCAGGAGCCCGGCTGTCATCAGACAGCTGAGCACCGGCTCCAGCCTGCACGGGACAACCATGCAGGACATAGACTGGGCCACCGTGAAAAGCCGTATTGGTGGCCACTAAGGGGTGAAGAGGCTGTCTGTTTTGGACAATCCCTACTTGTTAGAAGGCTCTTGTGAAACAAGCTAATCACAAAGTATCACCCAGCCGGGACCCCCAGAGATTCGCAGTTACCTGTGGGGAAACCTGGCAGTAAGTGTTCAGTTTCGTTGTTTATTCCCAGTTGTGAATCGACGGGCTGGTTCCCGTTATACCTCCCTACTTCAAACAAATATATAGAGGAGGGATAGTGTATAAAATATAACCTTTAATTATTTACCCATATAAAGCTGTGGTTTCTGTGGTACTTACAGCAGAGCAAGTGTAATCCTGCGAGATCAATCTGTAAATGACAGGTTACAGGGAGATTATGCTTTGCTCTGCTGTAAGTACCAAACAAACGTTAACGAAGTGTCGGGATTGTGAATAGACACCACGTCCTGTCTGGAAGGGATGTCGATCACTGCACTTCAATAACGTAAATATGTCAGTATAAGACCGGGCATAGTGACACTGCATTGTTCGCTGACTAAATGAATGGGGAGAAGTGCATGACGCTGATTGGTCAGCGTCCTACACTCCTCTGTACAACGCCCACTTGGTCTAAAGTAAAAACCCGCCCATTTGGGCATTAAAGTAATTAGCATAAAGCTATAATCGATCCCAACGTGGTAAAAATAGATCGTTTTTCTAAATAAAAACCACTGCTGTTATCTACATTACCGCGCCCATCTCCTTATGTAGCAGATAGGGCACTTATAATATGGTGCCAGAGCCTCTTTAATGACCAGCCTATTTTGAACCTTAATGACAAAGCTATTTTTTGCGTTTTTCCATAGTCTCATTCCAAGAGCTCTAACTTTTTATTTTTATTTTTGCGTGAACATAGCTGTCTTGTTTTTTGCGGGACAAGTTTGTATTTTTTAATAGCACCATTTTGGGGTACATATAATTTATTGATTTACTTTTATTAACATTTTTTGGGGGGTAATGGGAAAAAAAATCCATAAATTTCAACACTCTTTTTTTGCATCTTAGATTTACGCCGTTTACTATTGTGGCGATACCAAATTTATATAGATTTTGTATGCTTTACTACTTCTACACAGTAAAAACACTTTTTTTTCAAAAATTATTTGTTTTGTGTTGCCATGTTTTTAAGAGCCATAATTGCTTTATGTTTACCCCGATGCAGCTGTATGAGGACTTGTTTTTTGCGGGACGACTTCTAGCTTTTATTGGTATCGTTGTGGAGTACATTCGACTTTTTGATCACCTATCACTTTTTTTTTTAAGGTAGGATGAACCGAAAACAGCAATTCTGGCATTGTTTTTTTTTTTGTTTTTTTACGGCATTCACCAGGCGTGTTAAATAACGTAATCGCTTCATAGGTGGGGTCGTTATGGATATGGCGATACCAAATGTGTAATATGTAAAAAACAAAAAAAATGAAACAAAGTGTTTTATTTTTTGTATATTTTTCTTTTATTTCAGGATTTGTATTTATTAACTTTATTAAACTTTTTGATAACTTTATTTTTAGTCCCACTAGGGGACTTCACTATGCGATTTGTGCGCCGCATCTAAGGGGTAAAACGGGCGAGATCGATGTTGAAACCGATCCCACCCGTTACTGCAGGTGTCCGTCTGCCTTTAGACTGCCCGACACCCGCTTTAGCCGGCACAAGACACCTGTGCCGGGCTTATGTCAGAGTGCTGTGAAAAGGCGTGTTGGTGGACGTTATGGGGTTAAGTTACAAAAGCTGTGACTAATTAGAATAGTCTTCCAAAAGCATTGGGCGGCATATATGGGCTCATATACATTATACAGTATACTATATGCAGTCCTATATTGCACAAGTGATTTAAATCTCAATGATGTTATGGGAAAGGAATTGTTGAAGACTGTTGGGAGTCCTATGTGGCTTGTCTTCTGCTGCTGAGTAATGAACTTTGTGTGGCCTGCCAGGTAGAATAAAGAAAGCGACAAGTGTCAGACCTATTTACTCAGAAGTGTTTCTTCGGTTTTCAAACCCATTCAAAGTTTGACCAATAGTATCACAGTAGTTCATGCTGTTGTAGTGAAGATATTGAAGAATAGGGACCTGATCCAATATTTTTACAGTATCCGCCAGTGGGTACAGTTTTCTGACTCTTGCACTAAAACACTCCCTAGCCTACATGTTATTTACTCCTTCCTCTCTTTTCAGCATGTGGCACTTCTGGAGGAGGAAGATATCAACCAGTCAACAGACTATTTTTCATATGAACACTTCTATGTCATTTACTGCAAGTTCTGGGAGCTTGACACTGACCACGACTTGTACATTGATGAGCAGGACCTATCCAAGCACAGCGACAACGGTACAATAATCCTTTCTGCCATTGTTCGCTTATGCCATCTCCAGCTCATTCATTCTATCCTTCCTGCCATCTGCTAGTGTTCCTTAACCTTATTTTATATATTATAAATCTTTTAGTCTCCCGACTTCTTCCTTCTAATTGGAGGAGGGTGGAACTGACTAAAAGGTGTTGTAACGAATTTAGTTGCCACTTATAAAAAGGTGTGGGAGTCTGTCATGCTGGACAAGCTGCTGTATCTGCTGACAGGAATATGGTTATGGAGTGGAACAGAACGGTATTTAGGTTTGTGGGAATTATTCAGTATAACTTGCAGTTTATTTATCATAATCCCTGTTCACCCTGGGCTTCTGATTCCAGTGGGTGGGCTTACTCAGATAAGGCTGTCAATCAGTGACTGCCTACAATAAATGACTGAGACCGCCCAATGAGGTTGTCACTTCCTATGTTACAAAGTAATGCTGCTGTAACAAAACGTTTTTTATTTTTCTACCCACAGCTATATCAAGCAGGATTATCGAAAGAATTTTCTCAGGAGCAGTAACACGGTATGTATATCAGTCATTTTCTTAATGCACATTTTTATATTTGTTTCCGTCGACATAGTGGTATTAGGATTTATTTTGTTTTTGTGGCGGGATGGTTTGTATTTTTTATTGGCACCATTTTGGGGTGAATATAATATAAACTTTTTTTAATTTTTTTCTTTCAGTACAAGTTGTCCATTTATTTTTAAACCATTAAAAATGTGATTTAAGTGAGAGGTAGTGAGGTGTATTGGCTCACCGGGCACTTTATTTTATTGTTAGCTGTCTCTGTTAAGTCACGTGATTCGCACGGACTCCCTGAATCCTACAGCGTCTACTATAGAGACCAAAAGTTAGTCTCTCCCTGAGGTCATCGAGGCTCGCATTGAAAGACTGACTTCCGCTGTAGGATTCCCAGACTTGGAGTGGGCATCATGTGACCAAATGGCAGCCCGGAACGGAGAGGCTAATGTGCCCAGTAAGGCAATACAGGTCCCGGAAAATGAAATTGATTTTAAATTTGATTTTAGGTAATGGATCACACAAAATTGTCCAAACTGTTATAGTGGAATGAAAAAAAAAATACCTTGTTTTAAAAATAAAGTTGCAGTGCATATGTATTCACCCCTTTGCTGTGAAACCCCTAGATAAGATCTGGTCAAACTAATTAACATTAGCAGTCACATAATTATTTGTATAGGGTCCCCCGTTGTACAATCAGTGTCACATGTCAGTATAAATCCACATGTTTCTAAGGGCCCCTGAGTCTACAACGCCACTAAGCAAGACACATGAAGACCAAGGAGCTCTCCAGACAGGTGAGAGACAAAGTAGTGGAGAAGTATAGATAATGGTTGGATTATTTAAAAAACAAACAAAAAAAAAAAACATTCCAAACTTTGAACAGAGCACCATTAAATCCATTATAACAAAATGGAAAAAAATATGGCAACTACAAACCTGACCAGAGAAGGCCACCCAGCAAAACTGATTAATGCCCTACTTGCGAAGTCTGAGATTCAACAAGGGCACCAGTGATCGCACTGAAGGAGCTCCAAAAATTCACAGCGGAAATGGCCGTATCTGTCCATAGGACCACTATAAACTGTACACTCCACAGAGTGTGGCTTTGAGGAAGAGTGGCCAGAAAAAAAATCCATTGCTCATAGAAAAACAGAAGAACACCCTTTTTGAGTTCACCAAACCGCATGTTGCAAACTCCCCAAACACATGGAAGAAGGTTCTCCGGTCAGATGCGACTAAAATATAACTTTTTGACTATCATGGGAACCGCTATGTGTGGTGCAAATCCAACACTTCCCATCACCCCAAGGACTCCATTCCCACAGGGAAGCATCGTGGTGGCAGCATCATGATGTGGAGATTATTTGTCTGCAAGGACTGAAACTGATCAGGGGATTGAAGGAAAGATAAATGGCAGTTTTCCAAACTGGTAGTAAATACCGGGCAAGTTTTGAGGGAAAACCTGAGATTGGAGACTGGGACAGAGGTTCACCTTCCAGCAGGACAATGACACCAAACATACGGCTAAAGCTACACTGGAGGGGTTTAAGGGGAAACGTTTAAATGTCTTGGAATGACCTAGTCAATTCCCAGAACTCCGTTCAATTGAGAATCTGACATGTCTGAAGACTGCTGTACACCGACACAAGCCATCTAACGTGAAGGAGTATGGGATTTTTGCCCATTCTTAAAGGCAAAACTGCTCAGTGTCTAGATGTGCAAAACTAAATCGAGACATTCCCCAAGAGACTTACATCTGTAATTGCAGGAAAAGGGGGCTCCACAAAGGATTGACTATCAGGGGGTGAGCACTTGCGTGCATAAAAGAAGCCCTCCAGCAGTTGGTTTTGTATTTTTAGTGCAGTATAGGCTGCTATTAAAGAATAATGTAGAGGCTCCTGTGTATACCTGTTTTAGCTAATGTGCTATTTATGGGCTGTCAGACGTTTTTGGTTCTTTCTTCAGCTCTTATATGGTTTCCCTAACGCAGTGTTTCCCATCATGCTTCTGGCTATGCCGAGGCAGAGCGGGTCTCATCACACTGCCCGTGGTCTGCTCCGATTCCTATCTAAGTGCAGCAACTGATAAGTTCTAGGTCACTGATCTAAGTCTCTGCAGTTATACGGCAGATGTGATAACACTCCGAAATCTATCACTAGCAGGAGGCAGGGAACCTCCTATGTAAAGACTGACAGCCTGTGAGAAGCACCATCTCCTAGAAATACACTATATCTGTGAGTGCTGTGTGCAGAGAGTCCAGACAGTGAGTCGGGGGGGGGGGGGGGGTTATAACTGCAGCTAGTCATTGTAGTGACTTGCCTATTATACCACTGCACTCCTGCTCCCTTACGTATGGCAGAAATAATCTCTACAGTAGCACTATGTGCATGGGCGGACATGCAGAGCAACAAGGTGGGTGAGAGGGGTCTCCGAGCTGCTATGAGGGATTTCATAGGTGATGTAATCCTGCAGTTCAACAGGAAGTCATCTACACAGAAAAAACTGACGACCTGTCTACACATGAGGACATGGTCTAGTCTGGTGGTCAGACTGAGATCACGACACAACTGCTTATAATGAAAGGGCTCAAAATGTATAGATGCAACCGAGCTGGGAGGAAACTGACACTGCTAGAATAATACTGGTGAGTTAGCATTATATGTGCAAAAACAGATTTGCCGGACTACTTCTTTTAAAAAGGTGCAAAATATTTTTTACTGTGACACGCAAATTAAGCAAAAAAAACAGATCTTTAAAGTGGTGGACTTGTTATGTATATGATATGGTACAACCCCACCTAAATGATACATTGCCTGATAAATCCTGGCTCCTTGGTTACTGATGACTTCTGCATTATGTCTCTTAGGGGTCGTAAAACGCCAAAAGAGGGGAAGATTAGCTATGCAGACTTTGTGTGGTTTCTCTTATCTGAAGAAGACAAGAAAACACAGACAAGGTGGGTCCAGTAGGATACCTGGGTTTCTTGCACTCAGGTGGTGATTCTTCTTGGAGTTATTGATTTTGTGGTCTTTGTGATCCCTCAGTATTGAGTACTGGTTTCGCTGTATGGATCTTGATGGAGATGGAGTCTTATCAATGTATGAGCTGGAGTACTTCTATGAGGAACAATGCCAGAAGATGGAGAGCATGGCCATTGAGCCCTTACCATTTGAAGACTGTCTATGTCAGATGTTGGATCTTGTCAAACCTCAGTGTGATGGTATGTGTCAAGTTAATAGTAAACAGTGAAATTCGGTTTTTCTTTTTCATGACTACTTTTATTCATTTATGGTGTTCTCCAAAGGTAAAATTACACTTCATGACTTGAAGAAATGCAAACAAGCGAATGTATTTTTTGACACTTTACTAAATCTTGACAAATATTTGGACCATGAACAAAAGGATCCATTCTCTGTATTGCGGGTAAGTGATACAGTCTGTATCTGTTCTTGGGGGGGATTGTACATTTTGTAGATGTTTATTTCAGGCCAATAGTTTAAATTTTAAAGCATTGAACTTAGAAATTGATTTATTTCACAATTAAAAATGTAGGGCTAAGCTAGCCAAAATAAATTTTAGTACAGGCCCTGGGTAGGAGAGGCAAAACAAATAGGGGTATGACCGAGGACTGATATCCCTACTGCTGAGATTGATTCTCGCTGAGAATAATGAAATATTTGAGAGAATCTCCCTATCTAGAAGGATCGTCACACATACACTTTGATTTTGGCTTAAAAAATGCATGCAAAATTTGCACTTTGTGAACAAGGCCTAAGTTGGATCCAGGGGAGAGAACCTATATATAAGACATATATTCTGTTTAGGTTCTGTTCCTAGTTTAGCCATAAAAAAAATAAAAATACTGGCAAAATCTGCATTAAATATGCACTGTGTGAACAAGGCCCTATCGTGTAACAAAAAATGAACTTGATGTGTTCTTGCACTGCACCGCATATAAGCATTGGGTCATCAGAGGTGTGATTAACAAAGTACAGCACTAATGCTCGGCCGTCATCTATATTTGCTATAGAGATGTTCGATTTCGGTATGTTTTATAATTTAGTCACTACTGATTGTCGCTCTCCTGTAGGTTGGGGAAAATGAAGGACAAGAACTTTCCGACTGGGAAAAATATGCTGCAGAAGAATATGCCATCTTAGTAGCTGAAGAGGCTGCCACAGAACAGTGGAATGATGGGTAGGAAGAAAAACAATGTTCATGGATGGTGGACAATATAGTATTGTTTGGTATCATCAATCCCATTCATTATGGCAACAGCTATTTACTTTAGTCATGCATGTGCCATTAATACAGTAACGCTACTCTAACATTGAGCGAGAACGCCAACAAATCTAGAATTCCTTCTGCCAGGATCACAAGCCTTTTCTTTTTTGCATTAAGTTTTAAGCAGTAATTAATGGTTCTGTAATTGATAAATGTTTCTTTAGACCTTTGAAACAAAACTTCAGAACGAAGACCATGTTCTATTGATAAAGTATTCTGGGCTGTGCTTTCCGAGTTGTGTTGGGCCGATTTTATCACTATTTTTCTATGTCAGGTATGATGCAGAATTAAATGCTGTGGAGACGGATATAGTGAATGAAAAGAACTTTTCCATGGATAAAAGACCTATTTTGGATATGGCTTCAGAAGAGTCGCAACTAGATGTGGAGTATGACTATGAAGATGACTTTGAATAAACTGAATAGTAAAGGAGAATCCAGCAGCTGGTCTGCCATGTGGATTTGCTGTGGACAGCACTTTATATATGTAATATAGAATAACTGCAACAATCAAGTGACTTGAAAAGCAATGATTTTTATTTATTGCTAATACAATATTTATTTATATTTATCACATTTATTTTGCTGTGCGATGTTCAGAGTCCTGCATTTCAATAATGTGAACGCATTCATATTTACATTGTGAAACACCCATCTATGTTAATAAGTTATAGACTGGCAACAAGTATACTAACTAATACTAAAGGTATGTTCTAAAGGACATTTCTGGAAAGCAATAGCGGTTCTATGGATTTAAGAGAACACCCGCGCCCCTCATATCACCAGTGTTTATGGTTTTCCAGTGACCTGTGAGGACTCTTGATCTTGGTAATCCTGTCTGCCCTTTGGATAGAAGTGTCCTTTTTTTTTTTTTTTTTGTGTGTGTGTGTTTTGTCCTAGTCGTGCCAGAGTATGCTGAGCTGTTTGCTTAGGCAGCATATACTATAAAACCCATTTGCTTTGGTGTCGTTCTTGTCACATTCCATTTTGTAACAGGACCCATCAATAAAATACTTTTTGTTAAGTCTCCATAAAAAAACAAAACTATTTGATAGTGCCTTTAAATGTACATATGTAAATTCAGGCATTGTTTTTCATTATTTTATTATAATATTACATTGGAAAAAAACTACATATGTAAATTGTTGCTGTGTAGAAAAGTTTAAAGACTTTATGAATTTATATAATGTATTTTCAAATAAACTATATTTTGCACATAAAGTTGTAAAGCCTTAATTTATGTCTAGACTCCTAAAAGTAGTAAAGGCAAATGTAATTATTTTACGCTGGCACAAAGTTGCTTGACCTTGGCAAGTTCTCCTTTTTCTTGATGATCAGCTAGGCTACTGGAACTTATATTTATCTATTTTCTTTATTCACAATAGGCTTGTGAATTTATTAACAATAACTTCTAGCGAATATTTACAAAGATTAATCTGCAGGAGCACGTATCTATTCTGGATTCGCACAGAGTGGAAATGCTGCAGATTTTACACGTGGAACAAATGAGCAAATCTCATCCACATGCTGCTGAACATTTTCCTGACGGTAATTTAGGGCGTGCAGCAGACTTTCAAAACCGCTGCATATTCATTCTGTTTTGGATGTTCACTGCGGATCTTGGCCATTTCAATGTAGAAGGGATGAAATCGGCAGCAAAATTCGCACATAAAACGTGTACAAGAAAATCCGTCATTTCCATGCCGTGTGAATCCAGGCTAAAGCTATATGCACATGTTGCAGAATTTAATGCGGAAAATCTGTGTCAAAATCTGCATTTTAATATTGCATTTTTAGGTGCAGATTTTATATTTTGATGCAGAAACTGGTGCAAATTTTATGCTGCGAATTTTGGAGCATTTTCTTTTAATGAACTTGGCAGATGCGTTTGTCTCAGAAATGCAAGCTAAATTGACATGTTGCGGGTCGATTTACGTGTGGAAAAATTCTGAAACGTGTAGATTACTTGAAATCTCATTTACTTTAATGTATTACGCTGTGCATTTGCATGTGGCCCAAATGTGCTCAAAGCAGGCAAAGTTTTTGACACTTCTACCAGAAATATGCTATATGGACAAAAGTATTGGGACACCCACACATTAACCAGTTCAGGACCGGGCTATTTTGCGCCTTCAGGACCAGACACCGTTTAGCCCTTTTTAGCACGTGTTAGTTAAATGGCTATAACTTTTTTTATTTGTTGGGCTAACTATGTGATTTTAGCGACGTTTTTTTCCGTAGACAATGCAGGTTTCTTTTTTTTTTTTAGCGTTTTTATACACACCATTTTTGCTATTTTAGAATTTTTATTCATAAAGTTTGAAAATAATCATAAAAAAATAAGCTTTTTTACGTTTCAGCTATTTTTTTTTGGGTAACATAGTTTTACCCTAAAATAGACCTTTTATTTGTGATCACCATTGTCTACCGTAAATTTTAATATATTACATGTCTATATTAGGGTAATTGGGTCAGCGCTAGCGTTACAAAAATGATTGGCGGGGGGGGGGACGTTATTTTTTTGGGGTGGGTATTTTATGTGTATTTATTATTAAAAAAATTTTTTGCACTTTACTTTACTAGTTTTTATTACTATAGTCTGTTCCTCAAAGGTCAAAAAAGAAGATTTTCATGATTGTCACTAATAGGGCTGTGCTGGGTCTAGTAAGACCTAGCAGCAGTCTGTCAGTAACGGCACCCGGCGATCATGTGACCTGTCACATGAACATCGGGAGGAATAGAGACAGCGGCGCGGTCGCTGCCTCTATTCATATACACAGCGTTCATTGAGCGCTGTGTAAAAGAGATCGGAGAAGACAGAAGCAGCGAAAGCTGCTTCTATCTTCTCCTCAAGGTCCCTGGCAGTCACTGACAGCCGGAGACCCGAAATTCAGCTGCCCGATCGCGTGGGCAGCAAGTTAAAACCCGAGCCGTAAAAAGTCTATGGCTCGGGTTTTAAAGGAACAGTGTCATCACAAATTTTTTTTTAATATGTTAAAGATGTTAGTGCTTTATTAAAAAGGTTTGGATTCATTTGTGTGTTTGTGTGTTACTTTTTCTTATTTTTACACTTTTTCTTCCCTATGGGGGCTGCCATTTTTTTGTCCATTTCTGTATGTGTCGATTAACGACACATACAGACATGGAATACGGCAGCCACAGTCCCATAGGGACTGCGAACGGGTCCCGTCCCATCCACTTCTGTGTACGCCGTCTGTGTGGGAACTGCGCATGCGCCGCTCCCACACAGTCCAATTTGAAATGCGCGCCATCTGGCGCCATTTTCCTGTGGACCGGAAGTCGCGGCCGGACAGTAAGATTACTACTTCCGGTCGCGGCTTCCGGACTTGTGCACTTGGACCAGCGGCAGCAGACGGAGCGGACGGGCCGGAGGGAGCCGCGGCGGCAGGAGCAGGTAAGAGATTTCTATGTATGTTCGTGTTTGTGTGTGTTTACTACTGTATGTAAACCTACTACACTGTGTGTTAGCTCAAAAAATGGCGACACACAGTGTAGGAGGTTAGACCGTTCAATCCCCTCGTTTATCCCGGCACTAGCCAGGATAAAGGAGGGGGGGATTCTCAGAGCTCACTAGAGCGAGTGCTTTTTTCCCAATTTTGCAGCAAAAAGCAATGTGGTTGCTTTACCACATGCAATGCTGCAATTTTGGGAATAGCTCCATCTAGTGACCAGCAATGGGAAATATTATAAATTAGAATCTAATTGATAATATTTCCTGACTCGTGAAAAAAATAAAAAAAATTTGAACAATGTTTAATCACCTACACACTAAATGTTTAATAAAAAAAAAAAAAACATGTTTTGCTGGCAACACATTCCCTTTAAGGACCCTGACCGCTGGCCGTAAAAACACAGCCAGTGGTCGGGAACCAATTAAACCTACAGGAACTTTTATGACATTCCATTCTAAATATATAGGCATTAATATGGGGTTGGTCCACCCTTTGCAGCAAAACAGCTTCCACACTTCTGTGAAGGCATTGTACAAGATGTGGGAGTGTGTCTGGGAATTTTTGCCCATTTTATCAAGAAGAGAATTTGTGGGGTCAGACACTGATATTGGATGTGAGGGCCTGGCTCGTAATCTTTGTTCTAGTTTATCCCAAAGGTGTTTGATCAGGTTAATGACCGGGTTCTGTGTGGGCCAATCAAGTTCTTTCACACCAAAATCACCCAATTATGCCTTTATGGACCTTGCTTTGTGCACTGGGGCAGTCATGCTGGAACAGAAAAGGGCCTTCTCCGAACTGTTCCCACACAGTTGGAAGCATACAATTGTCCAAAATGTCATGGTATGCTGAAGCATTAAAGAGGCTCTGTCACCAGATTCTCAAATCCCTATCTCCTATTGCATGTGATCGGCGCTGCAATGTAGATAACAGTAAAGTTTTTTGTTTTTTTTAAAAAACGTTCATTTTTGGCCAAGCTATGAGCTATTTTACATATATATATATATATATATATATATATATATATATATATATATATATATAAAGCTTTGAAATGGACAATCAGTGACCAGTTAACGTTAATCAAGTGTCCTGATAATGAATACACATGAAATCCAGCCTGGACGTCATGTGCATTCAGAATCCTGACACTTCTGACTCTTTTCTTTGAGATTTCCAGCAAGGGAATCGAAATCTCGTTTACCTCCGTAATCTCGCGAGATTACGCGTGGCTTGCTGGAATCTCACAGAAAAGATTCAGAAGTGTCAGGATTCTGAATAAACATAACGTCCAGGCTGCATTTCATGTGTATTCATTATCAGGACACTTGATTAACGTTAATCTCTGTATGTGGCTGCACATCGCTGCTGTGTAATTGAATGGAGAGGAGTGTATGACGCTGACTGGTCACTGATTGGTCAGCGTCATACACGTGTAAACAAGCCCAGTTAAAAACACAATACGCACCCAGTTGGACATAACGAAAAAAAAACGCCCAATTGTCCATTTCAAAGCTCATTTGCATATATATATATATATATATATATATATATATATATATATATATATGCTCATAACTTGGCCAAAAATGAACGTTTTTAAAAAAAACAAAACGTTACTGTTCTCTACATTGCAGCGCCGATCACATGCAATAAGAGATAGGGATTTGAGAATCTGGTGACCGAGCCTCTTTAAGCTTCCCCTCACTGGAACTAAGGGGCCTAGGCCAACCCCTGAAATACAACCCCACAACATTACCCATCCTACACCAAAATTTACAGTTGGCATAATGAAGTCAGACAGATAATGTTCTCCTGGCATTTGCCAAACCCAGACTCGTCTATCAGGCTGCCAGATAGAGAAGCGTGATTAGTCACTGCACAGAACACGTTTACACTGCTCCAGTCGCGTTGCGGCGTGCTTTACACCACTCCATCTGACGCTTAACATTATGCTTGGTGATGTAAGGCTTGCTTGCAGTTGCTAGACTGTGGAAACTCGTGCCATTAACTCCTGGCGAACAGTTTTTGTGCGGATGTTAATGCCAGAAGAGGTTTGGAATTGCAGCTATGGAGACAGAGCGTTGGCGACTTTTATGCACTAGGCACCTCGGCATCCCCGCTGTAATTTTATGTGGTCTGCCACTTCGTGGCTGAGTTGCTGTGGTTCCGAAGTGCTTCCACTTTGCAATAATACCACTCAGAGTTGATTTGTGAAATGTCTTCCCTCCTAGATATTCCACAAACTAACTTGTTGCAACAGTAGCACCCTATTACAGTACCTTCGCTTGAATTTTGTGAAATCTTTACAAACATTTGTGAAAAAATTAGTTCTAAGGGTATGTTCACACTGCTTATTTTCGGCCATTTTTTGGGGCCGTAAACTACCGAAAAACTGCTTAAAAATCGGAAGCAGAACACCTCCAAGAATTTCTGGCCATTGATTTATTTCAATGGGAAAAACGGCGTTCTGTTGAGACGGGGCTGTTATTTTTTACGCGGCCATTTTGAAAAACGGGCGCGTAAAAAATGCCCGCAAAGAAAGTGCATGTCACTTGAGCCGTTTTTCATTGACTAGAAAAACGCGA